>NC_048596.1:38403505-38744658 GCF_003668045.3 Cricetulus griseus
ACACACAGAGGTGGGGGGGAGACTCAGGCAACCTCTAGACATGGTGGCTCTTGAGAGGCTGGGACAGAAATGATGTAATAAGTTCTAGACCAGCCTAGGCTATAGGATGAGCCTCATCTTGAAACCAAACAAACAAATGGGGCTAGAGAGATGACTCAGCAAAGGACCTGGGTTCAATTCCCAGCACCTTATGGCAGCTTACAACTGCCTGTAACTACCTCCAGGGGATTCGACACCCTCACACAGACAAACATGCAGGCAAAACACCAATGTACATAAAAATAAAAATAAACCAGCTATTGAAAACAAACAAAAACAAATAAACAAACCAAAGTGATCTGTGCAGACAGTGTCCAGCAGAGGACTGCTTTCAGTACTTTTCCAGTTGTTGCATGCATGTCTAGTCTGGCATGCCCCTGCAGAACCTGTGTCTCACCTCCACAATTTGACTCAGGAGTTCAGGGGTTAAGTCTGGGGTTTTGCATTTCTTTTTTCTTTTTGTGATAGAGGAGACTGAACCCTTCCTAGGCAAGTGCTCCACACTGAGGTACATCCCAGCCCTGATTCTGTGCATTTCTGTCAGCCTCTCAGGAAATGCTGCTGTTCCTGTCCTGGGAACTACCCCTTGAGCGACAGATTCCTTGAGAGCTTTGGGATGTACTCCCTTCACAAGTCTGACCCTGGTGTCACAAGTTGATGGGTTTAGTGTATGCCACATTCTTGGGAGTGAAATGAGTACCTTTTGAAATAATGTCTATTAATTTGATTTACACAGAGAATTTTCCACTAGGAAAATCATTTATTTTTTTCAGATGACAACCAGGATTGCAAACTCATGCTAAGGTAACTGAAATATGTGAAAATGTATGTTACTATCTTGTAGAGGAAAAAAAAAAGTTGTAGGGTTCACTGGGATTTCATTTGGAAGGTGGCATTTTATTTATTTATTGGTTTTTCGAGATGGTTTTTCCGTGTAGCTTTGGAGCCTATCCTGGCACTCGCTCTGGAGAGCAGGCTGGCCTCAAACTCACAGAGATCCACCTGCCTCTGCCTCCCGAGTGCTGGGATTAAAGGAGTGTGCCACCAATGCCCAGCGAAGGTGGCATTTTATAATTGCTTCTTATTTTTCCCTCTTTTAAAAGTACATTTTAAAAATTTTAATGGACACAGTGAGTGTATTTTTATGGACTATTGTGTGACATATAGACATATGGACCCTGTCTATCCAGATAAGATTAGATGGAGAACATCAGAGAACATTTGTGTGTGTGCATTGAGACCATTCAAAATCCCCTCTATTGTCTATTTTCAATAATGCAGTCAGTTGTAAGCTCTAGTTTTCCTACAGCGCTATAGCACAGTCACTGCTTTTAGCAGGCTGTACCTGTGAGTACATTAAAGACCCCTGCTCCCTTCTTCTCTCCCACTGTCTATCTCTCCACTTCTGTGATATCAATGTTCAGTTTCCCAATCTAAGAGGAACTTGCAGTATTTGCCGTGGTGAGCTTGATTTTTTTTTTTTTAACTTAGCACAGTGTCCTCCATTTTCATCTGTGTTGCTGCAAATGGCATATTTTTCCATAGGCGTAATATTTCGCATTCTGTATAAACACACCACATTTTGTTTAGCCATTTGTCTGGTGACAGACATCTGAATTTAGTCCATATCCTGAGTATTGTGAAGTTGCTGCAACAAACACAAGAGTATAGGTATTTCTTTGCTGTACTGATTTCATTTCTTTTTGAGCTACACCTGGTCATTGGATAGCTACATCACACAGTAGGTCTGGTCTTAGCTTTCCGAAGAGCCTAACTTCCATACAGTTTTCTCTAAGATTTATTTATTTTGTTTTATGTGTATGAGTGTTTTGCCTACATGTATGTATATATACCACGTTCTTGCCTGGTGCCTGTGGAGGTCAAAAGAGGGTACCAGGTCCCTTAGAACTGGAGTTATAGAGGGTTGTGAGCCACCATGCTGGGAATTGACCCTTTGTCCTCTACAAGAGCAGCAAGTGCTCTGAATGGCTGACTCATCTTTCAGCATCATCTGCACTGTTTCTTTTCTCTTTAAATAATGGTTATATAGATTTAATTTTTATCTGAGGGAGAGAGAGAGATGTACAGAGAGAGGGAGGGAGGAGAGAGAGGGAGACACACAAAGAGGGAGAGAGGGATGGGAGAGAGAGAGAGAGAAAGAGAGAGAGAAAGAGAGAGAGAGAGAGAGGACTCAGTTTGTTTCTCTTAGTTGGTCCCTTGGTTGTTGCTTACATACTGTGATGGTTTAGTTATTCCCTGCATCATTTATATGTCACAAATGTGTATGCTACCCAAGTCAAGAGTAGCACAAGCTTGAGCAAGAGACCATGGAGGAAGAGGTCAAGGTGAGCTACAGCCCTGAATGTAATTAGGTAAATGTCAAAACATGAAGCCAATGAACTTTGGCTTTTCAAAACATGGTATGTACTCACTCATATATGGATTTTAGATATAGAGTAAAGGATTATCAGCCTGCAATTCTCACTGATAGAGAGGCTGGGAAACAGGGAGGACCCTAAGAGAGACATACATGGTCCCCCAAAGAGGGGGAAAGGGACAAGATCTCCTGAGCAAATTGGGAGCATGGGGGGAGGGGAGAGGGAGCTATGAGAAAGACAATGGGAGAAGAGGAGGGGAGAGGAAGATATGAGGGAGCAGGAAGATTGAGTCAGGGGAAGAATAGAGGAGAGCAAGAAATGAGATACCATAATAGAGGGACCCATTATAGGTTTAAAGAGAAATCAGGCACTAAGGAAATGTCCAGAGATCTACAAGGATGACACCAACTAACAATCTAAGCAATAGTGGGGAGGCTACCTTAAATGCCCTTCCCCTATAATGAGATTGATGACAACCTTAAATGCCATCATACAGCCTTCACCCAGTAACTAATGGAAGCAGACACAGACACCCACAGCTAAACACTGAGCTGAACTCCTGAATCCAGTTGCAGAGAGGGAGGAGTGTTGAGCAAAGGGGTCAAGACCAGGCTGGAGAAACCCACAGAAACAGCTGACCTGAACAAGAGGGAGCTCATGGACCCCAGAGTGATAGCTGGGAAATCAGCATCGGACTGATCCAGACACCCTGAATGTGGGTGTCGGTTAGGAGGACTGGGCAGTCCATGGGGCCTCTGGTAGTGGAACAGTATTTATCCCTAATATATGAATGGACTATGGGAGCCCGTTCCACGTAGAGGGATATTCTATCAGCCTAGACACATGGGGAAGGGACTAGGCCCTGTTCCAAATGATATGACAGACTTTGAAGATCCCCCATGGAAGGCCTCACCCTCCCTGGGGAACAGAAAGGGGATAGGATGGGGGTTGGTGGGGGGTAGGGAAGGGAGAGGGAACTGGGGTTGACATGTAAAACAAGCTTGTTCCTAATTTAAATAAAAAATAAAAAAATTGAAAATACATCATTCAAGAATTGTCCTAGGTGACAGTTTGAATCAGCACAAGTGATGAACCACCCTGGGTTGTTTAGGACAGTGACAGTTTTAGCACTGAAATTCCTTCATTCAGGGAGATGCTTAAGTCATGAGTAAGGCTGAACAGCAGCTCACACTGTCCTTAATTGGCGGTACACTGGAATTTCCTGCAGAAATTTAATACACTCTTGCCTCAGATTCATTCCTAGAGATCCTGGTTAATCTGGTTTTAGGCACTGTGAGGTCTAAAAAGCTCCCCAGGTGATTTATATGGGAAGACAAGGTTGACTCTCCAGTGCAGGTAATATACACTGATTAATTTGCTCACTTTTCACTCACGTATTTTTTGCATTCAAATATATTGATTCCATGCCTCCTCAGATGCTAGACATTATGCCAATATGGACACCAAAATGAATCAGACAGATTCCTTTGTCTTCGGACCTTACAGTCTGGAGAGGATTCTTGTTTAACATCCCAGCCACTCAATTTACCTGCTCAATATGTATGTGTTGAAGACATTTGTTTTCAGGAACTGTTTGGATATTGCACAGCTAATGGTGATCAGCAAAGCTGCAGTCACTCTCTTAATGGAGGTTGCAGTGTCCTAGTCATGGTGGGTGAACGTTCAGAAAACAAGCAAACAAGCACACAGTGAACCTTCAGAGTGTGCATTTGTGCTATAGATGATCAGTGCCACCGCTAGTATATTTGTGGCCTGTACCTATATAAACAAATGATTGTGTCACCACTGATCTGGCTTCCCAGTCTTGCTTGTTGCCATGACAATATTGTACCAATTAGCTGGAGCAATCCATTGGCAGACTATCCTCAATAATTAGGGCTGGAAACTGTGTCTTTGAGTAGCCTGGAAGGCACAAGTATTTGAGTTCTTGGCTTTCTGGTTGACTCTACATGGAAAATAGGGGATTGGGAAAAAAAAAAAAACACCTTGAGGAATTGAAATAGGTCTGGATTCTATATAGGTCCTGACTTGAGCTCAGGGCACTCACCTATATAATCGGCTTCCTGGACTGGTAGATGAGGAAAGCTGCTTGGTACCTTTGAGGAAAAGCCTTTGTAAGCATGTATACAGGGTGAGGACGAGTGACAGAGTGTCAGAGGTATATGGATGAGTAGGCAGGATGCATATGAAATCATCCAGAAGGAGAAAGGGTCAACTACACTGCCCCAGTGTGAACACGGTTACACATCAGTATAAAATGTCAGCAGTGGTTTGGTTATCTTATCTTTCTGCAGTAGGATGGTAAAGTAATTGCACAAATTATGACCACATAGAGTTCTGAAGGATGGATTACTAGACATTTCAGTAAAGGAATGACGTATGAGGAGGAGAGGGATTCCGCACACTTCATCTACTGTTGTATTTCAGAGTTCAGAGCAGTAAGTGGTATGTAAAAGGAATGCCATAGTCTTTTTGTGTTAAAAGACGATGCTAGAAAATGGCAGCTCACAAAGAACAGAAATTTATTTTTGACAGTCAGGAGGCCTGAAGAGCCAAGATTAAAGGGCCAGCAGGTTTGATGTCTGGTGCATGTCCACAGTGCTTCACCCGTGTCCCCAGAGTAGGAATAGTCAAAGGGTGGATGCAGTTCTACAGCATGAGGACAGTGATGCTGGCAACTGAGATGGCCTAAGTGGCCTTCACACATGCTTCTTTGAAGTGAAACAAGAAATTACCTGGTTTAAACAGGACAGAAAAAAAATATGTGGCAAAGTTGAAATAGGACAGAAAAAATTATGTGGCAAATTTGCTAAGATCCACAGGAAGAATAAGCATTCTCTATGACAGTGTTAAAGAAAGTGTGTTACTACAAATGTGACAGCCACAGTGTGTGCTAAGTGTTTACACCTTTGCCCTCTTCACCTACTTACATAAGGATAGCATCATCTTACATCACAATGGGGATGAGCACAATGCAGGAAAATACAGTTCTGTACATATACATGCTTATAGTCTTCATGCTTTCATGATGGTGGTGGTGGTGGTGGTGGTGGTGGTGGTGGTTGTGTCTCTCTCTCTCTCTCTCTCTCTCTCTCTCTCTCTCTCTCTGTGTGTGTGTGTGTGTGTGTGTGTGTGTGTGTGTGTGTGTGTGCCTGTTTGTGTCTGTGAATGTGGGCATGCAAGTGGAGGCTGGAGAATAATGTTGAGTGTCAGTCCTCACCTTCCACACTGTTTGAGACAGTGTCTTCTCTGCTGAATACAGCAAACTAGGTGGCCTATGCATTTCCAGGCTGCTGGGCTGCAGCTGTGCATGCTGCCACATCGGGCTTTGTGTGGGTTCAGGGACCGGAAGTCAACTCCTCACACCTATACAGAGAATTCTTTCCCCACATAGCCACCTTCTTAGCCCCAGCCAAGTTATTTTGAGAGACCATACCCATATAACTTCTATTATAGGATACTGTTATAAGTATCCAGCTTTATCAGTTGTTGTGCATATTAAAATTTACATTGGTATATATGTATGTACGTATTATGTATGTATCTATGTATGTATGCATGTGTGTATGTATGTAAAGACACACAATGGATATGGACTCTGTTACATCTGTGGTTTCAGGCATGTGCTGGGGGTCTTGGAATGTGCCCTCACAGATGAACGCCAGCTACTGTATTCAAAGTTCATCTTTTTCCCAGAAACATTATTATAAAGAATATGATTCTTCTGTTAATACATTTTGCTCTTTTGTTATTTTCCTTAGACTATCTCTGTGTGCAGTCTATGCTAATCCATTTTTATTATTTATCATTTAATGAGTTGGGTTATAATGGGCCCAGGGTAGCATTCCAAGCTAGTTATTATTCACAACTGGAAGGCTTTCTTCTAAGCCATGCCAAAATCAAACTCCCTCCTGCAAGCATGGCTTATCCACATAATTCTGCATGCATCCCACCTCCTCTATCTCTATGCTCTGAGCCGGGGCGAGGGAGGATTCCCAACTGTGTACCACACTTGTTCTTGCACAATGCTGTAGACAAAGGAGAGAGTGCTGCATCCTGGGGTGCTCCTCAAACTAGGAATAGACTCTGAAGGTGCTCTGCTGATGCCCTTTCTCTCATACTCTGCCCTATTCTCCAACATGGTTTCTGCATGCACAGATATTTTGGAGTATATTTCTTAGTTTCACCAAAATGGAGTTGTGCTTGTTTTTCCTTGGTTTTGGTCAGTTGATTTTGGACATTTTCTAGGATAGGGAGGGGAGAATGGTGAGTTTATATGGTTACATCTGTGTTGGCAATTGGAAAGTTACATAGATGAGAGAGTTTCTTAACCAGGGGTCTTCACAGAGTAGCACAGCTCCAACTGAAGGATAAAAGACCGACGGGCAGGAACACGCTTAGCCAGAAGCAGGAGGCTCCTTTAAGAGGTTGATGTATTCAATCAAATCAAGAGTCTAAAAGGGGGAAGGGTAACCAAAACTAAGGATATATAAAAAGCCATATGGAAACCTGTAAAAATATAATCTAAAGCCAGGCAGTGGTGGTGAATGCCTTAAATCCTAGCACTTGGGAGGCAGAGGCAGGTGAATCTCTGTGAGTTCAAGGCCAGCCTGGTTTACACAAATCTTAAAACAAGAGTTTGAACAAAGATGTCGCTCATGGATGGACAAAGCTCCTACTAGAAGTCATGATTTATTAAATGAAAAATCCCAGTATTGGGATTTTTCCTAAAAATGGTTGGCCAGGGAGGCCCCGGAGGCCCCGGAGGCCCCTGAAATAGTACAGGTTACTGTCATTGTTCTTGATTGTCCACCAGAGCTTTATGACAAGACCCTACTGCTGGAAATAGATACTGCACACTAGATCACATGACAGAGAAATAAAGCCAGGGGGAGTGTGAGGAGAGAAAAGTCATCAATAGCCTTTTACCCAGCTGTGAGTCCTGCGAGCTACAATAACAACATGTGCCTCGAGCATAACAGAGGCACGGCTGTTATAGGGATAACCACTACTTCATGGTTGGATTTAGGGCTTGCGCCACAAGAGGAAATCCATGCCTGGCTCTGTAAACCTCATCAAGACTCCATGGCTGGGGAGGTCATAGGCCCTAGACAGAAACCTACTACTTCTGTTTATGGTTGTGCAATCAAACTGCCTTCCAAAAACTTATATTTATTCCCATGGATCGGTGCTTGCTGCTGTAGGCAGCAATTAATGCAGAAACTCATAACTGGCTATAATATCAGAGAAACACAATGGTGCAATGTTTGGCCCTAAATGTGGCAGCTAGACCAACCTCTCTAAGGCTCAGGGAACTCTGAGGAGGAGGGGGCTGAAAATAGAAGAGCCAGAGGGTGGTAAAATGCGAAGCAAAAGGATATCTTCAGGTTATGAACTCACTACAGCTGTGGTTATCTGCAAAGAACAAGCTTGAGCCTGACAACATTGCATCATGGGTGGGGGAGGGGCTCGTGAGGTCCCATCCCTCCCCCAAACTATTTATTAATGATTGTTGAGGGAGGGGTGTCATTGTCTTCAGTGGTGTACCCACTGATATGTTGCCCTTCAGAAAATACTGCCCCCCCCACCGCATTTTGGATAGTAGCTAATCAAACAGTGGGCTACAAAAAGGAGACATGAAAGTATGAGGGGACTTGATGAGAAGGAGGGGGTTAGTGAGAGTGGGAGGACATCAGAGAGAGGAGTGGGGGAAGGAAAACTTCTACAACTCATTATATGAATGTATGAAAGTGTAAATCAAACAAAATATTTTGACATAGTACTGAGGGGTGAATAACCAAAAATTTAGTATATACATGTAAGAAAATTTCTTTTTGTTTTCAAAAATGGTTTTATTCATTTTACATATCAACCCCAGTTCCCTCTCTCTGCCTTCCCCCTGCCTCTTCCCACTGGCTCCTCAGAGAGGGTAAGGCCTCCCATGGGGAATCAACAAAGCCTGGTACATCAAGTTGAGGCAGAACCAAGCCCCTCCCTGCTGTATCAAGGCTGAGCAAGGTATCCCACCTTAGGGAATGGGCTCCAAAAAGCCAGTTCATGCACCAGGGATAAATCCTGGTCCCACTGCCAGGGGAGCCACAAAAAGACCAAGCCACAAAATTGTCACCCACATTCAGAGTGCCTGATGCGTCCATGCAGGCTCCTCAACTGTCAGTCCAGAGTCCTTAAGCTCTCACTCGCTTGGGTCAGCTGTCTCTGTGGGTTTCCCCATCATGATCTTGACCCTCCTTGCTCATACAATCCATTTCAAAGAAATAAAA
Source organism: Cricetulus griseus (assembly GCF_003668045.3). Classification (NCBI taxonomy): domain Eukaryota; kingdom Metazoa; phylum Chordata; class Mammalia; order Rodentia; family Cricetidae; genus Cricetulus; species Cricetulus griseus. The sequence goes on from NC_048596.1 coordinate 38,412,225, forward strand.
AAAATTCTGAAGGCTTGGGGTGCTAAGCAAATAATGGACCCTCCTGGAGAGTGATGATACACAAAAAAGTCAGGTGTCTCATTCGGCATACATTGTGTTAATATAATCCTGCTTGATGGCCTACAGTGGGATGGGCAGCATGTACTGATGGCTGTCATTCATAATAGTATCATGCCTCTGGTGTTGAGGATGAAGCACCCATCCCCCAAATAATGTTAAGGAACACTTTTTTTCTTGTTGAGGGACATGAACCCTTCCTTAAAGAATTTTATCTGGATTAAATGTGTTTTGTAGCCAGGTGTGGTGGCTCATGCCTTTAATACTAGCCTTTGTGCAGCAGAGGCAGGTGAATCTCTGTGAGTTCAAGGCCATCCTGCTCTATGCAGTGAGATTCAGGACACCCAGGGCTACATAGGGAACCTTGTCTTAGTGTGTATGTATTTCCTGATTCTGTGTGCTGGTGCAGTCAGGTTGATGTAGTTCTCCTTGCATTGAAGAAGCTCTTCTTTGTGGAAGATAGAGACCATTACAGAAAGCCACAACTGGCTCAAATGTAGATAACAACTGACTATGTGGTTCTCAACCTTCAGCTGGTCCACCTGCATCACAACCCCTGTTCCTAAAGTGCAGGGAACATCATGGGAGAGAGGACAGAAGGATTGTAAGAATCAGAGGACCAGGTATCCTATTGTGGGGTTGTGTCTTCTAGATGTGACAGGGAAGCCACACCCATGAAATTTCAACAATATAGATGCCTGAACAATGACAACACCAACTGACATGCTAATGTGGATGGGGGAATCACATAGGGCCCCCAACCCTAGATAAAGAGCTACACGCAATTAATGACTACTGAGAGATGGAAAATGAAAGTCTTCCCCAGGGATGAGCCCTCTAACTGGCTATCCAATACCAAGTGGTCAGCCCTAAAACCAGGTGGTCAGCCCTAAAACCATAGATACCACCAACACCAAATAGACTTAGCAGGTTGTATTTACACACACACACACACACACACACACACACACACACACACACACACACACGTATCTATACCATTTAAAGAATGAGAGGCTATGAATTTGGGAGGGAGCAGGATGGGGCTTGGGAACATGAGAAGGTTTGGGAAGGAGAGAGAAAGGGTCAGGGGTATTTTAACTAAAAATGTTTTCTATAGTTTCATCCAGCATCCCTTTTATTTTGTTTAGAAATGTTGCAATAGGGTCTCAGTCAACACAAATCCATCTGTCTTTTCATTAAAAGACATCAGATTCCCTAACTACCTTTAGATCAGTAATATGGGAGGAAACTAGCTGCAAGGCCCTATCACATGACTTAGGTTGCTAGGATACACCTTCAGTCCTCTCCCCAAGTGGAGATTACTGCTCAGGATCCTCCCTCAAGAATGTGGCTGCTACATGGAGAAAGATTGAATTCAAAGCTGGAAACACACACACACACACACACACACACACACACACACACACACACACACACACACAGGATGGGGTTTATATATAATTTATTGTCCTCTATATTTTATTGCCTTGAATGATAACTATCTTCTCTTGGTAAAAATAACTTTAAGTGAATCTCAGGGGAAGGCTAAATGGGATCAGGAAAGACCAATTCAGTTTTAGCTGAAGAAATCTCATTTTTATATGTGAGAGACAAAACATAGCTACCTGAAGGAAGAGAGGGTAACTTCCTTGGGTTCCAGTAAATAAGAAAGATGAAGCTAGCATTTATTTTATGTTAAGTTTAGACCTACAACAGCCAGCACAGTTTCTGAGAATTCATGCATTGTATTCTCACAATCACTCACAAGGTGCCATTGCTCCAGCACTACAGATAAGGGGATCCAGGCACAGAAACTTGTCTATGTTGAAGCAGTCAGGAAATGTCAGAGGTGAGACTCAAACACAGGCAGCCTGCTTGTGCAGTTTCCCCCATCACCAATTATGTTTTGAGTTAGGGTTCCACTGTGAAGACAAGACTGGCCTCAAACTTGAGAGTCTCCCACCTCTATCTTCTGAGTATTGGGCTACAGCCCGGTCACCACATTGGCTTCCCACTGAATTTTTACTTCATTTCCTGCCTGGGCAGTTGAGACATGGAACAGGGGATCATTCAGGGATGAGACCTGGATTTCTAGCTGGTTTTATTTACTCAAGAAATTTTTACTGAGCCTTAGTTCTCTTTCAGCCTTTTTTTTGTAGATGCCAGTGAAAGAGGTTGAACCTTCAATGGAGAGAGCCCCCTAAATATTTACATATATATTTCTTCTTTTTCCTTTGGGTTTAAGTAGAGGGTTTCTCATTTGGATGAGTCCTTTGAAGGACCATTTCATATCTATGATACTTTCTGGTGGCTTTAAATAAACCTAGCATTCATTTCCTTTGAAATACCAAATACTGGTTCTAAATGGTTTCCACCCATCCCTACCAGCTCTATTCATTTCAATCACTCTGTCTTGACTGCCATTCCTCCCTAGTCATCATAAATACAGCTCCCAGTTTAAATCATCATGCAGTAAAGATGACTACATACAAACCAGCAATTTAGGTAATACTTATTTTATAAAATAATTCTTTATAATATATTTACCTTTCTCTCTAGATTGGAATTTATACAGAGATATAAATAAGATGGCAGGAGTGCAAACTTGTACAACCACTTTGGAAATCAGTATGGCGGTTTCTCAGGAAAATGGGAATCAGTCTACCTCAAGATCCAGCAATTCCTCTCTTGGGCATATACCCAAAGAATGCACATTCATACAATAAGGACATATGTTCAACTATGTTCATAGCAGCATTATTTGTAATAGCCAGAATCTGGAAGCAACCTAGATGCCCCTAAACTGAAGAATGGATAGAGAAAATGTGGTACATTTACACAATGGAGTACTACTCAGAAGAAAAAAAAATGAAATCTTGAAATTTGCAGGCAATTGGATGGAACTAGAAGAAACCATCCTGAGTGAGGTAACCCAGTCACAAAAAGACAAACATGGTATGTACTCACTCATATATGATTTTTAGACACAGAGCAAAGGATTTCCAGTCTACAATCCACACTGCCAGAGGAGCTAGGAAACAAGGAGGACCCCAAGAGAAGATTGCATAGTCCCTCGAAGAAGGGGAGGAGGACAAGAACCCCTGAACAAAGTGGGAGCACGGGGCATGGGTGGAGAGGAAGGAGATGGGAAGGGAAGAAGGGGAGGAGAACAAGAGGACTGAGTCAGGGGAGGAATAGAGGAGGGCAAGAAAGGAGATGCCTTGATAGAGGGAGACAGTATAGGTTTGGAGAGAGGTTGGCACAAGGGAAATGTTAGGGGATCCACAGGCATGACCCCAACTAAGAATCCAAGCTGTGATGGAGAAAATGCCATTGATGGCCTTCCCCTATAATGATTGTTGTCTACCTTGGTTACCATTCCTAGAGCCTTCATCCAGTAGCTGTTCGAAGCGGAAATAGGCACCCATAGCTAAGCACTGAACCATACTACTGGAATTCAGTTGTGGAGATGGAGGAGGGTTGAACAAAGGAGCCAAGACAGGGCTGGAGAGACCTGTAGAAATAGTGGACCTGACCTAGTGCGAGCATGGAGACCCTAGTCATAAAGCTGGGGAAACAGCATTGGACCGAACCAAGCCCTCTGAATGTGGGTGCCAGCTAGGAGGCCAGGACAATCTATGGGTCCTCTGGTAGTGGAACAGTATTTATCCCTAGTATACAAATGGACTTTGGGCTGGGCATTGGTGGCACATACCTTTAATCCCAGCACTTGGGAGGCAGAGACAGGTGGATCTCTGTGAGTTCAAGGCCAGCCTGGTCTCCAGAGTGAGTGCCAGGATAGGCTCCAAAGCTACACAGAGAAACCCTGTCTCGAAAAAAAAAAAAAAAAAAACCAAAAAAACAAATGGACTTTGGGAGCCCATTCCACATAGAGGGATGCTCTCTCAGCCTAGACACATTGGGGAGGGTCTAAGCCCTACTCCTCCCTCTCTGCAACTGGATTCAGGAGTTCAGCTCAGTGTTTAGTTGTGGGTGTCTGCTTCTGCTTCCATCAGTTACTGGGTGAAGGCTGTATGATGGCATTTAAGGTAGTCATCAATCTCATGATAGGGGAAAGGCATTTAAGGTAGCCTCCCCACTATTGCTTAGATTGTTAGTAGGGGTCATCCTTGTAGATCTCTGGACATTTCCCTAGTGCCTGATTTCTCTTTAAACCTATAATGGTCCCTCTATAATAACATTTCTTTTCTTGCTCTCCTCTATTCTTGCCCTGACTCAATCTTCCTGTTCCCTCATGTCCTCCTCTCCCCTCCTCTTCTCCCCTTCTCTTTCTCCTAACTCCCTCTACCTTCCCCACATGCTCCCAATTTGCTCAGGAGATCATGTCCCTTTTCCCCTCTTCAGGGGACCACGTTTGTGTCTCTTAGGGTCCTTCTTGTTTCCTAGCTTCTCTGGCAGTATGGATTGTAGGCTGATAATCCTTTGCTCTGTGTTTAAAATCCATATATGAGTGAGTACATACCATGTTTGTCTTTTTGTGACTGGGTTACCTCACTTGGGATGGTATCTTCTAGTTCCATCCATTTGCCTGTGAATTTCAAGATTCCAGATGGGTATTTCTTACAACAGTTTTGGTCCCTGACATAGCAAGTGAGCAGCAAATATACTTATGGCCTGTAACTTCTTTGGCTCAAGGAGAATGAACACTGAGCTGATTTATTATCCATGGTACTTTGGAAGTGTTTTAGCTCCCAGGGACTTAGTTCTTTACATGTAAAGCCAATATCTGACTTAAAAGATGGTTTCTGCAGATTAAATGTGCCAATGAATAGAAAATGATGATTTGCCAAAGCATTATGCCAGACAGGATTTTAAAAAATCAGGAACCATCTATTTTCTGTCCCCAAGAAACACATCTTACCACCAAAGGCAGACACTATCTCTGAATGAAAGGATGGAAAAAAATGTTCCAAGTAAGCAGACCAGGAAGCAAGCAGGTAAAACTATTCTAACACCTGAAAAAATAAGCTTTAATTCAAAACTGGAAAGAAAAGATAAGGAGGGGTACTACATAACAATTAATTGAAATATCCATTAAAAGGACATTACTATTTAAACATACACACACACACACACACACACACACACACACACACACACACACTGAACATAGGTGTGCCCAATTATATAAAATGAATACTAACAGATGTAAGTCACAGATTAACCCTAGTACAGTATAGTGGACACTTCAGTATCTCATTCTGATCAGTCAATAGGTCTTCCCAACAAAAGTTAAACAAGAAAATATATGAATTATATGACACCATAAGTAAAATTGATATAAAAGACTCTACAGAACACACTGCTCAAATGTTGTAGAATACATGTTTTCCTGAGCAGCCCATGGAACATTTTTTGTTTTGTTTTGTTTTTAATAAATCACATTGCCTTCACATTTAAAGCATCTCTGAATAATCCCCTTTAAAGGCAATACTTCAAGATGAAGTGTCCCATGGGAAAATACTGGGGACATGAGAGAGCATGGAATTTAAATATTAAATACTAACATACATATCCATAGCACGTGAATAGATGTTTTGAAATAATGGCATGGATCACATGTTGACCATTGCTGCTTGACAAAGTTCAAGCATGTCAACATCGCAGAGAAACCACCCTTCTCCAGCACCTGCAGAGGCAGGAAGATCTCTGTGAGCTGCAGGTCAGACTGGCAGAATGAGTCCATGGAACATTTTTTACAATAGGTCATATATCAGCATATGCAAGTCTCGACAAATATAGGAAAGCTGAAATAGTTACTTTCATTCTATCTGACCACAAGGGGAAAAAAAACCTAGAAATCACTAGCAAAAGAAACCCTAGAACACATACAAACCCATGGAGATCAAACAACACTACTGAGTGATGCATGGGTCCTTGAATAAATTAGGAAGGAAGTAAAAGAATTTCTAGAGTCAAATGAGAATAAAAACAGCATATCAAAACATGAGACACAATGAAAGCACTCCTAAGAGTGGAATTTATAGCTATAAGTGTCTACATTAAGATACCAGAAAGATCTCAAATAAATAATCCAATGATACATCTTAAGTCTCTAGAAAACTCAGGTCAGTAGATATAAAGAAATCCTGAAATCAAAGCAGGAATTAATGAAATAGAAACAAGGTAGTAAATACAGAAAATACAAAGAATCAAATAAAGAGCTGTTTCTTTGAAAAGCTAAACAAGACTGACAAACCCTTACAGTAAAGAGAAGATGCAAATTAACATAATTAGAGATGAAAAGGGAACCATTACAATAGATACCAAGGAAATTCAGAAAATCTAAAGAACATACTCTACTAAAGTAGAAAATTTAAAAGAAATTGATGAATTTCTGAATATACATTACCAACTAAAATTAAACAAAAATGAGATGATATATGCAGATTTTATTTATTTATATTCTGTATGTATGAGTATTTTGTTTGTATGTATTTTTGAATCACATATGGCAGTGCTAATGGAAGCCAGAATAAAGCATTGAAACCCCAAGAACTAGAGTTACAGATGGCTGTGAGTCATCTCGCAGGTACTGAGAACCTAATGCAGGTTCCCTGGAAAAGCATCAAGTGTTCTTAGGCACTAAGCAATCTCTTCAGCTCTGAGATAAACAATGTAAACAGATCCATAACAAACAGTTAAGATTGAGGTTATACCTGGGAGTGGTGGCATATACCTTTAATCCTAGCACTTGGGAGGCAGAATCAGGCAGATCTCTGAGTTTGAGGCTAGCCTGGTCTACAAAGAGAGTTTCAGGACAGCCAGCACTGTTACACAGAGAAACCATCATCAAAAGTGAAACAAAACAAGGGAACAAATTGAAGAAGTAATTAAAAAGCTTCCTAATAAAAAAGTCAAGGCTCAAATGGATTCACTGGTGAATTTTTTCCAGATCATAATGGAATTCTTAGCTGTAGTAGTAAGACGAAGGAAGTCGATAAAAAGATGTAATCAGGAAGTGAAGAAATGAAGGTGTCTATTTACACATATGATTCTATACATAAGAGACTCTAAAAGTCTGTTGGGCAACTCTTAGAACTGAATTGATGAACAGTTTTAGCAAGGTGGCAGGATACAAAATTAATATACAAAACCCAGTAGATTGCTTATATGTCAGTGCAAACATACTGAGAAAGAAGCCAAGGTAACAATTCCATTCAGTAGCTTCAAAACACATACCTCAGAATAAATCAAAGATGTAAAGACCAATAAGCTAAGAATGTGAAATACATCCTCCACAACAAAAACTTAAAGGCAGGAAAAAGAAATTGAGGAAGACTCTAGAAGATGGAAAGACCTCCCTGCTCATGGATCAAAAGAATCAATGTTGGGAAAATGGCTATCCTATCAAAAGCAACCCATAGATTCTATGCAATCATTGTAGGAAGCCGGTTCCTGCATTATCCATTACAATAATAGGTGCCTGAAGACACCAAGTTGTAAATTACTTCACAGGCGCTGGGTAATCTCCATTCCTTTGATCTCTGCCTATCCCGTGGCTCATTTTTGCCTGAGGAGCTGAAGCCATTCATAGGGTAACACATCCCAGGCGGCTGGTCAGCCTTTATAAGGGATGGTTTTCTTGGTTTAGTGTCTCCACTCTGGTAAGATGCATTAAAGCTTGTCTGCAGAAGGATCCGAGTGTCCCGTGTATGATTTCTTGCTGGCGAGAAATACAGAGAGCGCGCGGGACATATGGTGCCGAAACCCGGGAACATGTGAACATCTCCAGCACCGCGGAGACCCCTCTAACAAGGCGGATTCAGAACTGCAGGATGGTAAATTCGCAGAGGTATGTTTTTTTTCTGGACTTTGGCTTAGGAATGTTGCTATTGTGGGAGGTTAATATAGAGGCTTCTATGCTTTTACTAGGAGCTATTTTGACTTTTCTCACTGTTGTAGCAATCTTAAAGAAGTCCAGAATTACATATCAGAAACCGAATGTAGTGAGAGATGGGGCGCGCCTAACAATAAAATATAAGAAAAAAGGACCTCCCGGGATGTCTACTGACAAGGGAGTGTGTACAGCAACAAATAAGAAAAAAGGACCTCCTGGGATGTCTACTGACAAGGGAGTAAATAATTTGTTAGATGATTCTGTAAATAAGTTTAAAGCTTTAAATCTTGATAGCTCTAATGACTCTAAAAGCTCAAGAGATGGGGTTTTGGAAGGAACAGCTCAGCTGGATGAGAGAGAGACAGAGAAGGAGGGAGAGAGAATGGGGAATGGCCGGTCACACCCCGGTAAATTTAGGAGAGATGAGGACTCAAAACCTAGCCTCTGCCCTGCAACGAAACTGGAAGCCTTGGAGCTGAACAGCTCAGATTCTAAGATTTTAGACTCTAACAAGGAAGCAGAGCTAGAGGAGGAGCTGCCAAAAGTAAAAACAAATATGAGGCCATCGCCTGTTAATTCAGCGGGTGTACTTCTATCAGCACACCCACTATTTGGTACCGACTCCTTTTTACCATCAGAGGAGCGGAGACAGATGGCTTTCCCAGTCTTTGATAGGGGAAAAGGCCATGCCTGCTATTCAACACTTCTTAAAGGCCTGGAATGCCTGGGGCTTTAAAGCCTCATAAACATTGACGCTCGGGCCAAGCGTCTCACCTCAAAACCTAAAAGGCCAAAAGGAAATGGTAAAATGGAAAGATATCTTAACTGATCTTTGGAGAGGCCCGGATCCTATTCTCATAAGATCCAGGGGAGCGATATTGTGTTTTCTCACAGGATGAAGAAAATCCTCTGTGGATCCCAGAAAGACTCAACCTGAAGAGTCCCTTCAGACCTTCAAAAGTCGAAACTCCACCCGCTCCTCGGGAATTGAGAGCCGCTATTGTTATCCAGATTAACTCCTGCCCTTGGCGGAGAGATTGTCACTGCTTAAGGGGTGGGGGTGTTATTGTTTGATGCAGCCGTTTGCGGATTGCTGTTATTTTTGGCTGGTCTGTGAGAAAAGGGGTGGGGGTGAAATTGTTTGATGCAGCCGCTTGCGGATTGCTGTTACTTTTGACTGGCATGTAAGCTCCAGGGCTCAAACCAAGAGACCGCCCAAGCGCTTATATTTTGGTTAACTATGTTTTAGCAATAGGCCGCCGGCCAGACAGCTCTTGCACACCTGGAGCCTAGGCTCATTGCACAGGGTAGAGTGTCTGGTTTGTGCAGCCCCAATGAGGGATGCTGAGCAAAGGCATCGCACAGAGTTGCCTATTATGCAGGCTTCTCTGGGAGGTACGTTGACCTGCATAAGGGTTACCTGCCCCGAGACTTCCCTTTCCCAGAAAAACGGCAGAGGACAGGTCGAGAGTACTTCGGGTCAAGCTAACAGCCTGATGGTGACTCCCGTACACAGTCTTAATGTTTGATTTTGGGAAGGTACAACCTCTGCCTCTATCCCTCAACATATGGGTGACCTATTTGCTTGTAATAATATAAAGCCTTTTCATTAATTAATAAAAAAGGGGGATATGTAGGAAGCCGGTTCCTGCATTATCCATTACAATAATAGGTGCCTGAAGACACCAAGTTGTAAATTACTTCACAGGCGCTGGGTAATCTCCATTCCTTTGATCTCTGCCTATCCCGTGGCTCATTTTTGCCTGAGGAGCTGAAGCCATTCATAGGGTAACACATCCCAGGCGGCTGGTCGGCCTTTATAAGGGATGGTTTTCTTGGTTTAGTGTCTCCACTCTGGTAAGATGCATTAAAGCTTGTCTGCAGAAGGATCCGAGTGTCCCGTGTATGATTTCTTGCTGGCGAGAAATACAGAGCGCGCGGGACAAATCATAATAAAAATTCCAGTGATTTTCTTCACAGAAAGAGAAAGAAATTGTAAAGTTCACATGGAAGACAAAAGATCTTGGCTAGATAAAGCAATCTTGAGCAAGAAGAGTTATTGCCTCTTCCTGAAGGTACCACCATGCACAATTTCAAATTATATTACAAAGCCATAGTATAAAAGCATCATAAAACTTGTATGAAAACAGACATGTAGATCAATGAAATAGAAGAACCAGATACAAAGCCTCACCATTTCAGTTACCTGATTTTTGACAAAAATATACATTAGAGAAAAGACAGTATCTTTAGTAATATTGCTGGAAAACTCTTCAAGGTATAGGCATAGTAAGTACTTTATGAACGAGTCTCTGATTGCTCAGGAAATAGGACCAATAATTGACAAATGAAATTTCATGAAATTAAAAGGCTTCTATTTAGAAAAAAGAAGCTGCCAATAAGTGAAAAATCACCCTACAGAATGGGAGGGAGAAATATCTCTCTGCCAGCTATATATTTGATAAATATCAGTATCTAGAATATGCCAAGAACTCAAGAAAATGAATACCAAAGAAACAAATAATTAAAAAAAATGGACCACAGAACTGAACAGAGAGTTCTCAAAGGAAGAAATATGAATGGCTAGCAACATTGAAAAAGTGCTCAACATCATTATCCACAAGGGAAATATAAACTTAAACTACTTTGAGATTCCCTTACACTCTACTCGGAATTGCTGTCATCATGTGAACAAATGACAACAAACACTGCTGAGGATGTGGGGAAAGAAATCCCTATCTGCTACTGGTGGGAATGTACATTGGTGCAGCCACCATGGAAAACAATGTGTCCTCGTTGCTTCCAATGACTCAACAGCAGCTATGGCTTCCTGCACAGAAATTGCATAAAATTAATCCAGTCAATTTCCAAGCATGGTTGGGAGAAAGACTCAAGAGGTTCTCCTCTTAGCTGAAGAGCAATTAACAAGTACTTACTGTTGAGGGGAGGGTAGTTTTTCTTCAGTGTTCTGGCTGTGAGGACATGAAGTTAGGAGGGGAAATGTTGGGGAGATTTGGGAGGGTAACGGGGAGTCTGGGTTGGATATGATAAAGATATACTATATTGATATATGAAATGGTCAAATAATAAAATATTCTAAGAAAGTACTATGCAAAGATTTTAGTATTATCCAGATGTACTATGGATAATAACCATGATCAAATTAATAAACATAATTTATGCCAATTGGTGTAGACCATTCATAGATAGAGAATTTACCAGTTGGACCATCATTACAGTGTTTCCTGTAGTCAATGTGAATGACTGGCTGCCATAGACTCCACAAAATGACACTACATCACAAAAGAGAAATTCTGAGTATTAAGTTCAGATGATCCTTAAGTTTCTCAGGGCTTATGCATGTCAGAATTGCCAATTTATGTTAGAAATGATTCTCTGACAGAACACGGGGTGTCAATCAAATCTACCATTTGGCTTTCTTTTCAGCTTGTCAAGGTTTGTCAAGGTTAAGACAAACACCAGAGGAGGTAAAGTTACAGTGTGAGAGTCTGAATGAAGAGGCACTATGTTTAGATTATAAAATGATATTGTTTTCAGGAATGTAATTTTGGATGTACATTTATCTGGGTTCTTTGGGTTGTGAACACTGGGAATTCTTCATATGAGCCAGCTTTAAAGATGGGTTCTTTGGCAGCATCCCCAAGGCTGCCTGGTACAATAGAACATGCAGTTTTGATGTTCTATGGTAGCCTCTGGTTGCAAGCAGCCAATGGAACTGTTTCACATGTCCTGGTGACCAGTCATTTGTCTTCACTGGTCATGGGTGACTGAGAGTTCTTCAGGAACTTGAGGTCCCTTCTCTTACTATTGTGTCTTTCCTGAGAAATCTGGGCTTCTCCATCACATGGGTCCCTTCATTTCCTCATTACTTGGGCTAGGGATGACAAGAGGTGGTGATTAAGTGTTGGTTTGATTATCCTCTTATTGACTGGGCTCTGTTGGTTTTCAGTGGAAAGTCTACTCACTTTGAATAAGTGTTTCTACTTTTGATTTTGTATTAGTCTTTTGTAGGACCAAAGCTACATAACAACCTCACAAAGTCAGGAATTTAAATGTGTACTCTGTCTCTTTCGTAACAGATGTGCCAAGAGTTTCTACAATGAACATTGCACTGTGTTCTTAGGTCCCAACAATATATGCAAGTAGAAAGGATGAATTGACTTACATAGTTTATGATTAATGACATTGTAAAGCTCTGCGTGTTTCTTTTTCTAAACATTCACTTAAATGAATGTGTTCTCTTTGTTGTGCCCTTTCTGCAGTACAAGAAGCCAATACTTTGCCAGCCCTGTTTGTTTACAGAAAACCACGGAAAAGTGTTCCTGTTGTACGCACAATTGGCAAAGCAGAGAAACATAATGGATGTGAGATTAAGAGTGGAATAAAAATTCTTACTCTTGGGCTGATCATTTATGATATATCAAAAAGGAATTTGTTTTTACAGCTGTGTGAATAAAATTTCTGCTATTACCAGCAAGGTACTATAGAAACCTATGCTCCAGGGTTCTGGGATATTTTCTGGAATTATTACATTGATTCCCTCCCTTTTATTCTCTTTTCTTTAACTCAGTCCATCTCTTCATTTGGGTGCCATGCAATGCAATGGCCATATGTCATTTGTTCATACTAAAGTCACACATTACAAAGTTGAGCCATTGATTCCTCTTAGATTTGCCATGAAAATCTCTATCTCATTGTCTCAGGAGGCCAAGGTCTCAGCATCCAATATGCATTTGCTTATTTAGTCTCCTGTCCCCAGCCTCCTTTCAGAACTGTATCCCAGCCTGCTTTTAGCATCTGGTCCTCTATACCAGAAAATCTGTTTTGGCTTCTTCAGAGAATAAGTCTTTTCTTTTCAGTTGGAGAGGGTTTTGCAGAGTGGGGGAAGACATGCATTCTGGCTGCATCTTAAAAAAGACTTAACAAATTCTTTCCTATTTTTCCTCCCAAATATTTCCTTTTGAATTTCTTATTGTCCCACATTCTGGGACTTTTGGGCACCACAAAGTGTAAATCAGCTTGAAGCTAGTTTAGAATTCAGTTTTCTTTTCTGGTCTGCTATTTTTTATTTTTTTCTCCCATCTGTTCTTATTTTCCAGGTATAGTAACTGCATACCTCAGTCCTAGTCTTGTCTCATTGGTCATAACATAGTCACAGGGTCCTAACATGTCTACAAAAGAATCTGAGATATTTAGCTTCCATCCTTAGAGAGGATGATGAGTTCAGAAAGCATAAAATGCAGCTTCTGAACTAATGCTTTTAAGACCTCACACTCTTGTTTTAGAAGTGTTTCTTAGGAAGTCATGGCAGACCCCTGGTTCAATGGCCATATTTGTCAGTCTCTCTGTTTTGTCATGTAGCAAGAAAAATGTAGTTGTCATTGACTGCCTAAAATACACACAAAAATGGGGGCACTGTTTAATATCTGGTCCTGGTCATAGATCTTAGTATACAGAGCAAGTGTGAGTGACTCAGGGAATCTGGGTTCGTGTCCAGATTCTACCAACTTCTAGCTGTGTGACCTTTGCCAAAAGATTAGCTTTTCTGTTTCCCAGTGTTTCTGGTGGTCCTTTCCCTGTAGTCATCTTGGGAAGATTAAGTTAGCTAATACTCAGAATTGTAGCCACTTACATATTTGTTGTGATTGTTACATGATAGTTTTATTACTGTTCTTGATATACGCAGAGGGAGACAAGGACTTAGCTTGAGGGTTAAGAGCTTATCTGGGTTCTCATTGCCTTACTGTGTTGTGCCAGAGAGGTAGCTGTGCACTCCAAGGGACCCTGCGTCTAAGAGTTCAGCTAGGGTTTTCATTTATATACCATTGTAGATGTGATACATAGGTGATTTCATGCACACATCTCCATTCAATCTCTTGACTCTGGAAGATACGTGGTTTTTTTTTTTTTTTTTTTTTTTTTTTTTTTTTTCAGACGCCTCCACTCTTTCCTTGTTCCTAGAAATGCCCTTCAAGTTCCCAGAACACTCCATCATTATATGTGTAGATTTGGCATAAATTCTCCTCATCCTCCAAGCCCCAATTCCAGAGTTTGATGCATCAGCAGCTGACTTATCTCCTTCCTCCCATAAAAAGGAATGCTTTTGCTTTAGTAATTCTGTTTTGGTTCAAGACCTCTTTGTCTATCCTTGAGTACTTTTGTCAATGAGGTCAGGAACTGCTGGGACAACAGTCAAGGGACACCATCATTATTTTTATACACTATGTATTTTAAAATTGTTTTGCTGCCAGTCCATGTGATCATATAATTGAGACTAGGCAGTGGCTGATTGTACTAGTGATGATGATTCACACTTCTCAAATAAGAGGATGATTCACACTTTTCAAATTGCTGGGAAGTCACAGCAATGAGTCCTTCACTAGTGGAGAGCTGTTCAGCAGTGGTGGATTTGCTGTTAACTTTCCTGGGTACACGTCAGAGGCTTGCATGTTGTGGATGTTTGAATGAGAATGTCCCCCATAGTTTGAGTGCTTGGTCTACAGTTAGTGGAACTGTTGGGGAAGGATTAGGAGGGATGGCCTTGTGGGAGGAAGTGTGTCACTAGGGGTGGGTTTTGAGGTTTATAAAGACCTCACCATTCCCTGTCTCCCCCCCCCCCCCGTCTGCTTCGTTCTTGTGAACTGTTTGTTACTGCTCCAGTGCTATACCTGCTGACATGCTCCCTGCCATGATGGTCATGGAAACCACTACCCTCTGGAACTATGAGCCCCCAAATAAACGCTTTCTTTTATAAGTTGCCTTGGCCAACAGTGTCTCTCCTCAGCAATGAGAAAGTAAGATAGATGTGTTACAAAGTAAAAGGATGCTTAGTTTCTGAGGAAAGAGTGACTGGGTCTGTTTCCTTAGTATTTACAAATAGCCACATTGTACTAAAGAAAGAGAAGAGACCTGGGGTTTATTTGACCCTGATTCCAAACAAACCAGGCGTAGAGCAGTTGTTTCTGGAGGAAGGAGTAAAGAGAAACTAGGAAAGTACTGTCCTATTTGACAGGAAAAAGTTTATTTCATTCTTAGAGGGAAGCATGAAAAGGGAACCAGCAACGTGAGCAGGAGTGTAGGGAACCCGACATGCTGTGACCCTGGGAAGTCATGTGGAGGTGCCACAGCGAGCCTTGTGCAAAATACCCAAGAATGTGAGTCTTAGAGATGCTGCTCATTTGAGGTCATTTGTGGTATTGACAAATAAATCTCTTTTTTAGCCATGGCTGTTTCTAGAAAACTCTACAGTTTATTAAACACCCTGTAAAGTAAGTTTCATTTTCTTGTTTTCACTTTGAAGTTGGAAGGGCTAACTTCTGTATTTTGACTTCTTTGATGAAGAAAAGAAATAGCATATGGAATTAAGAACTAGAAGGCAGGAGTGAGCAGGAGAATGGAAGGAAGTTTTTCTTGGTGACCCTGAAGAGTGTGTAATATTTGTCGGTCATTGACCTGAGAGGCTAGAGCCCTCCCCAGTGACCTTCACAGGTAAGAGTATTATAGCTTACACCTGGGCTGTTTATGTGGCTAGTGATTGACTGATATGGGAAATAACCTCACTTCTATTAATAAGTAGTATTTGTGAGCAATTTTGCTGGATGGATGGAGAGAGAGAGAGAGAGAGAGAGAGAGAGAGAGAGAGAGAGAGAGAGAGAGAGAGCAGAGAGCATGCAAGCACATGAACAGAATCCCTTTTCTCCAGAAACAGTAATTATCAGGGATATTTGTAGCCAGGGTACTAATATTTTGACTGGCTATCCTTGCTTTATTTAGTGCTACTAGCATTGAGATTATTTCTTCCCACTTTCATGCCCCCAAAATACCAGTTTGGAGGTAAATTATCTGATAATCATTCCAAAGAGCTGTGAAGATTAATGCCAAAATTTCTGTAAAAAATTTGGTGTGAATTACAAAGTTTTATCCAAATGAAAGGGCTTAAAGCATTTGAGTTCTTTATTGTGTTCTCTGGTGGAGACAGACAGTCGTGTCTGAAATTGCTGTCTACCTTAGGCCCTGTTATTGCTCTGAGGTCTGCTCAATTTTGCATGGGAATAAGCTTGCCATAAATGAATTTTTATTTGAAAGTCAAGTGGTGTGTGCTTCTCTAGTGAACTCCAGAGAACTCAAGTGGAGTTCTCTAGACTCCATTCCCTTGTGATATATTCAGGATCCTCATCTGTATACTTGATGCTTTCTGTATTTCACCTTAAATGAATACCTTGAAATTCATGGAGTCTTTCATATTTAACATGTCATAATTTTGATGGGTTTTGAACATGGAGGGTATCTCAGTACGCTGGGAAATTTTAAAGACTGCTTTTGAATGGAAACGGCCGTGTGGTAAATGTGAATCATGAAGGAAGGAAGGGAACCAGCCTCAGAGAGCATCCACAGCAGCCTTCTCAGAAGCCCTTTACATCAGCCCACACAAGGAAGGTGCCATGAGGTCAGCAAATACACTTTACACTCCTTCTATGTGGTAGAAATTGTGTACACATAGACACAGTGTGTTCAGACAGATGTGACCCCTCATTTCTATTTCATGATCGTTATAATCACTATCTTCATCTTCAGTCAGACCACCATGTATCTTTCCTGGCACTGCATTAAGGGCTTTACTCTCATTGTCAGTTATGGTGGTCACCATGACAGCAAAAGGATTGCCACTATTACCACAGATTCATAGAGGAAGAGACTGGGGATCAGTGAGGACAAACCATTTTCTAGTCAAGGAAAAGTGATGTTTGAATGTGGTCACAAGTCTTTCTGCTATAAGGTGTCACACCCTTCTACTATGGCCTCCCTATAATAAGTGCTGTATGGAGAGGATGGTAGTGGGGCTGGAGGTGGGAGGGGTAAGTGAAGAACACTTGGGATACTTTGACCTCCATAGGATAATTTTTTCCTAAGTAATAAGCTTTGGTCTTAGGGGAAAAGATGGTAAGTAAACGATTTTCTTCAAATTATTAGAAATGATCAAGTACAGACTATTAAAACTGAAGACTACAATACTGATAATAATAACAAATACACACAATCAATAATTAGCGGCATAATGAAGTGTATCTGCTGTGAGCTTTGTGAATATGTTTGTATGAATGCCTGAACCTTGGTTAGTATTCATTTGACCCAGTTCCTGGTTTTGTCGGTGGAATGAAACATTGTGTTTTGGAGCACACCAGGCATTGGCATTGAATGAAGAATATGTCATGGTGCATTTATTCTAGGATACAGTTTTTTGGATATTTGCTTTTGATGAAGTTTGATACCTTTCAACCCTTATTACTTCTTTGAACACAAATGGGGAGGTTTGCAGTTTTTAAAAGTCATTTTAAACTTCCTTTCTCCCCATTTCTGACTATAGAACCTCCATTTCATGGGTTACTCAGTCTTAGGGGTTGACAAGATGGCTTAACAGGTAAAGGCACCTGTTGCTGAGCTTGTTGATCTGAGCTCAAACTCTGGGACCTACATGGTAGGAGAGAACTGACTTCTGAAAATTGTCTTCTGACCTTCACATGTGTCCCCCACCTCCCCAAATAAGTGTAATAACTCTGGCCATGGATAAACTGCCTTGTGTCCCACTTCATAGGTCCAGAATTTCTTCGACTCCTTTGTCACCCTTGTGACAGTGTAAATTAAAAAATGGGCACTTACAAAATTAGGCATGTCCCCATTCTTTTTGGAACCTCTCTTCTGCAATTTCCAGGAAGGATGGATACTTCTGTTGGCATTTTCTGAGCTTAGGTGTTAGCTTGTCACTGATGAGGTGTATTTAGTAACCCAGGTATAGGCTAATGGCTCAGGGCTGGAGGGCAGACCTGGATGACATCAGTTGAGCCCTAGTTCTCCTTTTGTCCGAATTGTGCTTACCCTTAAAGTGTCTGGGCAGGATAATCTACATACCCATCCATTTATTTCTGCTTTGGCTGGATTAAATTAGATAATTTCTAGTTGTATTTATAGTTCACTGATTATAGTTAAATAAAGCAAATTTCACCTTATACTTATGATACCTTTACATTAGGTGAATATGTGGTGCTTTATTGCGCTCTTTTTAAAATGGTTTATTTGGTATCTGAAGCTTGGCAATGCAGCTGGACCTGCTGTATCTGTGATTTCTCCCTGTGTGAGTGGTGGGGAGGGAAGAGTGGGTGAGAGGGCAGCACACAGCCTGTGGCTCAGACCATCATGCCCAACAAGAAAGGAAACGTGATGCCACTTACTGTCAGAACTACTTGGGTTACCATTTGAAACCACCTGGGTTTCCAGGCTCTCTGGAGAATTATTCCTTTGTTCCCTTTCTTTCTTCATTGTATTCATTTGAAAATGCTTTATAGAAAAGACTTATGTCTAAGGTGTGGGGAAATTCACCATCATCATTCTTTTTATTGTTTACCAATGTGATGCTTAAGTGTATATCAGAAGACTGAAATTCACTAATGTGAATTCAAATACAAGAAAATTAAACAGTTCAAAAACAAGGGAAGCAAAGACATATTTTCACCATTGTCACCTGGTTTCCCATCTGCCTTTCCTTTCTCCCCCAGTGGACTTATGGTTTGCTTCCTGGGTCTCTTCCAATCTAACTACTGGTTTTCTCAGAAACATCTGAGAATAAAAATTGGATTTTACAAATAACCCCTGTGCATTACATAATTGAAAATTAAATATAATTGTGAAAATTAAGTGTTAAGCCTGTTACTTTCCTTGGCTAAACACACAGAAAATAATAAAACTAAGAATCTAAAAGGGATGTAATTACATATATATGCTTGATCATCAAGGAAGTCAGCCAAAAATATGCCCAATTCCCTTTCCAAATCAAGTAGGTCAGTATTGGGAGGCATTTAGAAGTCTTTGCAAAATAGAGTTGACACACTATAATCATTTAATGGCACAAATTCCCATTAGCATAACTGCTGCATAAATAATGTTCATTATAGTGATTAGAAATGTTAATTTCTTAGAGCAATCAAAATTTTCTTTCATCTCCAATAGCAGTACTTTTTAAGCTGCAGGTTTATGACCCATGAAATCAATTTAGTAGGGTACAATCAGCATTCGGAAAAATAGATTAAAGGGGAAAATATTCAATTTCATTGAATATTGTCCATGTAAATATCATCCCAGATATCTTAATTTGAATTTTTAAAGTGCAATTATGTATAACTCCTTGATTATGACATACACTGTATTTCATTTGTAAAATACCATGCTAAAAATAGTTGGAGGACAGGTATTCTATAATATGACAAATGAATTCCAGGGCTGACCTGAAAATGATCCATAATTTCTAGTTTCACAAATTGTTAAAGACAAGTGTTTTCACTGAACATTTATGGTCACTATATTTGCAAAGATAATCAGATTCCTTCCCCATTTGCTATGAAATTTGTTCATGGCAGTTGTTGTCAATGGAATTGGGGATATCTTGGTTGTATATATGAGCTCTCAGTTTAGGACCGAACCGTTCTCTAGACAGATCCTCTTGGGCACACTCTAACTGGCTCCATACCTCAGGTTCCTTATTTATAATCGAGGCTCATGATTGTGCAGAATCAGTGAATGAATTCACTAAGAGCTCTTTATAGTTTTGGGCACATAGTGCCCAATGTTCAATAAACATTGCTTATTGATATTATTACTTTCCTCATTACCCTTATGAGAATAGAAAATATTAGACTTTCTTGCATCAAAGTTTTACCTTGCCCTCCAATAAAGGTAGCATAAAGTTCAGAGTTTATCTTGTGGCTCAGCCTACCCATAGTGCCCTCCCAGGCCCTTAATTCTCCTTCCTGGCATTTATATTTGTAGTTTAAATGAAACATCTTACAGAAATGTTCAACCTGCAATACACCACACACTATGAGGGCTTGGGATCCCCTTGAAATGTGATGAAGAGTCTAGTGAATGCATATAGACACTCAGGGAGAGGGTAGGAAAGCCTGATGATCACATCTGTCTTAGGATCTCATGTGGTATAGTGAGAAGTCCAATATGTTGGACCCAAGTCCAGGCATAATAATTAGTATTCATTGTTCAGCATGTTACTTCAACTCTTGTAGCTTTTCTTACTCCATTGGCAAAGGGGAGTGAGTTCCTGAATCATATAGTTGTTGCCATGATTAATGTTTACTGTAGTTGTAAAGAGGTTGGCACAGCCACTGCCACATAATAAGTCCTCAAGAAAATAGCGATAGTGAAAGAAGAGTAATATACTAGAAACAGAGCATGAAGTAACTGTCCTTTTAACCATGAATTATAGAATACGGATTCTATCACTGGATCACTGAGTAAGCCATTCACTTTTTTATCCAACAAAAACTGAATGCTGTATGAATTTGGGATTAAGTACTGTGCTGAGAAGGTGAATGAATGAGATAGCTTTTCTGCTCTTACTGAGTTTATGATCTATGGAGGTCATGGGTAGGCAATGACTAGGCAGGTGGTAAATGCCACTGTAGGTACATTATGGAGCTAAGGGAGAACACAAATATTTGCAACGGAGAACCACATTCAGAAACTTTTACGGTTTGCTTGTGTTATATATGTCCAGCCTGAATTTTAGAAATAAACAAGCCTCTTTCTTCTGTTTATGTTCATTTATTAAAAGTTTTTCAAGTGTAATTTGCTTATTAAGGTATACTAAAGAGGAGATTTGATCTACAGAATGTGGAGGAAACTGGTCTTTACTTAAATATACCTCCAAGGATGAGGGAAGGTAGTGAGATATCTTTGAAAGACTGGGTCTAGAGAGTAGGACAAATATCTACCTTATAAATTAAAATCCAACAACCCTACTATTCCTGTGTTTACCATGTTAAACAGGGAACACAAGAGTTCTGTCTAATGCTCAGTTACAACAAGGAGTATAGGCTAAGTTTTTATTTCTTTCTGCTTTCCTCTTAATGATATTTGATTTTTAATTTTAATATGTGCACACACATTTAATTTTAATATGCACATCTAAACCCACATCCATGTAGATGGCTTTCAGAATAATGTAATAATAATTATTAAATAACTTTAGATAACTTTGCATTTTACATATTACATTAACATTTTTCATTTAAATTTTTATGATTCAATGAACAGGAATTACATTATATTCAAAACTTACAAAATTGAGTCACATGCAATATGTCTGCATTAAAAGGCTTCAATAGTGGTAACAGTGTCTTACATAATGGGTCAATGGGCTGTCAGTAATTAGATGTGACACAAAATCACCTGGGATTAAGTCCATTAATAGGAGACACAAGGTGTCTATGTTAATCCATTTAAATTACTTTTTGTATTATGTGGATAGAGGAACTCTTACCTTTGAGTAATGCTGTCAGTATAGCTAAGTCAATGTCCTGGTGGCCTTCTGATCCCATTCGAAATACTGTGATCTGCAATTTGAGACAAGGAGATGGTTAACAACACATTTGTCCTCCAGAGAGAAATCAAATCAATGAAACCACTTCTGAGCAGTGACTTTTTTACTGTCTCAGATGTAGGTTCCTAACCATAGGGCAAGCATACATAATGAAGATCAGAGCTCTGCCAATCATTAGGAGAGAGATGGGTCAATAGTCTCCAACTGGGGACCATTCACATAACTGTACTGATAGTGGTTATCAAGCAAGACTTTCAAGATTCAAACATGTAAATTGTAACACAGACCATGAGTGAGGAACTGTGCTTAAACATAGCTGGCCACTATGCTCTGAGGAAAAATGCCTCATGGCATGCGTACATATGAACACCATAACCGTCTCTACACTTATTCCTTAGCAATAGTCATCTGCCTTGGCTTTTGTCAACTTGACATAGCCTAGACATACCTGGGAAGAAGGATTCTTCACTGAGAAAGTGCCTCCCTAAGATTGTCCTATAGACAAGTTTGTAGGGCATTTTCTTGATTAATGATCATTTATGGAAGGGCTCAACCTGCTGTGCACAGTACACTCCTGGGCATACAATAAAGTAGGCTTCTGGAGCTAGAGAGATGGGTCAATGGTTAAAGGCTCTGGCTGCTTTTTCAGAGGATCCAGTTTCAGTTCTGAGCACCTACATGGCAGTTCACAGCTGTTTGTAACTCCAGTTCCAGGAATCTGATAACCTCTTCTGGCCTCTGCAGGCACCAAGCATGCATGTGGTACACAGAAATACAAATGTATGCAAAACACCCATATATATAAAATAAAATCATAATACATATAAAAGAAAAAGAAACTAGTCTGAGAAAGCTAGGAAGAGCAAGTCAGAGTTCCTCTGAGATCCTTGTTTCAGTTCCTACCTCCACATTCCTGTCTTGAGTTCCTGCCCTTACTTTCCTCGGTGATGGAGTGTGATCCTGGGGTTGTAACTGAAATAAACCCTTTCCTCACCAAGTTGCTTTTGGTCATGGTATTTTATCATAGTAGTAAAAGACTCAACTAAGATATCATTCAAGAGTTTTGTCATTAGGGATGCATATCACTGTTCAGTTCTCTCAATGACTTTGAATATCCTTTAGAATAATCTAGCAGCATATCTGGATGGTAAGAAATGGACAGAAGGCAGTAAAGTAACGTCTTTTCCATGGTGATCATATAGGAGAGACACACAGTCCCTGGAGAAGAATAACAGGAAGGAGAGAGGAGAAACATCAGCGAGGAACTAATTCTTCCCTGAGACTTGACTGTTGACAAGACAAAGAGAGAGCTAGGAGACTCATTCTAGAGGAGATGTTTTTGCTAACAATTGTTATTGCTACCATGAACTAGCTATTGGGAATAATCTCTACTTTTATGGCACTGAAGAATTCCCCTCATAACCTTAAACCTGGCTGACATTGAAAGAAAGCCCCAAGAAACGCCATTTGTATGCATTCACTCTGTTCTCCAAAGGCCCAGGTTTATGTTTCTGGGTGGGATCTTTTATGGGCACACAGGAAGCACTGGCATCCATATTGATGTGCAGCACAGGATTTCTTTCTATCGTGTGCCTTGAGAAGTGAATCTCCTCAAGTGACTTTCCCTTTCCCTTTGTAGAGTGCTGGCTACAGAGAGCAAGTTTCCAGGCATAAAAGGCAAAGACAAGCAGCTTCAGCATGTGGCATGGGCAGCATTTTAGAAGTAGAATTCAACTGGAAAAGGAAGAAAGGGCAGAAGGACACACAGCCCAGGAAAAAGCAAGACCCATTAGGGAGTAACTAGGAAAGGGCACCTCATCCATACTCCAACTGGTTGTTGGAGACAACAGTGATTCATGACTAAATATTGGTCTCTAGCAGGGATGAGCTAAAGAATAGTTTGGGAGTAAAAATTTGCATGGAAAACTTAGTGAAGGGTTTTTTGTAACAGAGCAAGGCTTAATCTACTTTAAAGAATCTTTTTGCCATCTTCATAAAGAGTTTGTGAAGATTATAATGGGAAAGTAAAAACATTGCTGAAGGGTAGGAAAGATTCAATAAAATGATGCATGCCCTTAGCTAACTGACCAGACATTACAATTCAAAAATATGGTGGTATCCAATAAGTAAATTTACAGTTAGTTGTAATTTCAATAAAAACCCCAAAGGTGTTTTTGTGGCTTTGATAGGCTGATTCTAGGATCACATAGAATTATTTACCAGATCATAGATTTTAAGAGCAGTATGATGTTGGCATTGGAAACAATGAGTAAATTATGAAATAGAATATAACCCAGAGATATTCCTACACATATGTGAACATTTGAAGCCAGACAAAAGGGTCTTTGGAAGTCTGTGGAAAGGAAGATGCTTGTTTTCTCCCTTCTCTTCTCCTTTCTTTCTCTCATCTCTTTTCTTTAATAAAAGGGCCACGCTGTGGTGCTGGTCTCAAAGTTACAATCTGTGACTTCAGCTCTCCTGGCACCTAGGACTGTAGGTCTGAATCACTGCCCTGAGCAATAAGTGATGCAGGGACACTGTACATTTCCATTTAAAAAAATCTGAATTTCTTCTCTACTTCACAAATCATACATATAAAATTCCAAATGGATTCAGTATGTGAAAATGTATAAAAATGTATATAAAATACAGAATATTATAATCAGTAAAGATTTTTCTCCTGTAATGTAATTCTTAGATTTACTCCCAAATACAATATAAGTACAGATCATATACATTCATGTATTATTTTTGTGTTATATGTGTTTTAAAACAGTTTTCGAAGACTATATGGCAATTTTAAAAATCTATTTTTGAGATTGTATTTTAATTATAACATTTCTCCCTTCATTTTCTTCCCCCCACCCCACCCTTTCTTGTTCTCCATCAAATTCCTGGCTCATTTTTCACTAATTGTTATTGCATTTATATAAATGTATCTACACATATATTTCTAAATATTATCTCCTAGTAATATCAGAAGGCACATCCATAAAATCTCACCAAGAGTGCCCAAGCATGTTCTAAAAATAGTTATTTTGGAGCCACTAATGCTAGCTGTTATATGCTTGGATTAGGTAATCCTCTTCAATTTTTGTGTCTGGAGTCTACTGAAATATATGTCCTCCTCATGGAGCATGACACTTCAGTTAGACTTGTTTTTATCTGTAGAATGCGCTACATAATAACCCTCCTTCAGGTGTCCTACCCATGGTTTTATTGGTTGTCGTCCCTAAATCCTTATGTTGAAACCTAGAGCTAGTGTGATGCTTCTAGGGCGAATAAGAGGGTGTTAGGTCTTGACTAATGATTGCTATAAATTAGTATCAGTATAAAAGAGTCTATAGAGAACTGCCTAATTCTTTTGGTATGTGAAGACACAGCTAGAAGGAGCCACTTCGGAGCCAGAAAGTGGCCTCTACATCTGTGGCATCTTGATTCTGGCCTTCTTAGCTTCCAGAACTGTGGGAAGTAAATTTCTATTGCGTATAAGACCCCTAGGTTATAGTATTTTGTTATAGCAGCCTAGGTGGACTATGACAGCCCTCTTCCCGTTAGAAAAAGTCCTCTTGGGTGGGGGGTGTGGTTCTTTGTGTCAGGAATAGTGGTATGTATTTTCAAATACATTATCTTTGATTCCTCATATTATGTAATAAATAAAATGTGTCCATCTACATAAAGATGGACATATAAAATACACAATCAACAAATCATTGTGAATATTTAGATTAGAGGGAGAAATTAATAAGGCTTAGTTATCTACCCTAGAATTCCTAAATAGCTATCCAAAATTGATCACAGAGCCATTTAGCAAATCAGAAGATAGCCTTGCACAAAACAAATGACAAAAGCCCATTTCAGTGTTGGTGGAGTACAGCTGACTGTGGATTTGGCACTAGGAATGTGTGACTGTCACCAAGTCTCATGTGGACAGGGGACAGACACCTGGCATATGAACTTTTATTTTGTCACTTTAGCATTCAAATCCTCTGTGTGACTTTGGGCATATCGTGCAGATTCTGGGATGTAGAAAATGTTCCAAAGAGTGCTTAACAAGTAATGGAGACACTTAATTTCTATGAAGAGAAAGCTATGTTAGTTTTCCTAAGGTTATCTAAATCTCCACGGCGAGTTTCTGTTGCACTCTTTGTACACAGCAATCTGTGGGATAATAATAATAATAATAATGCTTGACTATTTCCACTTATATAGGAAATAAACTGTATAGGATTTTCTAGTAAGCAATTATAAGTGTTGTTGCTGTGGTGGAGAGAATAGATGGAACCATAAATTGTTAAATTACCTGTTGCCTCAGCCATCTTCTGCTTGCCTAATAGGAGACAAAGTAGCTTGGTTAGAGTTACATAAAAGTTAGAAGGAGAACTCTGAAATTGAGTGGCACCTGTCCTTATCACTTGTCCCATCTAAATAGTAAGAACTGAAGAAGGGTAGAAGACACTCTTACCACCTGCCTTTTTGTAGTGGCTTATATGTGGGGGTCAGAGTCTGGGATGACTATGAGGCAAAGGATGTAAACAGAACGGCCTTCTGTTTTGATTTGTTTGAGATGTTTTCCATAGGCTCATGTATTGAAGGTTTGGTTCTCTGGTAAGATTCTGTGGTGCATTAGGAACATTAGTTGACAGGCCTCATTGGAAGCAGTAGGTCTCTGGGGAGTGTATCTTGGGCACTGTCTTGTTCTGTGGTCCCTCTCTTTGCTTCCTGGCTGCCACCAGCTGGTCAGTGTGTTCCTCAACAACACTGCCATGCTGTTCTCTCTTTGGCTCACAGCAGTGGAGCCAGCTGACCATGGACTGAAACAATGAGATAAAGTAAATCTCTCCTTTAATTTTTCCCCACAGGTATTTATCACAGTGATAATAGACTAATACTCCTTCATAAGCATTTGAAATAAAAAACAATGGCCAAACAAAACGCATCTATGTGGTGTGTTTGAGTTATGGTTACAGCTGGATCTCTGGTAGGGGCTTCCAGGAGGAGGTGTGTGCTGACTTAGGTTTTCATAGAGGTCTCCTTCTGCATAGCCATCTAGATATTGTACTTAGCATTTATTGATAACCTCATAGATTTCAGGTGGGCGATGAGAAGTGGCTGTACCATGTTCTGAACTCAAGAAGGGATGCTGGAACAGAAGATTATCCGCATCCTGCTAAGAAAGAACCTGAGGGAAGATGTGGTAATTTGGCGAATTGTTTAAGTAGAACTCTTTTCTGCAGGGCTGGGTGGACTGAAAGATATTATCATTCATCAAGCGTTTAACTGATGGCAAGATGAAGGAATTCAGGATAGCGTTTGAGCTCATTATTTAAAAGAATGAAAAAATGCATTATCAAATAGGACTCTCTGTACATCTGACCTGCTCATCTTTCCAATGCCTAAACCTCATTGCATAATTAGAGATCACATTTCAGATGGAAATCCTCCAGATGAAAGTAAACTGGCATGTTAAATTTACCCTGAAATACAAGATTATCAGGCTTTCACAGTAACAGATGTGAATTAGGGTGTGTGTATGTGTGTGTGGAATGGTGAGTGGGGAAGTTTCTTTTTTAGTCCTACCCTCCCCCCCATAGGGTTTCTTTGTGCAGCCCTAGCTGTTCTGGAATTTGCTTTGTAGACCAGGCTGGCCTCGAACTCACAGGGAGCTACCTGTCTCTGCCTCCCAAGTGATGGGATTAATGGCATGTATGTGCCACCACCATCTAAGTGGAGAAGTTTATAATTGGTTTATGGAGGAGGCTTGTTATCAAGCAGTTTGAGATGGTATTGGCATGCAAGACATTTGTAGTTTTTTTTTTTTTGTTGTTGAAGTGTGGGCTTGGTTGCTTCATTGCCCATGTGCCATCCTAGAATGCTGGTGTTGAAAAACACAAGGACCTGGGACTGATGAGCAAGGGAACCTTCAGAAGATGTCAAAGGAGCACCAAGGAGAGCTGGGAACTCCAAGGACATGTTTTATAATTTCCTTGATGACCTGAGATGTTATTTTGTCACCACTATTCTAAAACTGTTGAAATTTGAGATGAAAACCTTGTGGAAATTAATTGCATAGAAATGTCTTCTACCACTTGGAGTGTTGATAGCTTTGTACACCATTCTATACTTTGCTTTCCCACTTGGCAGTTTATTCTGAAGGGCAGTGCTCTCAGCTGCCAGGTGGGCGTCATGATTTGTCACTGGCCTACTGCTTCACTACTCATGTGCACTGTATTGAATGTAGCAACCATTCCAAGGCAGATTTCCATAGTCTGTCGTTGTAAACATGGTTCCAGTGAGTATCCTCATGTGCGCATGGGGTGGGAGTATGCGTCTGTAGGATAAAACTTGCAGAGTAAAACTTCTTGCTCAGATGCTCTGAGGGAAAGTCCCTTCATTTGCTGTTCTGATTTTGTCTATAGTGCCTTCACTCTTTTCTTTGATATTTTGATTCTTACAGTATCTGAAAAAAACATTTAACTTTAGAGTATGTAATATTTATAATGGTTTTGAAATTCTAGTTTCTTGGGGTTTTTTGTTTGTTTGTTTTTGAGACATGCTTTCTCTGTGTAACAGCTCTGGCTATCCTGGAACTCTGTAGACTAGGCTGCAGACCAGGCTGTCCTTGAACTCACAGAGATCTGTTTGCCTCCTGAGTGCTGGGATTAAAGGTGTGTGCCACAATGCCCAGCCTAGTTTCTTGTTTTTAATTCAGAAATTACTGAAAAAAGTTCTTGTTCCTTGCTAAGCACAAAAGTGTATATATTTTGGTTGATTTTTGTCATTTGAGGGGCAGAAAAGGAGATACGTGTCTCATTTTTTATCAAATATCGTAAGTATAAGTGTAATAGAAAATGTAAATTAAATAGAATGTTAATCTAATCATATTATAGATAATTTTGCAAAAGCTGCTTTTTTTTTTTTTTGGTTTTTCGGGAAAGGGTTTCTCTGTTTAGCTTTGGAGCCTATCTTGGCACTCGCTCTGGAGACCAGGCTGGCCTCGAACTCACAGAGATCCACCTGCCTCTGCCTCCCGAGTGCTGGGATTAAAGGCGTGCGCCACCAAGGCTCGGCCGGAAAGCTGCTTGCTTTCTTTCTTTCTCTCTTTCTTTCTTTCTTTCTTTCTTTCTTTCTTTCTTTCTTTCTTTCTAACTTACTATAACATTGACATTTTTAATGTGAACACTAACTCTAATTCTAGCACTTGTCTGACATGGCTGGTTACATTTTCAAAGCATTATGGGATACAGGAAGACTAACCCAGTTTACCAAATACAAAAGAATAAATGTGGAAACCATTCCAATAAAAAAGTTTTTCCCCAGATTCAGCTTCCTTATGGACAAACTACATGAGCTTAGATAAAATTATGGCTTTCATGTGGAAGGAATTGGAGTTTGAAAATTTACACTCTTCCCTCCCTCCCCGCTTCAAACCAGCAGCCAACCAACATCATTGCTTGTCTTCATTTTCATTTTGTGTCCTCCTAAAAGCCAGAAATTTAGTCACTGTACTCATCACTTACAATTCGTGCATGGTACTTAATTCACCAGGCTGCTATTCTGAGCATCTCTGCCCAGTATGCTGAGTGCGGAGGATGCAGTAGTGAAGCAAACAGATAAGACCCATGCTTTCCCAGAGCATCCTGCTCTGCCAGCACCCTGATAAGGGGAAATGAGAGAGTGGGTGCAGTATATGATGCCATGCTGTGAAATGTTCTGTACAGCCCTGCCCCTGCCTCCCGTCAACACTTTTCTCTGTTGCTGCCCTCACAGCCTTGGTTCAGCCTGTAGCATTCTTCAATTTTGTGTTGATTCTGGTCCTCTCTCTCATCTCCTGCTTCTTTCCTGTGAGGCTAGTCATGCAATCTTCTGTATTACCCCTTCTCTCCCCCCCCCCCCCCGCTGTAAGACTTTTTAAAATTTATTATGTATACAGTGTTCTGCATGCATGCATGCCTGCATGCCAGAAGAGGGCACCGGATCTCATTATAGATGTTTGTGAGCCCTTATGTGGTTGCTGGGAAATGAACTCACGAAATCTGGAAGAGCAAGCAACCAGTGCTCTTAACCTCTGAGCCATTTCTCCAGGCCCCTGTATTAACTTTTTTAGTGACTTCCATCACTATACAAGACAGAGATTCTTAGCAGGGTGTCCAAGGATCGCTGGCATTGTACTCCCAGCTTGTTCTGCAACCTCTCTTGCTGATTGCACACTCGTTTTCATGCCTCTTGTTGCCATCTCCACCACCACAGCCACATCCCATGCACACACACCAGACATCCCACTGTGTGGGTCAACCTACTCCTTTTTTGAGACCCTGATGTTTTTGGTTTCTTGTCCATTCAGAGGATTTTTAGCAGAATCCCTTCCCTTTCATTGGTGAACTAACTGTAGGTCTTCCACTGGACATGAACCACTTTAAGAAGTCCTTTTACATACCCAGGAGAAACCTTTCTTTGTGCTCCTATTATTCTATAAGGTGTTCGGCGACTCTGCTTTCCACATTTTATTACTCCAATGTGCATGCTTATCTTTGCATAAAGGGGAGATTAACTTCCTGGAAGGAGTCCTGGTCCCTGCTCAGTAAACATTTGTTGAGTGGATAAACCATCACCAAATGGTTGTGTTTAAAAAACTGATTTAAAGAAAATAAAGAATTTAAAAGGAAGTAGCACATGCCTCACAAGTGCTAAGAATCAATTTTAGCACAAGAGTCTACTGGATACTATGTTACTGTTGCCGGATTAAACAAGTCTGATCTGAAGGAGGATAGGGTGTGTTACTTAAAAGCATTGTTACTGAGACTTGGTTTAAATAAGGGGATTTGAGAGCTGCAGCAGCAGAAGACACCCCAAAATAGGTTTCACAAAGGTGTCCAAATCCTTGGGTCCATGTGTATTAAACTACACTCAATACAGGAAAAAGACTCAAAGTGAAAATATACTACAGGGAAATGAAGCAGAAACATAAAATGACTTAGTGGGCAGCCTAATTCATTGTTTTTCTTGGAAATAAATGAGCCTTTTCTCACTGTGAAAATAGCAAGATAGAGGGTATGCCACTGAGTTCATCATGGACTTTCCATTTTTTAAATCCAGTAAGTCTCAGGCCAAACAGGAAGAAGGTATGGAAGAATATACTGGGGGAAATTAAACCAACTCACTTTCAAAGTACCTATTTATTAACAGCTTAATTCGTGACATATTTCTGTCACAGTGGGCATCAAATCTGTGAAAACAGACATAGATATTGAGTAGAGCTTTTGAAAATGAAAATAACCACGATATTACACTGAAAACCAGGCATAAATTGCAAGGACATTTTGGCTCCATCGATCAGAAATAGAAAGGAACATTCCACACTCATATCCTGCTGCTAGCTGTTTGAGAGATGACATCTGAGTTTGACAAATGGTTTGTAACGTGTCTGAGAACTTTACAGAAAAGCTATAACTACAAATAGATGATCCGCAAAGGAAATTTTTTGCAATTTCAAAAAGTCCATCAATAATAATATTAACCAATAGATTCAAGGACACTAAAATGCCACATGAAAGTTTCCACAGAAGAAAATTTTCTACCTGGAAATTGTGGCTCATGCCAGAAACCCAGTATCAGGAGGCTGAGGTGGGAAGGTTGCCATGAGTTCCAAGCCAACCCCAGCTACAGAATAAAACATTGTCTTAAAAAAATAAGCAACAGATAACCTACTTCCCCACACAGGACATAATGCATTTCTGAAATGTTCCCTGTTTGAATTATGACTAAATTCTGTAGAGGCTTCAGAAGAAGGGAAGAATTGGGCCCAGGAATTCAATCATCACAATGCAGTGCTTTTTATTTTATTTTTATTTTTCTATTGTTTTTACACTGCTGGGGATCAAACTAAGGGCCTTGCACATGCTGGACAACTGTTCTATCACTGGGCTACATCCAGCTAATCATAACATTTCCCCTATGAATCACTAGTATTTAAAATAACTCGAAACAACTAAATAATTAATAAAAATGCAAAAATATATTCTCATTAAGATATGGAATGATCAAAGGCTGATGACAGGGAAAACAGGAATTTCAAATGGCAATCAAAGGCTTTTAAGCACACAATGGCTTTAGGTTTCTTTCTGGCATTATCAGAGGTGACTTGGTACAGGGGGAGAATGATAAACATTCAAGATCAGAATTCGGGGAACCTGGAACTTCGTATTTATTTTCCAGCCTTCGGAAAGATGAACTTTTTGATGAAATAATTAAAATTGTTACTTGGTCAAAGTGACTGACTCTAGTAAGGGACATGCAAATTTAATGTGCAAGAAGGACGGGAATAAGAGGAAATTCAAATATAATTTCAGATGAGAAAACAAAACAGCATTGGAGACAGAAATGATATTTAAAATTAGAATATTAATATCAGATTCAATTACTTGTACCAAGTTCCAAATGGACTACTGTCATCCCTGAGTAATCATGGGGACTGACCCCAGTACCTTCCATAGGCATCACACTCAGAGGATGCACAGGTCCCCTTGACTCAACAGAATTGTGACGTCTAGACTATGTATAACCTTCCACACAGGTTATGTTGACTCTAAATGAATATCTAGTGCAATGTAAATGTTTGCAAATAGCAATTTGGCTGTATTGCTCAGTGAACTGTGATGAGAACAGATGCAGCTCTTTTCAAGTAATTTGGTTTGCATCTGGTTGAACCTGTGGCTGTAGGACCTGTGGACACAGATGGGATACTGGGCTAACTCTTCATGGTATATTTTTGAATAAGCTTCATATTTTGTGCTGAGCTATTTGAATAAAGAAGTGCTGCAGAGACAGAAATTGGGTGACATTAATATAATTGCAGTATGTTCTATAAAGCTTTGTGTATAATTTTGCATATTATATAAGGTTTTTTTTTAACTTTGAAAAAGGATGTGTTGTTATACTGTGGGCTTGTTAGTTTATTTTCATTCCTTTGAACTTTGGTACATAATTTGACTTAGGTTGTTTTTAGTGGAGGATTGTCTTATAGAATGAGTCATGTCTAGATCATTGTTCAGGTCTGTGTTACCCCAAAGGACCCTATAGGCAGCAACTTGGCAGTTAGTTAATGAAGGGAGCTGGAGAAAGATGGGTATGCTTTGTATTCTAATCCTGTCATAATTTCAAATCACTAGAGGTTTTCCCACCAAGAGATGTAGTTAAGAGGCCGGAGGTGTAGTTTTCTTCTTATAAAGATAATATGCTTGCCACAACCGTGTGCTTTCTTTTCTCTCCTCCCCTCCCCTCCCCTTCCCTCTCTCTCTCTTCTCTCCCCTTCCTTTCTCTCCCCTTCATCACTCCTTTCCCTTCCATTCCTTCCCTCTCTTTCTTTGCCCCTCTCTCTTCCCAGAAGAGAAACAGGAACATAATTTGAAACATTGTTTTGTATGCCATGTTCTCAATTAACATTATATTTATGGATTGTTGAGAACCCTTCAAGAATATCATTTAAGTATTTGTAGGGTATTTCATCTGATGGATATAATTACAGTTCTTTTAATCAATGCCCCATGGTGACTCAATTACATTGCTTCGAAATGTATGCTGTGAATCAAGATAGGATGGAAGTCTGGAGTATAGCTCTTGTTCTGTACTTAGCATACAGTCCTTAGAAGAAGTTCTTGGACATGCGTAGCTTTTGTCATAGCTAGAGAGGAGTCATAGCATCACAGAGTGAGTTGAAGTCAAAGGAAGCCTGTTGTGTCTTTGAACCTGATTTGCTGTGCTAACACTCCAAACTATTAACAAATGCCCAAGGGAGGGCTGATGGTTCCAAAATGATACTGGAGAACAAACCCCTGCCTCTGTTGATAAAGCAAGCTGGGTCAGATCTTGTCTTTACTGTTACCAGCCACCAGGAGGAGCTTCAGTTCTTGTTTCTCTCCCAGTTTGCCGTGCCTGATTTTTCAGCTCAGCTCTCTGAGGTCTGCTTAGGGTCTCTAGGCCATTCTGGCTTATATAACTGGGCATGTGCAAGTGAAATCATTCAGTGAACATACTGCCTGGTGACTGCTTTTTTTTCAGCACACAAGCCATTTCACAGTAGGAAAAATTTAAAATATAGGTCAGTAATTCACCCAAGGCTTCCTAAACTCATGATTGGCATATCATTCATCATTGAAAGAGAGTGCTTCCACCCTAAAATGACATGTAGGAAGGCAGGGCAAAACTTCTCAACTGTTTCTGTATAAGGGCAAAATGTAGGGTGGGGAGCAACCCTTCATGTAGTTCTCACCTTCTAGAGGGTGGGGACTACATGGCAGTCTGTCACCTGTCTCCCTCTTTCAGTTCTTTTCCTGATGGAAAGTTGTGTGTTCACTTATCATATAAATGTGTACTGTGCCTCACTGGATGCTAATGGGACAGTTGCCATAGGACCTGCAGTCACATTTTCAGGAGCTTCTTTGTAAAGTTCATGCCAGAGAATAAAAAATAAAGAATAAAGAACAAAGAAATAATTGTTATTTATACCTTGCCAGCCAACCAAATGGATGAAAATTAATTTGTACCAAGGTAGTATTTTCCATTTCAGGAAAGAGCATTGCTGGGTTCATATACAGTTCTTTCATATATGGTTAGGAATAAGTATAAATATCTCTCAGGACTAATACCCAGGACCACAGGTGTGCTTCTAGTCTAACACCATATGTACTTCTTATTGAGCTATAACAATTTTTCTGCTTTTTTGGTAGCAATTTTTTTCGGACCCGTTTCATCACCACAGGACAGAACTACATCTTTCCCCCTTGTTTTTCTGATATATATATATATATATATATATATATATATATATATCATAATACCACACATTTCTTTAGTAAAAACACTTCTTTGAGACACTGTCACTAGGTGAGAGATATCACAAAGGTGCCATGAAGTGCTCCAGACAGAGAAGGTTCTCACTTCCCTCTTCAAGGTAGTTCAGATCCCTGGTAACAGCACTACTGATAGTTTCCAAGTTGGGTATACCAGATGTCCTTAGTTCGCCTCTCTGGGAATCTGCCCATCTATTACTGGGCCAACCCCACTTTTCAGACTTGGGCAGTACAAACACAAGACTGAGCAAGTGAAGGAGCTTTGAAACTAAGGAGAATAAGAATGTAAATTAAGGGAGGGCTGGGGTAGGAGGGATAACTGTGGTTGGAATGTAAAATGAAATAAGAAATAAAAAATGGAAAAAGAATATAAAGTAATATAAATTTCTTTGTATATCTCATTTCTTCTTCCATGTCCAATGATAAGAAACACCAGCGACAAATGTCTTGAAGGTAGGGCATGACAGGCTCTCTGAGAGCAGGGTCTTTGATTTCCATTAGGTGGGCTTTCAGTACCATATCCAGTGGGGCACTGGAGAGGAGAGCTGTTTGAATCACATTCCCTTCGGAGACTAAAAGATTGTGGTCAGGTGAAATACTTGGGAAGAAGAAACTTTTTTTTCAGTCTGGGTCTCCACCTTAAGCCTCCTAGGTCCATGGGTTTTCTCTCTATGGCTTGTAGGATGAGATTAGTTTAGTTTGTGAAATGTCTAGTGCTGAAGGGATCTTGGTGTATACACTCTTACATCTCAGAATCAAAATAAGTTTGATCAGTGGTCACTGGGGCTCTCTTTAGCCCTAGAGGCTATAAACTTTATTCTCCGAATGGCAAGAAATAAGCATCAGGACATACTAGTCCAACCTCCTACCTGATACACTAATTCCTCCTAAAAATTAGAAGAAGAAACCTTGATTTTTATGGGTAGGATCAACTGAAAACAATCACGTTTTCTGTCATATGTAGTCTGTTCAATGATTTAGGGGAAATTTTCAGTTGAAACATCTCCTCCTCTTATGGTGCTGTGTAATGGTTCCATAATCTTGTTTTCTGCCACACAAAAAATCACATTGTTGATGGTAGCCCATATTGGCATATGACAATCTTGCTTCCACTCAGAAAAACCTATCACTCTTCAGCTCATACTACTCCATCTGTGCCTAGGGACAAGGACTCCCCACTGTGAACACTGGCATGTACACAGGCTGGCCCTGGACTAGTTAGTCTCTTACTCCTTCCCAATACCTACACACATTCTGTGTTCTCTCTTGAAGATGACAGACCATGAGCAGAGCATGGACTTTGAACAAGGTGGACCAAGGAGGGGATGATGCTAGCTAGCTAAGAGATGCATACCTTATGCCACCCATGGTCCCTCTCCAAGCTTCAGTACCTTCCTATGTGAGTGAAATGGGGGCAACTCTTCATCTCAGGATTACTTCACAGTGTGATGTGGAATCTGTTTCTACCTTCAGGCATGGGTGTGGGCCATGACAATTCCCCTCCCTCTGCTCTCCTGGCATGTTTCCCATCTCTCTCTTCTCCTGCTGGCCTGATCCATCCAAAAACTCTGCCTGGCTTTCAGCTCTTTGCTCTTTGAGACAGGATTCAAGCATTATTTCTTTCATGCCCATCTTGGTGACTATGGCAACTTCCTTATCCCAGTGTGGAGACTCCAACAGCATTCCATTGGTACTACCAATGATTGTTCAGTGTGCATTTGCAGTGTCTCAAATGCTGCATGCATGTCACCATCATGACTTCAGCCAGCGTCACAAATAGCCATCACTAGTTATTGTCACAGACACCATTTTACAGCTAGAAAGCACGTGGAAGGTCATGCAGTTGGGAAAGGCTGAGGTATACTGGAGACTATACTCTTAGGACCTTGATACAAAAAACTCCAGAATGAATGTTTGTATTGTTTATGATTAACCTCCAAATCTACAAGCAAAAGTGAGGGTCCAGCGTTACTGAGGTTTGAGCTCCTCTAAAGTGAAACGCCAAGCATGGCATGCCTTTACTGGTGTGACTGGGGACACTGGGCGGGGGGGGGGGACTCTACCTGGGCTCTGGATAAGAAATATTGCAAAGACACACCCACACTGTGACCAGATCTTAAGCAGAAGATCCTGGTCAGCTCTTCCTGAACCCAATCGGGTCAGCTCAGCTGTGGTTATGCGTGTGCTATCTGAAAAGTAGAGGTCATAAGAAATAGTATTCCTGTTATGAGAGATAGTCAGAAGCAAGTCTTCCTGGCCTTGTGAGTAACTAGAAGCATACTGGTGATGGATGCATGAGTCTAATGCCCAGGCTTTGTGGAGTATGTATTTGCCCCAAGATAATCCTATGTTTTGTTTGCTTGAGTAAACATGTTTGAAAGCAGTTGTAAATGGAGCTATAAGATTATATCATTACATGATATTATTGTCTTAAACAAAGACTAATAATAGAGAGCAAATAAATGAGAAAAATCACAAAGGCCAGTTACTGGCATCAAATCCAACCAGACCCTCCACTGCCTTGAACTGGTCCTGTGTGCCTGGCTTCAGTCCCATGGGCAGAGACTGTCCCTTGTTTATTTACACAGTGCTGAGCCTGGAGACATTGTTGTTTCTCTCTTCCCTTTTGCAGTTTTTTATTTCAACTTGGCTTCCTCCACTGCTTTTTTTTTCCTAGAGCCACTGGGGA
This sequence comes from Cricetulus griseus, assembly GCF_003668045.3. Classification (NCBI taxonomy): domain Eukaryota; kingdom Metazoa; phylum Chordata; class Mammalia; order Rodentia; family Cricetidae; genus Cricetulus; species Cricetulus griseus. The sequence continues at coordinate 38,449,088 of NC_048596.1, forward strand.
AGAATGAGAAGCAAGCGGGGGTTGGGGGTTCCTTTTTTCACATGACTGAATGGAAATACAAAAGGAAACAAAATGTAGCCCCAGTTGGCTTCCCCCTTAAACCAGCTTGGCAGATTAAAAAGGAAGCTGGTGGGAGAATGAAGCCTTCACACAAAACTGCATTTTCTGACCTGACAAAGGAAGAGTGTGACATTCGTTCAGTGGTGAAAGGGACTATTAGTCTAGGGTCACATTATCCTGACCTACAGTGAACCCTGTTTTGAAAAGTTTTCTATTCTTTTGAGCTCAGATGGAATAGATTCAAAGAAAGAACAATTCAGTCGATCAGCTTTATTGTTTCTCTGGAAGCCAGCGTGATTTCTCTCCTTTCCTAGTGCCAATATGAACACAGAGCCCCGAGAATTTCTGCTCCCAGGATTGTTTTGTTGTGTCACATGTAAAAAATTAACTGGACCTCCCTGATAGTTTATTAAGAAGTCCATATTTTCCAGTGTAACTATCATCAGTCATGAGGTAGTCCATGGTTTTGATACCTCCTTTATACTGAGTCCAGGATTTAACCAATGCCCACCATTGCCAGGTGCAAGCTACAGCCTCTCCTGGGTTATTGTAGCAGCCCCTTTGAGCAGCATCCTTGCTTCCTTCCCCACCTCTTCAAGACCATTCTCTGCATAACAACAGAGCACTGAAGTCAGCAGTCTCTGGGGTCAACTCTGTAATGCTTCTCATTGGCTATACTTTCCCCTCAGCAAGTTCACTTCCATCTGGAAACCTCCATTTCCTCATCTGAAAAATGGGAGTCATTGCCATTCCCAATACAGTCATTTTCTATGGAAAGTCAAAAGAGATAACTGCATGTTAAGTTCTTTGTGTGAGCATTATATTATTATAAAAGGGGGCAAGTTTTGACCTAATGAAAAGGTCTATAGGGAGATCTATAAGGAAATTATATAGGCCCCATGTGTAGAAACAACATTCTATTGTGGTGTATATTAGTGATAGAACAGTTATCTATCATGAGTGAAGGCCTGGGCTTGATACCCAGTACAGAAAGAACCAAACCAAGCATAACTTCAATTCTCATTGGTCCAAAAACTTTCAGACCTTACAGAAAGACAAGGAGTGGAATACATAAAGGGCAACAGGGAAATGGCATAGTTCTTTCTGTCCCTTCCTTAGTTAAAGTCCTGCTGAATGATGAGTAGCTATGTGAATCCTCATGTACACTGAAAGGCTTTAAAATATATTGATGTACATTTACTGGGCAAAATGATGGGATTCATAAAGACAGTTCCTTTCAAGTATAGCATGTTCTTTGAGCATATTCAGCACCAATACCACCCTCTCCTTTCTCCCCCTCCTCTATTTGGCTCCCAGGAGCCCAGGTGCATTGTTGGCTAACATGGTCTCTTCTGTTGAGAAAGTTAAAAAAAAATGTATGGAGAGGAATAAAGACTCGGATACTATAATACATTACTTAATAGCAGCTTCACAATAGAAAACCACACCACTAGGCACCTCCACCACTGTTGCAAGACTCCTAGAATGTGTGAACAAATCTGGGTCACCTGATATCTGGACACAGTCTCTTAAGTTATTGTACATTTTAAAGTGGGGATGGAAGCCAGGGCTTCACACATACTGAGAATCATTCTACTACTAAGCTGTATCCTTAGCCCTTTTATGAGTTTTGACTATTGTCACAGGATAACCCAGGCCCTGAACTCATTCTGTAGTCCAGGCTGGCACTGGACAAACTTATAATCCCCTTGCCTTAGCCTCAAGAGTAGCTAGAACCACAGGCCTACAGTGTACTCAAGAGGAAGGGGACTGCTGTCAGTGCAAGACCGCACGCTGTTTTACAGTTAATGTTTTTATGGGAATGAATATTCTCAAACAATGATAAGAGTATACATACATGTTCTCCTCCCTTCTCGAACACGAGGGAATGGGATGGTCAAGATGGGGGAAGGACAGAGAGGGAGAGCAAGGAAAGCGGTATCTTAATTGAGGGAACCATTATGGGCCTATTGAGAAACTTGACACTAGGAAAAATCCCAGGAATCCACAAAGATGACCACAGCTAAGACCCTAAGCATCAGTGGACAGGGTGTCTGAACTGCCTTTCTCCTGTAATCATATTGATGACTACCTGAATATCATCATCAAACCTTAATCCAGTAACTGACGGAAGTGTATGCAAAGATAGAAAGCTAAGCACTGGGCTGAGTTCCCAGAGTCCAGGAAGAGTGGGAGGAGTGATAACATGAGCAAAGGTATTAAGACCAGTTTGGAGATATCCATAGAAACAGTTGACCTGAGCTAGCGGGATCTCACTGACTCTAGACTACAGCGGGGGAACATGCATAAGACCAAACTAGGCCCTCTGAATGTGGGGCTTAGGCAGTCTGTGGGGTCACTGGCAGTGGGGCAAGGATTTATCCCTAGTGCTTAAACTGGCTTTTTGGAGCCCATTCTTTTTGGAGGGAATCTTGCTCAGCCTATATATGGGGGGGGGAGGTCTTAGTCCTGCCTCAAAGTGATGTTCCAGACTTCCTGTACTGCCCATGGGACGCCTTACCCTCTCTGAGGAGTGAATGGGGTGGGGATGAAGGAGGAGAGGGGAGGAGAGGAAGAGGGAGTGGGAACTGGGATTGGTATGCAAAATGAGAAAAGATTGTTTTTAAAATTAAAAAATGATACTGGTCTATATAGTGAGTTTCAGGACAGACAGGGATATACAGAAAAATCCTTTCTTGAAAAAAAATCCAAAAAACAAAAAACCAAAACCCCAAACCAATCAAATAAACAATAATGACAACAGAAACCCATTCCATTCCCAGTTAGCTCTCTCTGCTTCATGCTTGTGTGTAAATATATGAGTTCTCAACTACTGCTTCAGTGCCATGATTGTCTGACTGCTGCCATGATTGTTTGACTGCTGCCATGGTCATGGATTTAGCCCTCTGAAACTGTAAACCCCAAATAAACTGTTTCTTCTAGAAGTTGTCATGGTCGTGGTGTTTTATCACAGTAATAGAAAAATTACACACCTTTAATTGCACACCTTTAATCTCAGCACTCAGGAGGCAGATATGTATGTATGTATGTATGTATGTATGTATGTATGTATGTATGCATGCATACATGTATGTATCGTTAGCATAGTGGTTCATTATCCTTACCAAGTGTGATGTTCCATACGGCTATACTTTTATACAAGTGACATACAATAGGCCTTTATACAGCCCACAGAATGGGAAAAGATATTCACCAATCCCATATCTGACAAAGGGCTGATTTCCAAAATATACAAAGAACTCAAGATGCTAGTCACTAAAACACCAACTAATCCAATTAAAAAGTGGGGTACAGAACTACATAGAGAATTCTCAATGGAGGAATCTAAAATGGAAGAAAGACACATAAGAAAGTGCTTAACATCCTTAGCCACCAGGGAAATACAAATCAAAACAACTCTGAGATACCATCTTACTCCTGTCAGAATGGCTAAAATCAAAAACACTAATCGACAGCTTATGCTGGAGAGGATGTGGAAAAAGGGGAACACTCCTCCACTGCTGGTGGGAGTGCCAATTTGTACTGCCACTTTGGAAATCAGTATGGTGGTTCCTCAGGAAAATGGGAATCAGTCTACCACAAGATCCAGGAATTCTACTCTTAGGCATATACCCAAAAGATGCACATACATACAACAAGGACATCTGTTCAACTATGTTCATAGCAGCATTATTTGTAATAGCCAGAACCTGGAAGCAACCTAGATGCCCCTCAACTGAAGAATGGATGGAGAAAATGTGGTACGTTTTCACAGTGGAGTACTACTTAGCAGAAAAACAACAATGGAATCTTGAAATTTGCAGGCAAATGGATAGAACTAGAAGAAACCATCCTGAGTGAAGTAACCCAGTCACAAAAAGACAAAAGTGGCATGTACTCACTCATATATGTACTTTAGACATAGAGCAAAGGAGTACCAGCCTATAATCCATACTGCCAGAGAAGCTAGGAAACAAGGAGGACCCTAAGAGAGACATGCATGGTCCCTGGGAGAAGGGGAAAGGGACAAGATCTCCTGAGCAAATTGGGAGCATGGGGGGTGAGGTGAGAGGGAGCTAGGAGAAAGAGGGGGGGAGAACAGGAGGGGAGAGGAGGACACGAGAGAGCAGGAAATTTAGTCAGGGGAAGAACTGAAGAGAACAAGAAAAGAGATACCATAACAGAGGGAGCCATTGTAGGTTTGAAGAAAATTATGGCACTAAAGAAATGTCCAGAGATCTACAAGGTTGACCCCAACTAACAATCTACTCAATACTTTAAATGCCCTTCTCCATGAGACTGATGACTACCTTATATGCCATCCTAGAGCCTTCATCCAGTGGCTGGTGGAAGCAGAAGCAGAGACCCACAGCTAAATACTGAGCTGAACTCTGGAGTCCAATTGCAGAGAGGGAGGAATGATGAGCAGCGGGGTCAAGACCAGGCTGGAGTGACCCACAGAAATGGCTGACCTGAACAAGGGGTTGATGGTGGACCACCGACTGATGGCTGGGCAACCAGCATGGGACTGTTCTAGACCCTGTGAATAAGGATGTCAGTTTGGAGGTCTGGGCAATCTATGGGGCCTCTGGTAGTGGATCAGTATTTATCCTTAGTACACGAATGGACTTTGGGAACACACTCCACATGAAGGATGTTCTCACAGCCTAGACACGCGGGGGTAGGGTCTAGGCCCTGCACTGAGTGGTGTGACAGACTCTGAGGATCCCCCATGAGGGGCCTAACCCTCCCTGGGGAGCAGAAGTGGGTTGGGATGGGGGAGCAGGGGAGGAGGGGAGGGAGAGGGAACTGGGATTGACATGTAAAAGAAGCTTGTTTTTATTTTAAGATTGGTCTAATTACAATTATAAAAATAAAAATAAAAACCATAAACCAAAAACCAATAGGCCTTCATAGCAATATTAGTGAAAGCAGTGAGCAATGTGCTCTAATGCCATGGTTGTCAGTCATGTTTCTAATTTCTCACTACTGTTACAATCTTGTGACCTTGGTGTTATCTGCAGCTCAGCACTGCTTGTGACATTGTTATATGGCATTAAACTGTATAACCAAAACCAGGAAGCACTGACAAAAACCATGGGGGAATTCTAGTTAGAGAGGGACATGCTTCAGAGGGACTCACCTATGCTTATTGAGAAGGCTGAGATTTGATTGGACATTGTAGGCTGTATTAGAGCTTCAATGGGAGGATTTTCTTGGTGGGGAGGAGCTGGAAGGAGAAAGTGTAAGTGAAACTAAGAGAGAAATGAACACTGACTCTTATGTCTGAATGTGTACTTGGCTGGGGCTATGGGTGGAGGAGAGGCCATTAGTGATTCAAACCTGGAAAAGGAAGGTTAGGAACACACTGTAGATGATTTCAGTGTCACAGCATTTGGGCACGCTATGTACTATACCTTATGCCATGTATCTGTATCTATATCATCTATATATTAATCCACACATCAATGTTGTTAGGCCTGGAGAGTAAGTTCATTGTCCAAGATCATTCATGTGATGAAAGAGAAACAGAGTTAAGACCTGGTCTCGAATCCCTCTCGCTCACATGAAGATCTTTTGCTAAAGCCAAACAGAGTCAGAGACAGCGGAAGATTTGAAGGGTGAGGAGGGACTGCAGACAGGACCTGGCTTCAGGATGCCATGCAAATGTTTGTTATAGAGCAATGTACACACACTTGAGAGGAAGAAAGAACCTATGATCAGTTTTCTGGAGAGTAAAACTATGGGGCAGCTTTATACTCACCCACTGGTCCACACTGGATAAAGGAAGTATGCTCATGTGCACCACTACACACAGGGTTTCTGTGAACCCCTGAGCCATGTTAAACATGGAAGATGCTGCATATGCCAAATGTCATTCCACATGCTGCTCGTGTGTGATTTTACTGTGGTCCTCTTGTCCACAGAGTACCTTGTTCACCACTGCAGTCAAATGCCAGAACTTTCTCTACATCTCTCTATTAAATTGGCTGGGTTACATGATGGTGCCCATTTATTTACACATATAAAAGAGTGAAGCAATTATTTACATAGAAGAAAATTTTATAGTTAACTATGAATTATTCACTAATGTCAAATAAAATAAGTTTATTCTCACATATGAAATGCAATAGCTATTTAGGGATACTATATTTTGTGCCATATGTATCTCTGTTGGTCTATATGTCTTGTCTATCTATCCATCTACCCATTGAAACTCTATTAATCCATACATCAATTTTGTGTTTTGGAGAGTAAATCAGTTGCTCAAGATCACTTAGCACTATTTCTATTTTAGTTCCAGTGAGACTCCATTATTTTCTTTTGGGATGAATTTTGTGAACTTCTTTCTCATTGACTGTCAGGGATGGTGTTGGGTATTGGGGAATGTCTAAATGACCTCAGACTGCTTACATGTAAAGTTCATGTCACACACACACACACACACACACACACACACACACACACACACACACACACACGGCAGAGTAGGGCTGAAGATGACCAAACCTGGGGTTTTCTGTATGCTAACCAAAATAATGTTCTAACACTGAGATAAAACCATAGCCCTAAAAGTTTCTTATTTATTTTGAATATTTTGTGGTGCTAGAATTGAACCCAGGGCCTCACATGTAGCAGGCAACCATTCTACTGCTAAGTCATAGCCCAGTGCTATATGTCTGCTGTTCTAGCATCTTATCTCTATGGTTTAACAATTTTCCAGCTCTCAGTCATGTGGCTCATGATTACTAACTGAAACAAGTGGGAGTGCTAGCTTAAAACTCAATAGAGAGTCATGGTTCTGGTGGCATTTGATAGCCAGGACTGTGTATGATCTGGTGTGTGGGTTGTCTGATAATGCCCAAATTCAAATTAATGCTTTTCTTTTCTTTTATTATTTCGCAGACCTTGCATATATTCTAGGTCACGAAAGACATTATAGAGTTTATATAAATTGGATATTGCCATATTATTTTCTAACTTTTAAAAAGACTTACTTTATTTTTATGTATGTGACTGTGTTTGTATGATCACATGTGTGCAGTTCTCACAGAAGCCAGAAGAGGGAGCTAATAGAGTCCTTGTGGTTGGAAATACAGGCAGTTGTGAACCATATAGGGCATGGGTGTTAGAAACCAGATCGAATCTGCGGCAAGAGCAGCAAGTGCCCTTAACTGCTGAGCCCTCTCTCCAGCCCCTCTGATTGTATTTAAGTTCTTTTCTGCTAATATTTATGAGTAAGTGAAGGCTTGAATATATCCAGACCCTGAAGGCAAACAGTTGCTAAGTGAAACCATGTCTGTCTGTTTAAGTGGCAACAGCCAAGCTCTCAGTGACAGCACTCACAGTCATGCTTCAGCACTCCTTAAAGCCTTGTGCCCCTGCAAATCTCACTCCCTTCAACAGCACCGAGTGCTATCATTCCTATTTCTCCAGTGGAACGAGCAGTGACTTAAAAACAACCACTGAAAGTCAGGGAGGTAGAATTCTCTGCAGTGTAAGCACATAGCTGGAGGCCTCTCCACTCATGCCAGATGACTCATTATGGTTTTATGGATTCTAGGGAGAAACAGAACAGTTTGGTGCTTCAGTGAGGCCAAGATTGTTCCATGTTTGTTGTTGGTAGCCAGTGCTTGATAGCAAAGAACCTTCTAAGAGAAGGGGTTAGATGGCTGCAGAGCCTGATTGCTCTGTGGCCACACTGAGTAGTAGTTCTGCTATTGAAGCTCCTCTCCCCTTCCAGAACCTTAGTTGGAAAGAAAGACACAGGGCTACTATGTATCTCTAAACCATCTCTCCATGGCTTTGGTAAGAGTGTCTCCTGCTTGACCAAATTATCTAAATGTATTTCATCAGTGACCTAGGGTTCCTCTATGTTGTGTTTCTTAAGTAGAGAATTTCTTGTACACCTGCAAAAGGCTCTAGTGTGGAATAAAGCAAGATGCTAAAGAAAAAGTTGAGCTACCAAAACTGTAATTGTAAGTGGCACACTGGCATGGTGAATGACTTGCAAAGGTGTGTGTTTGTAGTTAGTAATCACAGGCTAAGAGTTGCACAAAGTAGAATCTAATTATTTTTCTGTCCATCACTTGGTATTTGTTTCTGGATTCCAAGGAGAGAAGCTTCTTCCTGTTGAATATCTCCCTTGGCTGGCCATTGCAACAAAATGCCTGTCAGCTTCAGTTACGTAAAGATAGTCACATGGGGACATTTGTTGGTGGGGGAATCCCTGCCTCAAGCAATGCTACATGTCTCTGGTTAGATTTCAGCCACTCTTCTTTTTCCTCCCTCATTTCTTCCATTTCTTTCTGTAAAACTATTAACTAGGAGTCTTAGAGTGCCACCAAACTGGTACAACCCCACCATGTGATATTTATTTATGTGATTTTTTAAGTTAGGGTTTCTCTATGTAGCTTTGGAGTCTATTCTGGAACTCACTCTGTAGACCAGGCTAGCCTCAAACTCACATAGTTCTGCCTGCCTCTGCCTCCCAAGTGCTGGGATCAAAGGCATATGCCGCCACTGCCTGGCTCCACTATGTTAACTCAAAGGCATTGTACACACACTTTGAACTGTACAGATCCAAGCTAGAGCATATACACTAATACATAGGATGCACATTATGAAAGATATGTAAATATTGTGCATACGTGTGTATACACAATAGCTCCTTTATGATCACTCTCGGCATTTATCTCACATTTTAATATTGAGTAGAAATGACCAGATGAGTTAGTAAATTCTTTGATAACTACAGTTTAAGGATAATGTCATTCTTTGTTTTTACACAGAAGAACTGAAATGAAGTAGACTTAATCAAAGCTTATAATTTCAACAATGTCATCAGGAGAGCAATTTGAGATTGTGAAAGAATAACTGTAGTTTTTAGATAATGAGCAAAATGTGCCTTTTTTGGGTTGTGATTTTTAAAGTTAAATACCCTATATTAACAGATAAATGAACCTAGATTTATCAGTGGGGGATATTACAAGATTATACAGTGGGCTACTGAAACCTTAAGTAAAAAGAAAATGATCGCTCCCTGAGGAGGAATTGGGTGTTATTTTTATCCTCTCTATAGAAATAAGATCTGATTTCTGTCAGGTAGTAGAGTCTAATGCCAGCATTACTGGCTCCTTATAATTAGGAGCCACTCTGAAAGAGGCGCTAAGGCTATACTCCAGCAACCATGCAGACCATAGCCTCATGGGCTTCAGGCTTGATGGAATCAAGACAATTTTATAAAGAAAATGGACCGAAAGCTTTTTCTTTTTAAAATGTATGAATGATAGATTCTTTAATTATCAAAATATTATGGCAGGAGAGCCATGAGTTCAATTAAGGCCAACCTGGGCTACATAGTGAGAATTATCTAAAAAATAAAAGACAAATCCATTTACACACAAGTATCTCATTCTCTTTCTTAAAAGGACACCTAAAACATACCCTCTATACTACAGGGGACCATCAGGGAAGCTAACCCTCCATCTCCATAATTCCCGGAGCTCCAGAGAGGGAAGACTTAGGGCATTTTCCCGGTTGCTTGGGTTTCAGAGCCTGCCTGTCTGTCAGACTGGTTCAGTCCTGTGAGAATTCCCAGATGTGACAGGCAGTCAACAGCTTTGCTGGCCATGACAAGTTTCATTTCAGGCAGCTCAGCTTGTAATTTCAAGGGGACTGGCTGCTGTTCTGGGCCCAATCAACTTCAGGTTTCAATTGCTTTTTTAAGAACTGCTTCATTGAACATACTCAGCAGATACAGTGTGGCCTGTGGCAGTGTGGCAAGGACAGAAAGACCCCACAGGCCCTTAAATAAAAGCACAGTTACCAGTTTTCTAAAAACAGTCGACATAATGTACATAAAAAACTCCCCCTCCTAGAAGTCTAAAAATAATTTGGTTGTTACATCATAATCATATTTATGGGAGTGGCATGACATTCTGATATATACTCAGATCAGGATAACTTTGTCTCAACTCTCCAAATATTATATATCAAAACTCAAGCTTATATCTGCTAATTATTACTCATTAAGCATTATATATCAATATCATTGTGCTATGACATAACATTTAAGTACTGCAGATAAGATTATTTAGCCTACCACTAGGCTTGTTACTTGAAAGCTGGTCATCTGAAGTGCTTGTTTTATAGATAGGGTGCTAACAGCATCTCCATCATAAAGCCACGAGGGAAGTGAGTGAGTTAACAGCTATGAAATAATGGAAAGGATCCTACTGTATCCTTGGTGAACCTGGGCTAATTGATGCCCATGTTGAAAAGCTCTAGCAGACACGGAGCTGTGCCCACTCAGCAAAGGCTGCTGCTGTTGTTGTGAGTCTGCTGTCCTCCCTGGTCACAGAAGGGCTGGGTCTACTGGCTCACCCTACAGTTCTGGGGATACTCTGCTGACAGCACCTGAACTTCTGCTGGTGTGATCAGCATCACGTATAAGGATGGTTAGTACAAATGAGAGCTTACCCTGTAGTGTTGACAGACCATAGTGAGCCAGCAAGAGCATGTTTTGTCTTGATCCATGCAAGTAGGATTTTTTGGTTTGTTCTTTTTTTATACTGCTGGCATGATGAAACTATAAGTAGGTAATTTCCCTTAGGGGCTGGAAAACATGATCTGGCTCCACATGCTTTGAGACCCAGAAGGAGAGACTCAGGTCAGCCTTGACAGGGGAAGAGCAGCTTGTCAATTAGTTGTCTGAGCCTCCTGGAGACTCATTCCAATAAGGTAATTTCATGTTGTAAATCTAGGAGAATGTTTGGACAGGCAGAGGGCCAGTTGTTTTAGTAACTGCTGCTATAAATCCTCCATTCCCCCGATAGTGGTTCTCCCACTCAGATACCTTACTGAGCAGAGTAAATGCCAGTCATGGGGGCTGTGGGCCATGTAAAATTAGGCTTGGGGCTTGTGAGGATGTCTGCGCCCCCAAAAGTTATTTATATATTTCTTTCCATTTTGGTTCTACCCAAGTCCAGGGGCTATCTTCCTTATTCTCAAATGCATGGGAAAGTGTTTTTAAATAAAAAGGGAAGCCCGGATGAGTCACAAAGCAGTCAGGAAGATACAGGTTTTCTGGGTAGTGCCTGTCAACTGTTCCAAAGAAGAAGGGGGACAGAGACGTGGAGCATTCTTCAGAGGAGGGTGAAAGGGAATTCACTTTGGAGATTCTAATCTACTTATAATGGTGTATGCAGCATGACTTGTGGGGCTTGTGCAGTGAGCCATGACCCCCTTCAGAAGTAGGTCATTGCTTTCTGAATCAGCAGCAGTAAGGAAGCAACCTTGCTGGTCATATCCCACGAGGAAATAGGACTTATAGGGAGACATTGTTGTAGCTGCTCTGGAAGCACACTGATGGGAAACACAAATCCTAAGGGAGGCAGGGCTGGTAGTTCATTAGGGAAAAGCTGCATTCGTCACAGCCAGGACAGGCTAGGTCTTCATATTTCTTTTTGTCATGCAATTACTTCTTATCCTGTGGCCCCATCACTGGGGCTGTGTTCTCGGAACAAGGCTTCTTTGGTAGGCTTTCAGTAAGGTCAAAGCCCATGATGCCCGAGAGTCAGTGCCACTCATCAACTCAGGAAGTTACCCAACTAAGTGTGTGGACATTAAACAAATTAAAATTCACTGTATTATATGAAATTCATGAGTGGGAAGGGCAAGTAGGAAGGGTCATGTCTGTATTATAAGGTTTAACAATGACCCCTATTCAAATGTTATGGTCACAGGCAATCTTTAGAAGTCTCCTAAGCAGCACTCCCACACAATTGTTGGGGAGGTCTCTGTTAGGCAGATGTGGGGTTAGCATGTTAGTCAGTCCTAAGTCTTTAGATAGTCTCGTTAGGTTCAAGGTATTGATATCAGGATGACCCCAATGGTTGTTCATACCTGCCAAGCAGATGCCCTGTGGTGAAGATGGAGGCAGATGTTAGGGGCACTGACCCGGGGACTCCTCACAATCTGGCATACATTCTTCAAAGTTTACAGCCACTAAGGCTAAGTGCTATTGGTACTTTATCCTAGTTTTCAACTCAGTCTACTGTTTTCAATGGGGGATGCTACTCTGAAATGGAAATGACCCAGCCTTATTTTTCTGATGTGTGAGATTATATATATATATATATATATATATATATATATGTGTGTGTGTGTGTGTGTGTGTGTGTGTGTGTGTGTGTGTGTGTGTGTAATTGTCCAATACCAGAATGAACCAGATACATACCATTAATTATTATCATATTAATTTACTTACTTGAAGCTGGGAAAGGCCATGAACTCTTTCATCCTCCTGCATCCACCTCCCAAGTACAGTGGTTACAAGGACTACAACCATACCTGGTTGTATCTGTGCCTCGATCTCACTATGCTGTTCTTCTTATTTTCACTCTGACTTCTCAATGGACTTGAAATATTTTGTGTGTGCCATGCGCATATGTACTGTATGCATGTGAGTGTGCTGCTGTGCATATCTGTGTACACACGAGGAGGCTAGAGCAGGGTGCTGGCTGGGTGTGTTCCTTTGTCACTCACTGCCTTATTGCCTTGACACTGAACTAGAATCTCATCATTTCAGCCAGGCTAGCTGGCTAATGAGACCTTAGGATCCATTTGTGTCTTTTACCTAATGCTGGCTTATCAATTCCGAATATCATGCCCAGCTATTTATATGGGTGCTGGGATTTGAACTCAGGTCCTTAGGCTTACACAGCAGATATTCCTACCAATTGGATGTGGTAAGCACACGTAGAATTTGAAGTGTAGAACATGGCATCATTAACAACACTAGGTATATCACTTACTAGGTATAGGAACACTAGTAGTTGGTCCCTCCCTGCTTCTTTTTACTCCTGTCATCAGGCAATCTTACTCTTGACTTCCAGGATTGGATAGAATAGGTGGTTAAGATCATGACTTATTTTTCTAATGGACAAGCGATTTCTCAGTCTTTATAATTCCCCAATTTCTCCCTCATTTTTCTGCCTTTACTGAAATTCCTCAGAAGCATTTTGTTTTCTTGCTGTCTACTACTTCCCACTCCTCCTCAAGCTCTGTGGTGTGTACAGTCAGAATTTTCCTTCAAAACCATGGAAATTTTACTTATCCAGGTCACCAATGAGCTCTGTTTTGCTAATTGTGTTGGCAGATTTTAATATTTGCAAATTCCTTCTGTACTTGGCTCCAGCATAAACCTTTGTTTTTTTTTTTCCCCCTTCTTCTGTCTCACTGGCCTTTTCTCTGATCTCCTTTGGAGCCTCCCTTCTCTGCTGGGTATCTAAACATCATGGTGCCCCAGCTCTCAGCCTTGACTCCTATCTCTCTCTGCATTCCTTCCTCAGTAGCGCATTCTATTCCACGGTGCAAATACAGTGAGGATGCCAGTCACACACCTCCCACTCGAATTGTTCCTGAGGCCCAAGTTCATAAACCCACTGCCTTATGGTAATACCACTCAGACACCCAATGGCATGGTGCAAATAATCCTTTCCAAAATAAACTCCATTTCTTTTTAAAGTTCTTCTCTCACCTTAGGTGCGGGCCATCCAATTCTCATTGTAAGGCCAGAAATCGGAAAGTAACCGCTGCCTCTTCTTTGTTCACTTTTTCTCACCCGGATTGTTAGAGAAGTCCTTTTAGTTCTAGGTTCAAGCACAACTCAGCCCTCTTCACTGTCTGTCACTCCAGTTCTTATCACCATCCATTTTGCTGAGATTACTAGGAACATTCCTTGATGCTCCCTAGGCTTCTGTGTTTGCCAGGGACAAGATGTTCTTTTGAAGATCTAAGTAAGATCACGTTACTGCAGGACTCAAAACCATTGACTGAATTCCCATCTGATTCAAAGCCCAAACTCTGCCTGGTTTGGATAGGGACCTGCACCCCTCCTCCAGGCTGCTTGTGCAACAACATCTATCACCACAGTCCTTACTAAGTTTCTTTCAGGCTCACTAACCTTTTGCTGTATCACTAATGCTGTGGGGACTACCGGTGCCTTTGCACCTAATGCTTCAATCTTCTTGGAATAGTCAGTCTGTCTTTAGATCTTTCACAGTGAGCCCACCCTTCATTGTTTTCCAACAACATATTCAGTAGTAGATACTAAAAGAGGGCTTATCTATTCTCCCTTTGTATATACTCATCAAATCCATGCTGGGTGGAAGTGATTAGCCACAACAGAAAACAAAACCCACATCAGGAGTTTTGTTCTATTTGTCCTATATCATTGCTGTCTACTAATCCTGCTTTTAAGGTTTATTTTTTTTAACTATCTGTATCACTGTGTATTTATCTTAAATCTTTACTGTCCCTTCCTCATTAGAATGTGGGCAGAATGAAAATACATACTGTGCTGCTAGAATAATACCTGGCAGATAGTAGACATGCTATGTATATTTCTGGAGAAACAATTTTAAAAAATGGTTTGGTGAACAGAAGACTGTCACAGGTGACACGCAGGGGCTTTCCCTTGCTCTTTGTGACTTGGAAGGGGCTCAGCTCTAGGTAGAATGTGAATGAATGTTACAAGCTGAAGCCTACTGCATGGATGCCTTCAGCAATTCCTTAGCACCTTCTGGCTTCCTGCTTAGCATTTTTTTTTTAATTTGTCATGAATGATGACTTGGTTTTCAAAAGAGATGCCTTTCCTACTTGGATGCTTCTAACCGTGAGCTTTGGTTGCATATGTCCATGTTTATTTATATACGGTGTGTGCTGTGCCTGGCATCTGTTCTGTTTCCTGCCCCTCTGTGTGCCTGGGCCCAAGGGGTGTCTGGGACTTTGAAGGCATGTTATACGGCACTTGGAATATCCTTCTTTGGAGCCCTCTGGCTTATCCTATTGGGTTTCAGAAAATATCAGGTATTGCTAACCTGGCGGAATGACAGAGCCAACCCGCATACAAGGAGGCAAGGCAACTGCAACGGGGAAGGAGAGCTTCTGGGAGCTGGTGATAGGGAAAAACAATGAAATTAGGTCTCTTGAGTGACAGATGGTGGAGCTCTGGTTAGAAATGGGGTGTGGAGAAACCTTTTGTCTTAGCCAGGGCTGGAACACTGGCAGTTAGAGATGAAAGGTCCTGTTGATCTTGAGATCTCTGCTGCTGGCCTGGGGCTTTCTCCTCCATCACTCTGCCCTCATTTCTGTCTCTAGTGAAGCTTGCACATTGGTCCTGGTGAGGCAAGAGATTGGGATGGTGGTGGCTGTTATTTGGGTATGCTAACTTTCTTCCAGAAAAGTAGCCCAAGGTACTTTTCTATGACTTAGGGCCTGGGCATGGTCCTGAAAATTTGGGGTTTCAAGATTTTCATATTCATGGTGTACTTCTTGGACTCTCTTGGTGGGCTTTTTTTTTGTCCCTACCTTGACCAGATAAGACTAGCCTAGGTATTCTTTGGGACCAGGAAGACCAGAACTTTCCTTTTTGGCTCTCAAGTCCCCTGTCCCTATGATGAGGACAGAACAGTAACCCTTACTTGTCCCACAAATACACCAAATTTCCTCCTCTCTGCAGCCAGGATGGTGGCAGCAGCACACATATCTGGACAGTTTGTTTGCTCTCTTGGATCTCCATTCAACACTAGATAGAGTGTGGATTTGAACAGAGAGTAACACTGAACTGGAGGGGCAGGCAGAGGCCAAGTCATACTTCTTGCTAGCTGAGCAAACCTGGGCACAGCACATGCTCCAAGCACACATTGTGTTTTGCTTATGAAGATGGAAACAGCATTACCTATCTCCAGCGGCACAATGTGATCCACTGGCAAGGAGGGACGCCAATAAGGCATCCGATAAGATAAGTCTAATAAAACATATAGGTTTATGATAGTTAAGACTGAGCTAACAGATGAGAATCCTAGTCATTGGCCAAGCAGCATTGTACCTAATACAAGTTTCTGAGTATTCATTTGGGTCCTAACTCAGGCAGGCGGCTGGCATAAAGCTCACATGTGGCTTGTGGGGCTCAGGCGGCTTTTGGCGGAAAGATTAATTGTAACAATGGCCAAGCACATGGAGAAAAGAAACAATCAAACATCCCATTTAATCATTCTGTCTATCTGCTCAGACCCCAACCAGGCCTGCTCCTGATGTATGATAACGCTTCATTTGGGGTATCATTGGAAAAGAAAGGATTTTGTATGGGCAAATTTGATTGTTTTTCTCCTTACAGCAAATGATGGCGGATCCTTTCGAGGCCCAAAAGGAAATAAGGTACAGGTAACATTTATAAGCTCCTCAGGTGATGTTATGTGTAGTCAAGGTAGGGAACCACGACTGTATAAGTTATTATTTTTTGTTTTCTTTTTAAATGCATCTGTGTTTTGCTTGCATATATGTGGGAGGATGCCAGATTCCCTGGAACCGGAGTTACAAACAGTTATGAACTGCTATGTGGGAGCTGGGACTTGAACCTGGGTCCTTTGGAAGAGCAGTCAGTGCTTTTAACTACTGATCCACCTCTTCATCCCCAGACTCTATGATTTCTTAACAGGCCAAATTTCTGTACTATCTAGTTTTTATGAATTAAAGAAAATATAGCCTATCAGGTACAGTGTATCTGGTTTATGTTGAGGTCTTTGATCCATTTGGAATTGAGTTTTGTGTGTAGTGATAAGTATGGATTTAGCTGTACTCTTCTACATGCAGACATCCAGTTTGACCAGCACAATTTGTTGAAGGTGCTGCCTGTTATACAGTGTGTATTTCTGGCTTCTTTATAAAAAATCAGGTATATATCGGTGTGTGGATTTATGTCTGGTTCTTCACTCTGACTCCATTGGTTGATGGCACAGATGTTGTGGGAGTAACCAATCAATGTCTGATTTGACTTAAGGCACATCCCATGAGACAGAACCCATGCCCAACACTGATTGGGTGTCCAAGAACCAGAGACAAATAGGCCAGAGACCTGGGGTAAAGTCAAAACTACTGATCTAAAAACAAGCATCAGTAAAATGATTCCTAATGATATTCTACTGTTCTCATAGATCAGAGCCTTACTCAGGCATCATTAGAGAGGCTTCCTCTTGCAGTAGACAAGAAAAGATAGAGAGACCCATAGCCAGACATTACACAGAAAGAGTCCTTGAAATACACAGCTCTAAATTGGATGACTCCATTAAATCCCTCCCTCAGAATTCCTGGGAAGAGGAGGTGGAAGAGTATAAGAGCCAGAGGGGATGGAGGGCACCAGGACAAGGCTCTCAACTGAGCAAGGCTCACGTGAACTCACAGGGACTCAAACAGAAAGCACAGAGCCAGCATGGGCCTGCACCAGGGCCTCTGCATGTACATTACAGCTTTCAGCTTAGTATTTTTATGGGACTCCTGAGAGTGTAAATGAGAGGTTCTCTGATTCTTGTGTCTGCTCTATTGGCTCTTTCCTTCTGTTGTGTTGCTGTGTTCAGCTTCGATGAGATGGTTTGAGTTTTATTTTACTTTATTTCGTCATACCTGGCTGTTATCTCTTAGAAGCCAGTTCTTTTCTAATGATAGTCACAAAGACAGAGAGGAGAGGAAGCAGGGAAGACTGGGATGAGTAGATGGAGGGGAAACTAAGATTAGGTTATATTGTATGAGAAAAGAATCTACTTACAATACAAGGAAAAAGAAAAGGAAATTGTTGCTAATCATAGCTTTGTGGCTGCCACAGGCTAGTGCGGTGGCCCACAGGGATGGGTGAGCAAGGTGCACAGTAGGGTAAGCATATGTTGGAGGTACGCATGAGCTGTGAGTGACAGAGCGAGGCATAGGCATCAGTCCTCACAACTGACAGCCAAGTGGTGCTAACCAACAGTGGAACCTGACAGGAAAACTCACAAAATTCTGAGAAGGACTGATGAGAAAGGCAAAAAGAGTGAAAGTATTCCTTACCATAAAGGAGACAAAGCATATAAGTTCCCTTCAAGGGAGAAGCTGACTCAGTGAAGCAGATAAACCCAAAAAGATAGACAAGGAGAGACCATGGGAATAGCAACAGCCTCCGGGAAGTGCATATTTGCTCCCCAACTGGGGTGCTTTAATCAGGGTTTGGATTTGATGAAGGCAGACAATGAACTTGGACAGTGTTACATGTGTTCAGCATCAAGACTACTGACCATGGCTGCAACCTTGACATCAGAAGAATGCCTTCTTTTATTGAGCTTCACCATGAACAAGAAGCAGCCTCAGTGGTGATATGAGGCTCTGTGGCTGAGTTCCCACCAAAGGAGTGTTTTATGTGTATTAATTAGCATGGGAGAGAAAATGATGGGTATCTTGTTTTCAGACTCTAGGTTGACCAATGACCTGTAGATGTAAGTGGCCTCTGTAGTTCCTTTTCAGTACCCTTTAGCCTTCTATTCCCTCCAATGCTGGATCAAAAACATCTTCACACTTGTGCAAGTGTAAATTTCAATCACATTTGGAGAAAAAAATGCAGTGGAAGATGCCAAAAAGCCTGGAAATATCTATTCTGAAGCAGTTGTCTCCTAACTTTAATCCTATGGCTTTAGTCAATGGCAGTATTACTGGGAAAGTGTTAAAGAACCAAAATTAATTTGATTATTTTTGTGGGCCTGGGATTGAACCCAGGACCTCTCACATTCTCAATAAGTAGCCAACCATTGGGCTACATCCCGGTTCCCCAAAATTAAACCAAGAGTGACCAGAGTTCTATTTTCAACATTCATTTTCTCCCTGCTATTGATATGCAGGATAGAAATTAGAATTTGAAAATCATTTGCATATAAGAGTTGAGATCAGAAGGAGATGTCTGGGAAGGATAAATTGATGTGGCTTGGCATCTTGCCCTGTTGGAGCCTTCCCCAACTGCATCTCTCACCTTTCTGTCACTTGGAATGCTAATCAGTAAGTTCATTTGGAGCAGAATGTGTCCTCTGTTGAAAATTCACATATGTTGCAAGGTTAAGAAGCCACCATTCCCTCATACCTGGAATAAACATCATAATCACTGGATCCAGGTTCCCAGGGTAGTAGTACGGAAGAGGAGTCTGTATCAGTAGGAGGAGGGGCCCACTGGAGAATGTGGTGAAAGAAGATGAGAAGCTCTTTTCTGGCATTAAAAGGAACTTGTGTGTGTGTGTGTGTGTGGCTCATGGGAGCAATCCTACAGAGAAGGGAGTGGAAACTATGGACTTTGCTTCTTTCTTTTATCTTTAAAATAATATTTATATGTATAGAGATATATGATAATATATACATAGTTTTTTTTTATTTTGTTGACTCACAGTGGTTGAACATATCTGTGGGGTACAGTGTGACATCTCTGATGGGGGATGTACTTCTGTATGCTGTGACTATATGTTTCTCTTATTGGTTGATGAATAAAGCTGTTTTGGCCAATGGGCAGGCAGAATTTAGCTAGGCAGGCTATCCAAACAAAGAGGCAGAGAGAAGGAAAACAGGGTCAAAGAGACACCATGTAGCTGCCATGGAGGCAGGATGCAAGGACATCACCTAGGAAAGCCAAAGCCATGTGGTGATACACAGATTGATAGACATGAGTTAATAATTAAGAGAGAGCTGGCCATTAAGAAGCCTAAGCCAATGGCCAAACAATTATAACTGATATTGAGCCTCAGAGTGGTTATTTCATAAGTGGCTACAGGGACCTGGTCGGTGGAGAGAAACTGGTCCAGTGGAACTGAGATAGATGGAGAAAATCCCCCTTTACTGTATTTCACGACTTGATAAACAGTTGTCTACACTTATTCCAGGCTCTTTAACCAATACTCTACTCTCTACTTATGTGAGGTAACTCTTTATTTTCCACATGTAAATGAGAACATGTGGCCCTGTAACTACTTTCTGACGTCAGTTGTCTTCCACGGAAGGGATACCCTCTTTGCTTCCTTCCTCATTCATTTCTTGATTTCTTGTTACCAATCTCCACAAAACCAAGGTATTTGCTAAACAATTTAGCTTGTTTTATGAGAAAATAGGTTCCAGTCTGTAAGTAGAACACTGTATCATAGCCCGTGGATTTTCTGAAATGCATGATTGACCAATTTACACAAAAGAGATTACCTCTGCAAACTCAGTCACTGAGAAAGTGACATTTACACACTTACTCAGAGAATGTTAAATATTTGTCCAGCTCCAGTACCTCTAAAGGCAATGAGGTGCTTAAGGAGCTTTTTATAAAAGGCTTTTAATTAATTGATTAATTTGTGTGTGTGTGTGGTGAAAGGAGAAAGCCTGAGACACACCCTTTATAGGCAGTTGTGAGTCCCTCGATGTGGATGCTAACAACTGAACTGTTTTGTTGTTTATAAGACAGTGAGGGCTCTAAATCATGGACCCATCTCCCTAGCCCCTTAAGGAACATTTGTGGCTCCTCTGATCCTTATATGCTGCAGCACAGAGCTCTCTATTGCATTAGCTCTTGACTCTTGGGAGTTACTGCTGCTACCTTGGGAAATAGGAGACATGTGTATATTTCCCCCATGAAATCATGCACACAAAATCTTGCATTTATTTTCAGAGGGTTCATAGGAACTCCCTACAGACTGAATTGTTCAGGGGTTTTAGGCTAAGGATTGCTGTTTTAGTGACTGGAGGGAGAACTGGAGGGAGCCTATGAATAAAGGGAAATTCCTGTTTTGCAATGGGTGTGGGGTAGGGCTGGAGGATCCAAACGGGCTCAGTGTATTTAAGATTGTAGCAGTCTGGAAATCATTTGAATAAAGAGTTGACATCAGAAGGAGCTGTTTGGGAAGAATTAATTGATGTGGCATCTTACTCCTTGGCAGCCTCCCCAACTTTCATCTCTTGTCTCTCTGTCATTCTACCTGGAACACTAACCAGTAAGTTCCTTTGGATCAGAATGTATCCTCTATGGAAAGTTCACATATGTTGCAAGGTTAAAAAGCCACAGCCCCGTACATGGAATAAACTCAGTGAGCACTAGCTTATGTCAAGCATGTCTCTGAAGTCCTGACCCTCCAGGGTTCACCTTTGGAGTGGCAGGGATTACGGTATAGCCTATGTGCTTTCACCACCCCACTTTTAGGGTGGTGAAACAAACCCGGGCCTTCTGATTGATAGGCCAGGATTTTTCCCTCTGAGCTACATCCCCAGCACCCCTATTTATTAAACGAATAAGACTTTATTATTCAAAGACTTTTTGTTCCTCCTATATAATACAAATAAAAATTGCTAGAGAGCCTGTAGTCTACCCTGTAGGCCCATCACATGGGGAATCTGAGAAGGTTCCACAGTACTACAAAACAAGAAGACTGGCTACCCCCTAGAAATGTGTGTGTGTGTGTGTGTGTGTGTGTGTGTGTGTGTGTGTGTATAGCAATAACAATTGAAGAAGAGGCCATGAATCTGAGAAGCAATAGTAGGGACACAAGAGAGGCAAGTAGGAAGGTAGAGTACTAACATATGAAATTGTAAAAAAAAAATTAAATATAAAAGACAGGGTTATGCGACTGAGCCTAGAGTTCTCCATTTAGGCTATAAGAACTGGACAGCCAACCCTTGCTATCTGCCTATGTCTATTTTCCAGCTCTTAGGGTTTCAGCTTCTGGTGCCTGATCTTGATGTGGCTGCTCTGGCTCTGAACTTACATGGAGAGCACTTCACATGCTGAGCCATCTCTGCAGCCCCTACTTTATTCTTTATTCTCTGCTTCCTTAAATAGTAAGAAGAAGCAAGGAAATGAAAACTCTGCAAGGCTGTCCCCTTATAAGTATGCTCCCCAGATGTCCGTGCCTGTGGGCCAGACCCATATCACTAACTGTCTCCCAGAAGTTGTCTTTGAAAACGTCTTAGTTTTATGTGTATGTGTGTGTGCCTCCTTCTCTCTGGGTGCATCCCATGTGCCCACAGAGGTCAGAAGAGGGCATTGGATCCCCTGGAGCTGGACTGACAGTCACCTGTGACCCACCTGATGTGAGCACTGGGAACCAAGGCCAGGACTGCTGAGCTGTAGCTCCAGCTCCCAGAGGTTGCCTTGATTCCCTCCTGGTAACCTTCAATCTTAGACATTTGACTAATACTCCCTTAGACACTTTCATTCCTTAAAGTTTCAATGATTTTCCTGGCTCTTAAAAGTAGGCAAATTTCTGAAAAAATATAGTTTGTTATAATCACATTTTTGAAGTGATGAAAAAAATCATGCATAAGTTTAAAAATATTACGGTATGGAAATACACACAAACAATGACCTTAGTAATGTAAAACTGCATAGAGAAACATTCATAATAATGATATTTATTTAAAATTCTCAGTTATTACCTTTATTCTCTATATTTCTGTGGTTAAATATTTTATGATTAGAAAAACAATGCAATTATTGTTGTTAATTTTATTAGTTTATGGAAGCTTCATGTCCTAGCTTTGTTACCCAGAACTGTGTACAGTTAGACACATCTCTCAGCATCTCTCAGAGAGGTAACAGGTAAAACATATTGTGTGTGTGTGTGTGTGTGTGTGTGTGTGTGTGTGTGTGTGTTTTGAGACAGGCTTTCTCTATGTAACAGCCCTAACTGTCCTGAAACTGGCTTTGTAGACTGGCTGGCCTCGAACTCACAGAGCTCCGCCTGCTTCTGCCTCCTGCATGCTGAGATTAAAGGAGTGCACCACCAGGTCCGGCCACTCAGTCAGCTTCTTTATGGGAACAACGTAATACCATTTATAAATGTGTAAAGACATTTATATTTTAATTTCCACAGTAAATAGGGTACTAGTGCTTTCCCATCCTTTCTACTGACATTTCTTTTATGACTGTGGACATAGGAGACCCTAGGCATTACAATTCTCCATTTTTAGCAGCTAGGAGCTAGAACCTTATGACCCTGATATGAAGAAATGGAATCAAAGTGACATTCGCATTTCGTCCTATACTCTTTTCAATCTGTTTCCTTGTTCTGGTTAGGTGAAGAAAAGAGACAACTCTGGCTGCATGGTTATGTGCTTCAAATGACATAATTTTGCATATATAAATCATTAACTATGTCATGCATCACAGTAGAAGGGGTGTTACTGATGTCTGCTGTCTTGACAAGGAATGCTCTAAACAACATTACCTTCAAGTTCCCTTTTTCTTTCATTGAGTATTGGGAGAGCACAGGAAAATTGGGCACTGTGCTTACATGATTTTCAAAGGAATTTTAGCTTGCAACATGGGGGTAGAGGGCATGCAAGAATGCCAAATAGCAAGAGAGTCCTTTCTTTCCAGGGATCTCAAAGTTGAAAACAGAGGGCTCTTTACAATGACTTTAACTTGTCCGTGCTCATCAGTTAGAATCTATAACTTGTAGAAAGAAGGTCTTGGTTTAAGATTAATTGTTAATAACTAAGGAAATGACATTGGATTTGTTACTTAGTGTCACTGAGAATTTGTTTCCTTTTGCAAAGTGGTGCTATTAATAGTGACCCCAGCAAAGCTTACTTTAGTTTCAAATAAGATAATTATGCTGTTTGTTAAATATAAAGTGGTATACAGATAACATTGTCATCAGTTGCAATAAAATATTTTTGAGTGTTTATTTGTGTTCTTTGTATATATTAGTTCATTTAATCCAAACCTCATGATTTAGGTATTATCCCTTTACTTTTCTGGAGGATGAAGCAAGGGCCCGAGTTTCCATTCCCAAATCACTTGGCCAGCATTGAAAGCATTTCGTGGAGGAGCTGAGATTTAAAGCAGGCAAACAATTCTCAGGCCTGAATCATCTTTATTCCTAGAACAGTGATATTTCAATTGCCTAAGAGTTTCAGAACCTCCAAAAAATATATATCAGCTATCCCTTGTGCGTTGGAAGATGGTTTTCATTTTTTTTAAGAATTAAAATATTAATTATGTGTATGCATGATGCATGTGTGTCTCTGTGTGGGTATGCAGATGTGAGATGGAGTTATAGGTGGTTCTGAGCCACCCTGTGTAGTGCTGGGAACAGAACCCAGGTCTTCTGCAAGAGCATTATGCATTCTCCATCACTGGCCCTTCTCTCCAGCCCTGGCAGACATTTTCTAAGAAGCTGTGCCCTTCTGTTACACAGGCAGCCAGTGCCTATAACTTAGATTTGGGGTCTTGCCACCCATCTGGAATACAAGTTTAACTGAAGCCAGGCTCTGTCATCCTTGTCAATCTCTAGTTGTACATCTCACTTAACTGATACATACCAGTGCCCAGAGGTAGGATCTTGCTTAACAGACTGTGTTTTCAGCTTTCGAGGCTTCCGTTAAAGGGATCACTCAGGTGTTAGCTGGCACAATTAAGCTAACCCACCCTCTGCTCCCTTAAACGGAGTGCTAGTTTCTGCGCATGCTCTCTCTTTCTCTGCCGCGCTCTTCCCATACACCATAGGACAGAGGACTATTTCTGAACTCATCACACCCTCCTTGCCCAGGATTTGTAAGTGAAGAAATATCTGAACTAGTTTTCTATTGCAGTGCTGTGTTGAGTTTGTGCCTTTTGGACTGTTCCTGGGCATGCCTTTCTCTGGGATGCCAGGTGAAGTAAGGAGGAAAGTCGCAAGTTCTGGTTCCTACTATCAGATCCAAGTCAGGCAACAGCCACCAAGCATAGCTTCCCAATTGAATACTTTTTTTTTCATAGAAGGGACCCTACAAGAGCCATCAATAGCATCTGTCTGCATAAACTGTTTTGTGTGTGTGTGGGGGGGAGAGGGTTCCTGCACACAGGGCAAACTGCTAGCTAGGCCTCTGGCCCTCCACCAGGTGAAAGTATCCTGTTTAAGACCCACAGGAGATGCCCATCCCCCTTCATTTCTCTTCAGGGCAGGCTAAGTAGCTGCTCTCATACTGGAAGCCTGACTTAGTGAGGGGCTTTCAAAACATTCTCTAACTCACTGAAAGTGTTTGAACTTAAGTTATTAAGGTGAAATTCAGATAACGTTTAAGTAGTTCAGGGATAGTTCATTATCTGTCTCTAAAACAAAAAAAATTCCCATTTTTTTCCCCTAAACTACGTAGTACTGGTCTGAAGCTTGATCCACAACTGAAAACTATTGTCTCGCTGATAAAAGGTTTCTTCTCTTGTACATAAGTCGCTTATGGGGTGTCTCTGGTCATGGGAGTTGCATAAAACTTGTAGAAGGCCATTGGCTTGGGCTGAGTGTTTTTGAACAGGGCTCCAAAGATGAAATCAGTATGGGTATGATTACAGCAAGTGAGTTTTGCCTGGTTTCAGGAGGTCCTATAGCCAAGGAACTCAGTAAATCATAATCAGTTGTTCATCGAGCTGTAATCAATTGAGTGGCTGACTGGCCAAGGTGCAGTCAATTAAGTTTTCTGTGCCTGGTGTCTGTTAGCCTAAGATTGTGAACAGATGTGTTGAAGGGTAGTCTGTGATTTTCCCTATTTGTGAGATCTTGTTTGTTTTTCTTTAGTCAAGCACAACTAAGCTTAATTTGACTAAGGAACTTTTTTCTCTGCCATCATTTGATAGAAGATGTGGAGAAGGAACTTGAGTGATAGCCTGCCCCAGCATCAGGTAGCAGGCACAGCCACCCCGAGTCCTCTGTGCTCCTATGTTTTTGGCTACACCCAAGGACAGTGGGTAAGTACTCTTAATTTTTTTTGTTTGTTTTTGTTTTTCGAGACAGGGTTTTTCTGTATTGTTTTGGAAGCTGTCCTGGAATTCACTCTGTAGACTAGGCTGGCCTCGAACTCACAGAGATCCGCCTGCTTCTGCCTCCTGAGTGCTGGAAATAAAGGCGTGTGCCACCAATGCCCGTACTCTTAATTTTCTGGATTTGTGTGTAGAGTTTTCTGATTATGCTTGAGCAAAGCTTTGATCTAGAATGATGTGTTTGGAAGTCACAATGCACTGGCTAGCACTCTGTAGGAGAGGCTGGGTGTCTGGATCAGACACAAAGCTAAAGTGTGAGGCAGCCAAGTGAAAGGAAGTCATGGATGTTCTGAGTTTCAAGGAGTCTAGGACTCCATTGCCTGGAGCTCTACTCTAGGGTAGTTTGTGCTGAGGAGGAGCATGTGACACTGGGGCAGGCACTATGGGTCACTTTGTGGCATATGGAGGCTTGCTGCCTCCTGGGGTTTGGTGGTGTTGCTTAGGTAAGACAAAAACTACATTGAGTCCAGCATCTGGAATGTTCCAGTTTGGAACGTCAGTAAATTTCATAGATGAGAATTTCTAGAACCTGTGATTTATTTTTGGAGAACTGGGAGGAAACAGAGAACCAGAAATAATTTGCAATTTCAGTGACTACAATTTGAAATACTTAATTTGTGTCAGTGACTGTGCATAAGGCTAACTGGCTGTACAAAAGTGATGGCATGGTTTGGCTAGGGTGGGGGGACGTGGTCATGCGGGGAAGACCCAGGTTGGTCCTGCAATCTTGCCTCAGCCTTCTATGTGTTGGGATGGGATGCATTAAAAAAAAAAAGGTACAGAAAAGCTTCAAGAGGACTAAATGAGGAAAACACATTATAGAAATCCATCTCTCAGGTCACAAAAGCCATCAGCTTGGAAGTGAAAAGAGGCATTCTAACTTGGCATGGAAGATGGTTAGCCTGACCTACCGGTTAGGAATTCTGCTCTGAGGTCAGTCAGTTCAGAAAACACTGGCTGGTCAGGGTAGGAGCCTAGCCTATTTTTACCATTTTGAGTTCTATTTTAGTAAAAGAGGCTTTGAAGGAGGGACATATCCCATCACACACTGAGAGGAGGCAAGGGAAAATCACTGGAAATGTTTCCAGTGGAGAAGGCAAAAGGATTGGTGTCTATACAGTAAGCCCTATCTTTGACCAGGGTCTGTTGACTCTCTCCCTTGCTGAAGTAAGAGAATTGGTGTGTGTTGGGGAAGTGTATCTTCAGAGTAAATGGTCTAGGGCAGTGGTTCTCAGCCTTTTTTTTTTCCTCCCAGATTTTTTATTTAAATTAGAAACAAACATGTTTTACATGTCAATCCCAGTTCCCTCTCCCTTCCTTCCCACCCTGCCCCCCACCAACCCCCTATCCCACCTTTTTTCTGCTCCCCAGGGAGGGTATGGTCTTCCATGGGGGATCTTCAAAGTCTGACATCATTTGGAGCAGGGCCTAGGCCCTCCCCCATGTGTCTAGGCTGAGAGAGTATCCCTCTATGTGGAATTGGCTCCCAAAGTCCATTCATACACTAGGGATAAATACTGATCCATTGCCAGAGGCACCATAGATTGCCCAGGCCTCCTAACTGAACCAGAATAGGTTCTCAACCTTCTTAATGCTTTGATACTTTAATATAGTTCCTCAAGTTGTGGTGACCACCAACCATGAAATTATTTTGTTGCTACTTCATAACTGTAATTTTGCTACTATTATGAATCATCTCCATTGTGACTCACTGAATAACTGTAATGGCACCAATAACTGAATGCATCTAGGAGCCACACACTTTGCCAACATTCCTTAAACATGTTGACTCTTAACTCTCCCAGCAGTCTGGGATGGAAGTACTGATGGTGACTGGGAATATTCACATGATGCTGAGGCTCCAGTTTTCCAGGTTACGCTAACCATCTTGTTAATGATATGAGTCTTGCATGTGTCTATTTTTGTAAGCAACAGACATTTTGGAATTTGAGTTTGTTCCCCACATAGGTCAGACCTATCTTCAGCAGGAGAGGGGACTGCTTTAGAGGTTATGCTTGCTTGACTTTGATGCATCTGTGAAAGGAAGGGTAGAGTTGCCTTCATTTTCCTAAAAGAGAGACTTGTCCTTGAATGCCAGCACCATCTTCTGCCCTCATAGAAACAGTTGCTTTTGTTGCACAGGATGATGATGGCATTTGGGTATCAGGAAACTCATGTATAAGGCATAGAGAACAGTCTTATCCAGTGTCTAGGGGAGATTCATCATCCCCAGAGGCCAGGACTCTTGTAGAGCGCAGGAAGACATGTAACATCTGGATTCATCTTAGCTTTGCATTTGGTTGGGGGATATTGGACTTGAAGAGCCCACAGACAATCCTTAATCTTCTAGTAGATTGATGTTTACTGAGTTTGGAAAAAAAATGAAAATGTGGTCTGGATCAAAATGGAGTATAACAGATTGCAGAACCCAGTGAGATTACTGTCACTCTATTTTAAAGCTGAGGTCCTGAGAATCAGTGCTGGTTAAGCCACTACAGCATAAAGCCAGGATGGAATCCAGGTGTGTCTGCTTCTAGAGCTTGCTCCTTATAGTCACCAGATTAGATGGCTGCCCACAGGTCAACAGACCAAAACAGATGGCCCGAATCAAATCTAGGTCAGAAACTAAATCTGCAACTCCCCAAGGAGATGTGCTCTTGTTAGCAGAGATCTTATGAACTATGTGGATTGCAAGCATTATTCCCAACCTGAGTTTTTTCATTCAGTAATTCAGTAAGCAAATATTTGTTGAGTATCTTCTATGTATATACTGTGGCACTAGGAACAATTAAGCCTGAGTGAGTGTAGGGAAAATGGAATAATGAATAAAATGTGGGTTTGGCTCTTAAGAGCTTATTACTTATATATAATCTTATGTATCTCTTTATAAATATAGATATTATATAAATATATGACAATGAAGATACAGATAAGGGACTTAAGAGTTAAATGTATTTCAGGTGTGTGTGTGTGTGTGTGTGTGAGAGAGAGAGAGAGAGAGAGAGAGAGAGAGAGAGAGAGAGAGAGAGAGAGAGAGAGAGAGAGATTGGGGGAGCAAGAAGAGCAGGAGGAAGAGGGGAGGACCTGGTGTTGACTGTGGTAAATGAGAGTGCTCCACTTACGAAACATGTAAGGAATTAAGAAATAAAAACAAATAGGATGTCAGAAAGCATTCATAAAGAATGAATGGATTTTCAGACTGAACTGTAGGAAAGCATCAGTCGGCAAGGAGAATCTGGCATTATTTTAGCAAGGAGCCAGCACAACTCCATCTGTTGGTGAAGTTCTGTTAATGACTTGTTTTTCTGTTCAGAATGGCTTTAGTTTTACAGGGTTGTTGAGGAGCAAAGATATAGAGGATGCCTGGTACGCAAAACCTTAAATACTCTCTACTCTTTATGGAAATTTGCCAATCCGTGCAGTACTGTATAGGCAGGGATAGTGGATCACCAACCAAGGAAGCATGAGGGTCTGAGTTCGGGTGTAGAATGCAGATGATGAGACTGGGGATTTGTGCATTCACACCTAGTCTTATTGCAGCAGAAGTTATAATAGCAAACAAAAGGAAAGAACCAGCAGTCAATCTGTGATAAATATCAGCTTATGGAGCTGGGAAGGAAAGGGTGGAAAATGGAAGGCGAAAGTGAGTTTAAGAAGTGCAAAGAAAATGGAAAATAGAGAGTCTAAATTAGACCCATAGAAGTTTCAGAGAGAAGAGAAAATTGAATGCCAAGGACTTGAGAGAAGTGTCTGAAAAGGAGACAAAATGGTGATCTAATGTCCTTGCTTCCATTTACTCCACTGGCACATTGCTTTTAGCTTTACTTTTTGAGAACTTCATACATGAACACCACAACTACATCCCTCTTGAGCCCCGTTCCTGCCTCTTATCAGCACATTTTGTATGTCCTTGCCTTACTTTCCCACCCTACCCAAGGGAGACTGTGATGCCAATGCAGTGCTACAGATTCAGCTGGGATGAGTAGCCCATCAGTTGAGCTTATCTGATTGTGTATCCATTATGTTCTAAGTTAAAGGTAGATATAATGTGCCTTTCCCCATACTACCCTTACAGTCTTTACTAGCAGATGTCTCTATGATTGCTGTGCTCTGAATATTTGTGACCTGCCCTCCACATCTCGTATATTGAATCTTAGTCACAGACATGATGGTGTCACCAAGTGCGGTGCCTGTGAGCTTCTTCAATCATCAAGGCTTCAGAACCCTTGTGAATGGGATTAGTGTCCTCAGAAATGTGTTCTGAAGAAGCTTGCTTGCCCCTGCCATCCTGTGGAGACTCAGCAAGAAGCCATCATATATGAGAAAGTCCCTACCAGATTCCCAGTCTTCTGGTACCTTGCTCTGAAATTTACCACCTTCCAAAACTTTAAGCAATAAACTTGGTTTATAAGCCCCTTACTCAGGTGCAGTCTAAATTAATCAAGATTGGACAGTAGTCCTTAGATGCTTTTTAACTGATAATGTTTAAGGAAAAATTGGTTCATTTTTATTCCTGTCCATCCTAATTTGATAAACTGGATAAATGCCCCAATACCATTTTACTGCTTATTGATTTTAGAACCATTGCTGCAAATGAGAACTGGCTAGGTCTCCAGTAAACAACTGAAAACCAAATTAAACTATTGGTTACCTTCATTATTCTCAAAACTGTAGAAGTAAGAAATAATAGTTACGTAATTACTACAATTCTTGAAGCTTTTCACCAAAATCATGTGATGAAGTAGGAAAACTGCATAGTTCTCTAGATTTCGAGATAAGAATACAATTCAGATTCCCCCTACCCTGTAAAACTCCTAATCAAGTAGTGCTAGGAAGTCATCTTGGACACAGCAGTAAATGACTTTGAAGTCATTAATCTTTTATATAATTTTTTATCTTCCAACATAAACATGGAGTCACATTTTGCCTTTATGGGGGAAATTTGGTGTATGAATGCTTTGAGAAAAATGTCATGAACAAGATGCATTTATTCCTGATGTAGACTCAATGGGTCATTATTAAAATCAACCTCACAGGCTCACTCTCCTGCCACTGCTGTCAGATTCTCATTTAAAACACGGGCTATTTAATCCAGGCGATCACAAAGACTGCTAGAGGGTACACATAGTAAACTGTGTAAGGCACCCAATATGAGCTGTGATGCAGACCACTTTCCACCACAAGCAGCTTAGAAACAGGCTACAAGGCAACTGTAATCTATTCCCTATCCTTTTGTGTTGGAATTATACTCAACAGTTATGAGATGTCCCAACTGGATGCTCTTAGCTGCATATAATTTGAACAAGTGGAAACAACAGCAGAATGGTTTGTTTTGACTAAGGGAACTGGGAATGTGGGAAGCCCGAACTACTTGATGGAAGGCAGGGTGGCAAAGGGAAGTGATCACGTGGTAACAATATGCCCAGCTTCATCCAGAATAAAAAAGTACACCAGGTTAGACATTGTGAAGATAGCCAAGGAAGGGGATGGCAAAATCTGAACCCAGGCTCCCAAAAGGTGAAGGTAGGAGCAGATGTAGAAAGCTTAAAGGAGGGGAGAAAGGTTTTCTTCCCAAGATCAGGGGAAACAATCCACATGGTCCTAGTGCAGAAAATGAGAATACGGGCTACTGGCTATAGTCAGGCAAAGCAGGCAAACACCAGAGACAATGACAAAAGAACACCAAGACAATTTGGCAATGACTGGCTGGGGTGGCAGTGTTGAGAGAAAAGAGGAGGAGCTGAAGCTCACAGGACAGTGGAAATGGTATGAGACACAGGGGGTGGGGCATTATGGAGGTGGAGGGGTGGGCTTTTTAGGGAATTGGGGAGACTGATGTTTTCTTGACACTAAAAATTTGAAGTAACAATGGAAAGCTAAGCAGGGCATGCAAAGCAAGTTTCAATTATGTTTGTGGAGACAAGGAGAGAGAGGTTAAGGCCAGAAATACAGTTTTATGAATAACATCCAAACAGGTTATTGTTGAAACCAGCAAGAAGTGTAAGTTATTATAGGAGGCTCAGCAGGTGAGACTGTCTCATTGACTGAATAAAATGTAAAAGAAGTTTATTTAGGGCAAACAGCTCACAGCACATGCAAATAGGACAAGCTAACTATATTAGCTCTGTTTAAATGGTATTAAAAATGAAAGCAATATATCATGCAAAATGCACCTAACAGTAAGAAATGGAAAGATTGGAAATGGAAAAAAAGGGCACAGGCACTTTCATTTTCAGGGAAGTATGAACTGAGAGAAGAGCTGAAATGCAAGGCAGGGACATTGTCAAGAATGAATAAGGCTGTTGAAGAATGGCGGACAATGATTCACTAGGAAATACAGCCAATTGTAGAATCTTATGAGCCTGGGAACACAATCTCAAAACACATAAAGGAAAAATTTGACAATTTCAAGGAGAAATTGATGCAATCTCCCACGGTAGAAGATTTTAAATTCTCTTTAAAATGGCACAAAGGAAAAATAAAAAAAAAGTTTAAAAAAAACTTCACATGTTATGGCTTCAATGGGTGAAAGGCACGAGAAAGGGAAGGGAAAGAGGAGAAGAAAAGAGAAGGGAAAATAAAAGTTAAGGATGAGAGGAAAACGGTGCCATTGAAGGACTGGCAAATCGGGAATAAAGGTGGAACCCCACAGATGGTGTAACAAAGAAGGTTATTGTTAAAAAAAAAAAAACCAAGTACCCTTCCTAGGGCAAGATCGCAGAGGAAGTATGATATGAGGGTGTGTGGGGCCCATGTTGGGAGAACCATGTTAGAATAACCCTCCTTTGATACAGATACAAAAGGAAGAAACATAGATGGGGATATTTTGCGATGGAGGGGAAACAAATGGGCAAGTTTATGGACCTTGATGTCTCTCGAAGGCAGGCCTCTGCTGAATACAAGGAGATGAGTCATCAGGGCACTTGCTATTCCCATCTAGTAGTGTCCATGCATGCAGATTTGGCAATTCAACTTTAAAATTCATGTCTGAGCAGAGGGCAAAACCAATCCTGGGGGAAGGCTGCTTTCTATGGAGGAGATACTATTTTCTTACAAGATGACAGCTTTTGAATAAGCAAAGGAGAAATGAATTTCAAGAACTATATGAAGCTAGTAGAATGTACAATACCTCTGAGATGATGCCAACAGGGCTGCCCCAACCACTGGAAGCATCAATGGACCCATCTGTATATGTGTTAGAATGTACAGGGCTGCCTCACCTGCCGGAAACATCAACAGACCCATCTACATATGCGTTTCTAGTGCTGCTCTTTACTGTGTGAGATAACTGGCTGTGGCCAGGAGCATGATGTTGCATTAGCCATAGAACTGGGAGCTTTGGCTGAATTGGTTAGATTTGCCTTAAAAAATTATATCTCATGGAGTTTTAAAAGTCAATCAAAGGGCAGCTGAAGTATAAGAAGGAAGAGGGATTTCACCTCACAGTGTCTTGTTTGTTCCGTGTGCCATGTGCTGCAGCCTGGTGAGTGGGGTTTACTTGACACAAGACCCTCCCAACTGGCTCTTCCAGATTGTAGGTGGACACCTTACCTCTAAATGAAGTGATGCCACAAAGAGAAATTACTACCCGCTGTTCCTCTCATTTGCAAAACATCTAGTACTGGCCACATTGTCCCTCAGAAATGGAAATCATTTAAATTAAGTACGACTTTATGGATCCCTAACATTTCTGCCCATATGTGGAGAGATGAGCACTTACTGCTTGCTCAGAATGCATTTCCTTAGTCTGAGGTAGGAGTGTGTCACATTTCTTACTTTGCCTAGAAATGCACTCAACCTTTTCCTCAGGGCTTTATGATGAAATGACAATTATCCAGTAGAATCCTACAGGACAGTCTCATAAAATACCCTGACAAGTCCATCTAGTATCATTTAGTTTTATAACCTCTAATGGCTACTTAGAATGTTTGCTAGAACTGCCTTTCTAGGAAATTTCAAAGCTACTGAAAATTCCAGTCATGGTGAGGGCTCATCATTAGCTTTGGCTTCGGCATCTAAAAACTGTTGGAACTCAGAAGAACTCTTATGTCTCGTGGAAGGAACAAGCATGGCAGTCTTGTGGCCATGGACTCTAACAGCTTGTTTGGCATCCCTATGCCAGATGGCAGGGTATGCACTTGGACATATAGATATTCAGGAATTAGAGGTGTCTCCAGTTTCTCTGTTGTCATCCCAAGCCTGGAAGCTTCTGGAAGCCTTGATTGACAAAGGTATGTAGATGTCTTCTAAGAATGCCTTGCTTACTGAACATGTTAATTTCATTTAAACATTTGGTTGCCTTCATTACCATCTCAGTTGATCTTTGAGAATTGTTCGTTTCCTGAGAGCCTGATGGGAATCTTCCCAGAGTGGGAAATTCACTGTCAGTTTGGATAAGACAACTGTTGAATAAAAATGCTTCCCACAGTGACTATCACTGGTTTTTGCATCTCATTTCCTCATTATTCACCAAGTGAGTCTCAACTTCCTCAAGTGCAAGGTAAAGGTAAAGCACCATTTATTGCTCTTACTGGGAGAGTTGCAAAGATCACCTGTGTTAATAGACAGGAAGACTCAGCTCTTTGCCTGGCTCCTTAGTATTGGCTCATGTGATTTCTCTTTACTCTGCCAGAGAGTCTCCTGTTACTCCACATTTGGAGAACACTTTGAACTGACAAAAGAAACTTGTAAGCAGCATCTAGACAGCACTCTAGGAACTTCACAGAGATGTTCCAGAGCTTCTGAGGTACTTGATATGTTTTCTATCTGTACAATTTAACATACCAACTTGGACGCTGTGTCACTAAAGATGTGGTGACAAGAAACACCTAGTGACTCTCAGCTTACAAGCAAAGTGTAACCCCACAACTAAGATAGGCTCAACTGAACATCACCAGGAGGAAACCAATTATATATTCTTCATGGTTCATTTGGTTGAAGTATTTAGGTGAACTGAAAACAGGAAAAATGTGGGAAGCCTGGCTATGAACACTACACACACTTCATTAGAGCCAACACTGAAAAATCCGTGAGTTCTGGAGCCAGTGGTACCTCTGGAGGACTGTGAAAGTAAGGCCAGGAGGAGAAAAGGAAACAGGATGAAGCAAACATTTGGGAACATGGAGAGTGCCCTGCCACCTACAGGGTTGACATACCAGTTCCTTCTTCTTCATGCATTCCATGAGGATGATGAACAGGTGCTGAGCTTGGGTGCGAGTGTACGTGAAAGTCTTCTGGATTGTCACCAAGAGCTGGTCCCTCAAAGATTCATTGATAAGTCTGCAAGGAAAACCAAGGCCAATCAGGTCAACAGAACTCCTAGTCAGTGTGTGTGTGTGTGTGTGTGTGTGTGTGTGTGTGTGTGTGTGTGTGTGTGTATTGTAGTTTATCTTAATTTACACATAATTGCTAATAGTTGATAGGGTGAAGTTTCAATATACTAGGGACTATGGGATAATAAAATCAAGATATTTACCACATCTTGCACCTTATATTTATCATTTCTTTGTTGTGATAACACTCAAAACCCTTCCTTCTAGCTATTTCAAAATACCCAACACAGTGTAGGGTATTTCAAAATAGCCTACAGTGCAGCTGGAACACTATGGAACATGAGAGAGCACTGAGGATTTATTTTTAATCAGTTATACTTCTTCCTATGTTTCCCCCACAATATCTGTTGTTTTGAATGTGATAATTTACAAAGTAGTGCATTTAAAAATAAATTCAAGTCTCAGAACCTCACAGGGTGAAATTGGAAGTGGACTTAGTTACTTGTTACCATTTTCCCTTACCCGTAGTCATGTGTTTAGTGCCTACTACCTCAAATTCTGCTATTAAAGATGCCTTCAATTGCATTATCTACATTTTGGAAAGGGTTTGCTGTGTCATTTCCCCACAAACTGTAATATTATAACTAATTATTGGAAGAAAAGTTACATCTCAGCAACACAGTTTTCAGCATCCATTTAATACATGGACATCAGTAAAATGCTTATTATACAAATAGGAAGACTGGAGTTTGATCCCCAGCACCCTTGTAAAAGCTAGGTGTGGTACACACCTTTGTAATCCCAGCACTGGAAAGGCAGACACAGAAGAATCCCAAGGGCTAGCGTAATCAGCAAGTCCTAGGTCCCAATGTGAGGCTGTCTACAAAATGAAGGTGGGTGGCTCCTCAGGAGTGACACTCCAGGTTGACCTCTGGCTTCCACATACACATGTATGTATACACAGACACACATGTGCACATGTATTCCCTCACAGAAACAGGCACCCCCCCAAGTGGAAACAGGAGTTAGGTTACTACTTTAAGAGTTTTAATTTGTTTTAAAAATTAAAAAGAGGTTTTACTCTTTTTTTTTTTTTTTGTAGTGAGCCAAAGTGGGATTGATAAGCAGCATTCCCAAAGCTCAGTACTGTTTACTTCAGTGTGCCCCATCAGTGCACACTCAGGTCTCAGCTACTAAATCTTAATTCCTCTCACCAGCCTGGTGAGAAAGGCATCTGTCAGCCATCAAATGGCAAGGGCGTGAAAATGTATTTTGCTATGAAGAGATAACTGTTCAAAATTGGGAGGATGAAAATCTTTTTGAAGACACTGGTAAAATAATATTTTCTGCCTAACACTTGTACATTTTATACATTACACATTGCTTTCATTACTGAGGTATCAGCAACTCCTAGATAAGATAAGAAAGAATATTATTTCATTTCATACTGGCAGGAACCCCATAGGCTAAAGATTTGCTTAATTTTTTTACTTGGTATTTCTCCTTATATGAAATAATATGAAATAGGCAAGCTCAAAGGAATAGAAAGTTACTAGACATTGTGAATGACCATGGAGAAAGGTTAGAGTGCTTGCCTGACATTCCCAGGGTTTGATCCCCAACACTGTATTTTTGCTTTGTTTGGTTTTCAGGAATTGTTATTGGCTATGCATGGTAGTGCATGCCTGTAATCCTGCACTTGGGAGAGAGACATTCCAGACCAACCTGGTCTATACAGTGAATTACATGCTATATTGAGAGGTTGTGTCTCAGGGAGAGGGAAGAAATTAGTGTTAGTTCTATGTAAGAAGTCAATAGATAGATGAACCAGCTGACTCAGTGGGTAAAATCTCCTGCCACCAAGCCTTTCAACCTGAGTTCACTCCCTGGGACCCAAGTGGTGGATAGAAGGAATGGCTACCTCCATATATACATTGTATGTACACACACACACACACACACACACACACACACATTGTACCCACACATGCACACAAAACAAGTGTAATTTTAGATAATCTTTCATTCCTAGCTCTTATAATGGTAAAAATATAAACAATAGCATTAAAAATCCAACAGATAAAGGGCTACATATTCTCTAACATTCTCAGAATTCTCAAAACTCCAGGGGATCCTCTCCTTCCATCTTGTTTGGGCAGGGTTCCTCTGGTTTCCTCTACTGTGCTGTATGCTTCAAGTGTAGCTGGCCCAGGAGCTTCTGGCCACATCTCCCCATAGAGATGCTGGAATTCCAGATGCTAACTAAAACTTTTTGTGGAGATCTAGCTGAGCATGCCAGGCTTGCAGAGAGGCACTTTGAACATTGGGAACCATCTCCTCAAGCTCCCAAAGTCACTTTTTAAAACCAGTCTCGAGTCTGAGTGAAAACACACATATACGATAAAACTAAAGGCTTCAGTTAAGTCCCTTTACCTTACATACACTACAGAAGAGCTAATATTTATGAATGGCATTCCTCATAGTGTTCCAGTATAGTGTTCATCCTAATTACAGCGCACCCTTTCACTGAAGGGAACTCGTGCAGTAATTTGTATGGTCATTTCACTTGGGACTCTTTGTTTGATAGATTCTGCACTTGTTTATATTTCATTTCTTTCTCACTAGCTCTGAGGTATGCACATGTCTTTCTGTCTTTTGTTTGCAGCTGAAGAACCCACCTCTAAAGCCCGACTGACAGAAGTCCAGTATAGCCTCAGGGACACAGTGACATTGGTTGGGAATTTGTTACAGTCCAAACATTCTTCTGAGACATTTATAAATGTATTAACTCATGTAATCCTCAAAAAAAAAAAAATGCTAGAAGGAAAAGCTCTTGTAGGCGAGAACGTGGTCCATGTGTTAAGTCTGTTTCTTCCCAGTCTCCTCTTGAGAGCTGACTTTCTAAGCACTGCTCAGGTCCAGGTCCATCGATGCCACAGGTCTCTAATGCACCCTTCCCAGCATCTCAAGATGGCTGCTATAGCAGCCTAACTGTCTGCCACCAGTTTCACCTTGCCCCAGTCTGTTCTCTACCCTGCCAGTGGAACATTGTAGAAGTGGGACTTGCTGGTACAAAGACCAAAACAATCAAATGGCACTGCTGCCCTGAGGGTAGCATCTGTTTCTCTCAGCTTTGCCTTGCTTCCTTTTCCATACAGCTTCAGAGATTCAGTTCATTGTCATCACGGTGGGGAACATGGCAACATGCAGGCAGATGTGGAGCTAGCTACATTTTGGCTTGTAGGCAACAGGAAGTTGACTCAGATTTGCTTAATTTTATAAGCATGGATTTTAGCCAGACTAAGCCCAAAACTTAGATCCACACAGTCAGTAAGCAATGACAATAGCTGAATCCAGTGCTCTCTTCCATGCTATGATGCTGCCTCTCTGTGCAGCATGTGCTCCACACTATTGCCTCTCTTCAATGCTGTGGCCACTACAGCAGACAGCTGTGAGCCTTCCACAGGAAAGCAGGGCAAGAATCTTGAGAATACCTTTCTATGAGTGGCCTGCTATGCCCCAGATAGGCATGGTTCCCATGAGCACAGAGGGCTGTTCACTGTGGTACCCTTCCTTTGAAAAAGGTGTAAAGTCCAAGGATCCTGAAAGCTCGTCATCTGAGGATCAGAAGGTTGGGTCAACTTACATTCACTCCTCCCTCAGGAAGAATACATGTGTGTCAAAAGACATACATGCTTACAGAAAAGAAGGCTCAGATGAGGATGAGAAGTGACATCTCAAATATTCTCCTGATATTATGTAATTCTGGATGGCTCAATGGCCTTAGCACCAAATCAGCTTGAAATCTTCCATATGTTCGCCTGTCTATCCATCCACCCACCCATCTATTCATCTAT
This sequence comes from Cricetulus griseus, assembly GCF_003668045.3. Lineage (NCBI taxonomy): Eukaryota > Metazoa > Chordata > Mammalia > Rodentia > Cricetidae > Cricetulus > Cricetulus griseus. The sequence goes on from NC_048596.1 coordinate 38,487,895, forward strand.
CTATCCATCCACTCTACCACCCACCCACTCACCCACCTACCAACCCATCCACCTTTCTGTCCATCCACCATCCATCCATCTACCACCCACCCATCCTACCATCCATCCATCCATCCACCCACCCATCCACCATTCACTCATTTAGAAAATTCATATGGATGTCTGCTTGGTGGTAGACACTGTGGTATGTGTCAGGGATATATGGATAGATGCAGTATGGTCACTCTTAGCCCTCAGTGGAGTAGAAAGACATCAATTAGGCATTCAGCCACAACTGTCAGTGGTAGAGAAGTAGAGGAGCTGGTGAGAGTGACTTGGTGAAACCTGAGGAGATGGAGCTTTACCTGATACCTGGAGAGGAGCACTAGAAAGGGTTGAAGATGATAAGGATGGGAAAGAACAGACAAAATGGCAATGGATAGGCTTGGTTTGGAGAAGAGAGAAGAGGGCCCTATGGGTAGAGCTTGTGAGCACTATAGTTTAGATACAAAATGACCCCTAAAGGTCTCTCTGATAAAGGTGTGGCCTCAGTTTAGTGCTAGTGGGAGTTGGTAGAATCTCAAAGAAGTGATTTGAATGAAAATGTCCCTTACAGGCTCAGCTGTCTGAGCACTTGGTCCCCAGTTGGTGCCTGTTTGGGTAGGTTTAAGGGTCATGGGGCTTGCCAGAGGAAGTATGTCACCAGGGTTGGATTTTGAGGTATCAAGCCACATCCTGCATGCTGTCTCTGCTTCCTGCTTGTGACTTAAGATGTGAGCTTTTAGTTTCAGCTCCTGCTGCCATGTCTGCTGTCTGCTGTCTGCTGCCTCCTCCCTGCCATGGTGGACTCTTAATACTTTGGAACTGTAATCTTCAAATAAACCCTTTTCTTCTATAAGTTGCCTTGGTCCTGGGGATTTATCTTAGCCACAGAAAAGGAACTACTATGGAAACACTGCTTAAGGTTTTGAGATGCTGGGAGTGTGCCCTCAAGGGGATCTAGGCTGTTTCATGTCCCAGTCAGGTTAGATGGCTTTGATCTGTTCCATGTCCCTGCTAAGATCTGTCACCACACCAATGAGCCAATTATTTATACATTCAAATGTGCAAAACTGTGCCTCCCCAAATCCTTTTTTCCTCTATAAGGTGATTATTTCAGTTGTTACAATAACTAAAGGTTATTGTGGAGAACAAATTAAAAGGTAAGACAAGGTGAGGCTACAGAGAGGGTTAGCCATGACAAGATCATGGGGGCCTCTGGGGGCCTTTGGAGACTATGCTAGAGTTTATTTAGTTTTTGACATATGGTCTTACTATATACCCAGGCTAGCTTCAAATTCACAATTCTCCTGCTTTTACCTTAAAAGTGCTAGAATTACAGAGTGCCACCATGTCTTGTGAGATCTGTGGCTTTGTTCCTACAGTGGTGAGAAGTGTTTCATCAGGAGAGAGAGACCCATTTCTATTTGTGGTGCTAATTAATTCTCCTAAGACTCAAGGCATGAACAGTCATACCTGGTCATATGTCTACTTGACAGGCAACCCAAGGGGGTAAGTCCAGAGAGTTCTGCAATATCAAAAGTGTATAATGTAGCACATGATTGACTACAGAAGGGATTCTTCTGGTTAGCCACTTGATAGGTCCAATCATTCATCGGCAGGTGTTTAATTTTGATAACAACTCAAAATTTGTTCTCTACTGCCAGCCATCTGTAATGAAATCTGAATTCCCTGATGTCATTAACTGTTTGAGAGAGCTGTCTGTCACTTCCATCCAGTCTGCCAGTTTGTGAACTAAAGAATGATGTATGACTTAGCCACAGCTTTCACTAGCTAGGTGAGCTGAACGACTCACCCAAGAGTTCTATAGTTTCTGAGTCCTACTTTGTATATGACCAAAATGGTGGCTTTGGATCAATCAGCTAGCAAGAAAAACATACAATTGGAGCAACAGGTTAGAGCTACAAAGTAGAGAGGCTCATCACTGATGGAACAGAGAAAATGGAGGAGAGAGCCATCACACATGGGATGGAGATGATTGAGGAAGCAAAGGTGACTTGGTCCATCTGAAACATCATGTGTCACATTTGCCAAACTTCAACTCTGCTTCGTTTTTTTTCCCCCTCCACACCCTTCTGATTAGAGCAAAAGAAAATATTATTTGTGCTCTGTCTCTGCTGTTCAAAGCTCCCCATTGTTGCCAGTTTCTCCTCTTAACAGAGAAATAGCATATCGGAAGCTCATATGCCTTTGGCTGAAGAGGTTTAATGACATCCTGTAAGAGCAATCCTTATTACATTTCCTGTATTCTTAGCACCTCCTGGTTTACCACACTCCATGGGAGAAATGGAAGAATGATCCATGTGAGGCAGGCAGGTGGTCTATTTTGCAGAAGAAGAAACTGGTAAAGGTCCTGGAGTGATCTGTCAGATAACCCAGTGACATCAGTGTCTGGACTGACTGTATTTCTTTCACTCTTGTCCCATGATGCTAGTTCTCCTGTATCTTACATTATTCTCTCACTCAGTTTCCTAATCATGTGCATCACAGGGAAAAATGTAAACTCAATTAGTGATTAGAAAAATGCTTTTCCTCTATATATGTGTGTATATGTATATATGTATAATGGACAGACAGAGACAGCCGGAGAGGGGAGAGAGAGAATGGGAAAATGAAAAGGTTGGAAGTGTTCTGACTGGCTTCGGGAAGATGAGTCTAAGTGAGGTCTGATAAAAGAAGACATGGACAGAGCATTCAGAAGCTTGCAGGTTTTGCAGGCTTTAGACTCTCCTCTAGGTACTTCTTTGTTGAGCATCTGACCCCTGTTTGTGACAGCAGTTCACTCTGTTTCCCTGACTTACTTTGTGCATACACATTTTAGTGTCTCTAAGAAGCTTGCTTTCTTGAAATTCTGATTTTTTTTTAGTTCTTCCAATTTTCCCCTACTCTACAGCACTGGAGAGGAGAGACTGAAAGCCTTTTTACCATGATATTTGAACATCAATGGATTTAGAGACAACCCCTTGTTAGACTTCTTTTTATGGCACTAGAGTAGTGATTGAAAACTTCTTGACATCAAAACATGGTTGTAGTATTACATGAAACTGTAGCTTTAGAACTGGGTCTGTGACAGAGTGACTTATTTATAGAAACCACTAATTTGTGGCTCCATACGTATCCGTGTTATTTTGGGTACACCTCAAATTAGAGGGTTTTTTTCGGTTGAGGAAAATCTCTGCACTGTGGCATTTGTGGTTCCATTTAAATGCTATGTGTATGGTCTGTAGTCTTTTTTTTTTTAGACAAGATGCATAGTAATTTAAAATAGGTCAGTGTTTACCCAGGGCTCAGGATAGCCAGCAACATGCCCCATACTTTGCAATTAGTGTTCTATTCAAATGCTGTGAATCCAGCCCACATGTAGAAATACTTCTCCCAGAATAAATGTAATTATCTGCAATATCAATTTTTGTTCCTAGATTTGAAAATTAAAAGAGGGATCTAGAATTCAGTGAGACTCCAAGAGCTAATCTTAGGTTAATTAACAGCTTTCGAGGAGCACAGTCCTCCCGAGACCCCTGCAGATGCTGTGAGATGCTGCAGACACAGTGTGAGAAATTTTACTTATATAAATAAAACTGTGAATACCCACATTTGGTACTTAAAAGACATCATTTCCAATGGCATCTCTAGTTTACTAAGAAAACAGAAATTTTGTCATTTATTTGAAGCTAAAGCAAATGCCTAAATGTTATATAAAGGACACTCAAAGTTGTCCTTGAATGAGGTCATAGAGAATGGCAATCTCTGATTGCTCCTCTTCTCTTTAATTTTCCTGTCCCCTTCTTTTTGATAAAAGCTAGCACTTTCTTTCAAATGTTATACCTCTGTTGCCATAAGTATAGGATGGACAGCCTTTAATAGGCTCTCACCTTCTGACTGTGTGATCTTAAGACTTACTTAGCCCTTATTTATCTCTTTCATATACGTAACATGGAAGTGATAAAGCCTATTTCCAAGACATGCGAATTAAACAAGTCTACCTAATAAAGGGCCTGGTGTGTGACTGCCTTTGTGAGCACTTGCTGTTATCCAGATCTTATTATGGTGTCCTTTAGAGAAGAGTCATTGGTAGATTCCTTTCTGTTAACTAAAAGGGCCTTTGACGGCAGCTGGTCTTGAATTATAAGTTTCAAAGAGAAATAATTTTCCAACTTGAGAGAAATTAAGGAGCTGCAGCAGTGCTTGCTTTCTTTTGAGAAATTGAGATATTTACATTTATGGAAGCTTAATTAAATGGAACTTTGCAAACACGCCATGCAGACATTTGCATGTTCATTCTTCCATCCATTCACTCATTCCACAAATCATGCCTATGCATGTTACTGCCATGCTTTATCTTAAGAGTGGGTTGAGAGATGAGTACTACTCAGTCTTAGCATCAAGGAGCTAGTAGTGTTATTCCCTCTTGAGTAGCTGATGTGGTAAGAACCACGTGTCCTTAAAAGTGGCCACCTAAACCCAGTCACAAAAAGACAAACATGGTATGTACTCAATCATATATGGATTTTTAGACATATAGCAAAGGATCACCAGCCTACAATCCACACCTCAAGAGAAGCTAGGAAACAAGAAGGACCCTAAGAGACACATACATGGTCCCACAGAGAAGGGGCAAGTGACAAGATCTCCTGAGCAAATTGGGAGCATGTAGGGAGGGGAGAGGGAGTTAGGAGAAAGAGAAGAGGAGAGGGAAGGAGTTCATGAGGGAGCAGGAAGATTGAGTCAGGGGGAAAATAGAGGAGAGCAAGAAAAGAGATACCATAATAGAGGGAGCCATTATAGGTTTAAAGAGAAATCTGGCACTACGGAAATGTTCAGAGATCTACAAGGATGACCCCAACTAAGAATCTAAGCAATAGTGGAGAGGCTACCTTAAATGCCCTTCCCCTATAATGAGATTGATGACTACCTTATATGCCATCCTAGAGCCTTCATCTAGTAGCTGATGGAAGCAGAAGCAGACACCCACAGCTAAGCACTGAGCCAAACTCCTGGAATCCAGTTGAAGAGAGAGAGGAGTGATGAGCAAAGGGGTCAATACCAGGCTGGGGAAACCCACAGAAACAGCTGACCTGAACAAAGGGGAGCTCGTGGACCCCAGACTAATAACTGTCAAACCAGGACCCCTGAACATGGGTGTCAGTTAGGAGGCCTGGACAGTCTAAGGGGCCTCTGGTAGTATATCAGTATTTATCCCTAGTGTCTGAATGGACTTTGGGAGCCAATTCCACATAGAGGGATACTCTCTCAGCCTAGACACACGGGGGAGGGCCTAGGCCCGGCCCCAAATGATGTGACAGACTTTGATGATCTCCAATAGAAGGCCTCACCCTCCCTGGGGAGCAGAAAGGGGATGGGGAGGGAGGTTGGTGGGGGAAATGGGAGGGTGGGAAGGAGAGGGAACTGGGATTGATATGTAAAATAAGATGGTTTCTAATTTAAATAAAAAAGGCAAAAAAGTGGCCACCTAACCACTCATATTTCTAAAATACTGCTACTTAGTTCTGTGCATATATCCTTCAACCTTCCTTTTGATTAAGTGATTATCTATATTTATTTGGTAGTCATAGTACCAGGTATTGCCTTTGTCACTTAAGCAGAGACCATTTTCTAGGGATAACATTCTCATACTTTTATCCCTGTCAAAAGCTGTATGTAATGGACAGTTGCAGTAAAATCTGTGCAGCTTTAAATGTGCAGTAAAATCTTGGGCCAGCTTTAAATGACCAGGGCAAGTCATCAAAAACTGGATTGTTTCTCTAAGGGTGTTTATTTCACATTGGGGTCTGCTTGGGGTGGCAAGGCAACAATAGCTTTAGTAACCCCTGTTAGAAATGCTGGCACAGAGAGATCTGAGTTCCTGAACGACTGTACCAGGTAACCTCATCCCTTGGGTTGGGCCTGCCCTATCTTACTCATCTGGAATAAAATGATTGCCAGTTGACTTCTTCCGTATCCTCCTCCAGTCCACCCTCCGTGGCATTGGTTAAATAGCTCTTCTGTAGAGGGATCATGCTCTAGAACACTTTTAAAATTCTGCAATAGCTCCCCATTACCAGCCAGATGGCATTTTAATTTATGTATGTCATTTAAGATTTATCTGTGGTCTGTCCCCTAAACTAGGCTCTTTTCTGTCTTCTTTATATATTTCCCATAAATATAGAACCTTCCAAGCCAACTGGCCTCTTGTATGCCTCTGTGTCCTTGAATGTGCTCTATCTACTGTACGGATTAGTCTCTTCTAAAATCTCTACTCAAAGCCTGTTTAAACTCAGTTGAAACTACCCCTTCTGTGAAAATCTCTGATTACTACTTACTAGATGCTCTGGGAGAAGACTGTTTTATTCTCATAATGCTTAGGGCAGTTATTCATAATAATGCTCACCATCTGAAGATACTCAGCATTTCAGGGATACCAAGGTAATTTCCCACACACAGAACTTAGCAGCTTTGGCAGGTGGAAGTAATTTTATTACAGAAGTATATGTATATGTATATGTATATGTATATGTATATGTATATGTATATGTATATGTATATGTATATGTATATGTATCTATCTATATATAATTGGTAGGAGATGAAGTGATGAAATTAAAAGACTTCAATATGGTGCCTCTCATTGGAATCCATTTCCTTTCTTTCCTATTGAGGACTCTGAAATAGATTATGCGGCTCTTTCAGTCGCTATCTCCTCATTTGTTAGCAGATCTAGTATATGTCCTGAAAATTGATGTTTTTAGGTCAAAAGGTCATGTGTGAAAAATTAGGAATTTTTTACTGAGAATTTTTCACACCTTCAGAGGAGTCCTAGTGAAACCCAGCTCAGAGCTGAAACAAGGCAACTAGCATGTAGACCAGCCACACGGTGAAGAGACAGTGGAATGTTGCCATGACTGTTGGATGAAACAAGTCTTTGAGAAGGCAAAGCACCATTGAAAACCATTTAGCCAAGCTTTCAATGGGGGAAATCCAGGATCACACTGATCAGGTGACATGGAAGTAGGCTGGTAATGAGAAGGTTCCCAGAACTAATCTTATGTCATTTTGAAGTCAAACAGGTGGGGATCAAAACTCACGAAACTATTTCCTGATTTACCTGGAAGATTCTGCTGGATGGATTTGAAGTTGGAATAAAGGAATGATTCAACATTAATCATTTTAGGCATGGGAAAAATGTGAGGTCTACAGAGATTAACTGACTTCCTTAACAGTACAGAGCTTGTGAGAGCCAGATGGGTAGGAAGACAAAAGTGAGGAGGGAAGACTCTGATAATAATTTATGCTAACTTCCATGTACAGGCTCACTTCAGTTTATTGATGAAAGGCTTGTGATTTGTTTAAACGGCTCAATGCAAGTGTTATCTTCTGCTACATACACGAGGATGCTCTGTAGTCTATGTATGAGAAGATTCAGTCATGTGACTTCAGGAATCCACTGTTCCCAGTGGTATTTCTTGTTTTTATCAGTTGCTCAAAGTTCCTTAAATTAACTGAAAGACACATAAATATTCAACAAGTAGAATCTCTAAGAGCAACTCTGCTGCTCTTTTTCAGAAAAGGATGGTTAAATAGGAAGTTGGTATAGATTGAATGGAACACAGGTACTGGTTGGCTAGATTGTTTTGTCACTGAAAATCGAACCTAGCTACAAAACGGTCTCTATCAATTAAGAAAAATAGCAATTCTGATCTTGGCTTAATGTCTAGTCTAGAATAAAATGTTCATCTGGCCTATTACTGATGGTTCTATCTACTTAGGAGGTAAAACTTAGAGAAACTGCCTATTATGGGGCAAGACATATGTATATTGGTAGTTTCATTATTGCTTCCCACAGAGGGACCATTTCCTATTTAACCCTCACTCCTGAACTCCAAAATCTGGAGCCATGTATGGTAACATTGAAGGCACAGGCATATGTACCGAAGGAAACACAATTGAGTGGCATGGTGGGGTTGAGAGTGGCAAGTGAGCAATTGATACTTATGATAAGAATAAGCTTTGTACTCTGTGTTTTATAAGTGGCCTTTCATAAAACCACCTAGACTCTAAGCTCCTTCCTTGGCTGTTTGGATGGCATGTTCACTCCTCCCTTTCTCTGTATTTGTATTCACTCCTCACTTTCTCTGGAGTGCCAACTTAGTGATGATAGACATCTTTTCCACTTTGTTTTTGTGTTGATCCCATAACTTTGTGCACCCCACATGCACCTTCTAAAGTACTGTTTATTATTATTATTATTATTATTATTATTATTATTATCTGTCTATTTAACTCTGCTAGACTCTAAGCTTCACTAGGGTAGGGCATTTTGTTCTTTTGGCTCCCTTGTGTATTTTTGCCAGTGCCTGGGCTAGGGCTTACACTATAATAGTTATTCAAAATATATTTCTCAAATGAATAACTAATATTGAATGAAATATCAAATGACACAGGAAATCTATCAGAATTCAAGCATTTCTAGTTGGTAAAAACCCACTGCTAAATGAAGAACTGTGGTATTGAGTGTGGTTATCATTGGCTGTGAGGGACCATTAAAGTTAATTATAATTTATTTTTGCAGCCATAACCCAAGTGTTCAGGGCCTGTCTGTTTAATAGATGGCAGAGGCAGGTACTGCCATCCCAAGAAGTTTTGTTGCACAGCATTGTTCTTGAAGTTAACAGCATTGCCAAATGTTCTACTTTGGGCTAGGGCTAGGGCTAGGGCTAGGGCTAGGGCTAGGGCTAGGGCTAGGGCTAGGGCTAGGGCTAGGGCTAGGGCTAGGGCTAGGGCTAGGGCTAGGGCTAGGGCTAGGGCTAGGGCTAGGGCTAGGGCTAGGGCTAGGGCTAGTAGGATATTTAAGTATAAAACTCCAAACAGTGCTGGCTTGGTTTGTGTCATTTTCCCTCCTCTTTTGCCTGTGGTTATGAGTGTGCCCAAGAGTGAAAAGGAAGCATTCCAAGGAATACAGAAACCACCACATGGTCGGGCAGATTTTCTGCCAAAACTGTAAGTCAAGCAATATACTCTTGAGTTCATTCCAAGTAAAACCGATCAGTGAATGCCACCTGTAGCCAGGCTAGGGGGATGGTCAGTAGTTTTAGGCCCTGCATTAAAGTTAGAATCAGTGCTGGCTTAAGGAGTATATGGAGTCCCCTGGGGAGCTCAAACTGTGGCCACAACTCCAATGGATGCACATTAAATGTTGGCTCTGGTTATCTTCAGAGGAAAAGTTAACTAGCATGTGAGAGAAGAAGAAAGCTGGATGCATTCTACTTCCTTGTCTGAAATAACTCAGATCTGGGACAAGCAAGATAAGCCTTCTGCAGTCACTGGCCCATCTTCTAGGATACAATATGGCATTGGTGTTAAGAGTGTAATTTGAGTTCCAGCTTGCCTGGGAAGACCATGGTGCTACGAGGAGAAAGTTAGCAAATGACATGACACTTTCACCCTAATTTCCTTATTTCTACAGTGGGATAAATACCATAGTTATCTCATTTTACAAAATAACATATTTAGGTCAAGTTTTTGCATGTAGAAGCTTTGCAGTGATATATAAGAGATACATTCATGTTTATAGATACAATTAACTCCAGTGTATCAAGGATGTTGTTGAAGATAGGGGCAAAGGGGCTGGAGAAGAGTAATGCTATGTTATGTCTCTAGGTAGTGTGTCAGATTACTCCTTCTTACCCTGTTTTTCTTCTTTCAGATGGTGGGATAATGTAAGTTTTCTTTATTTTTGTTGAATAGTCTATGCTGGACTAATTCCTTGCTTAAAAATTTCAAACAACTTATTTTATTTTATGCATATGAATTTTTGCCTGCATATATTAATGCATACCATGTGCATTCCTGGTACCTGAAGAGATTAGAAGAGGGCATCAGGAGTCAAAGATAGTTGGGAGATACCACATGGATGCTGAGAGATGAAACTGGTCCTCTGCAAGAGCCTCAAGTGTTCTTAACTGCAGAGCTCTCTCTCCAGTCCTTAATTCCTACTTTTAAAAAATTCTATTTCTTATATATTATCAATAGTAACCTGTGTAGTCACCCTGTTCCTCATTCCATTTCTAACTCATTCCCAGTAGTGACTTTCTGGTCCTTCATCTCCCATGCCTTATCCTTGTATAGAAATCCTTACCTAGCCAGATGATTGAAGCACTCATATGTTTTGGCATATTGGTCAAAAAGCAACTGCTTCCTCTCTCCCAAGTATCTTTTTGGTAACTTGGGTTCTTTTCTCATTGTTCAGATAATTCGACATACTACTTGCTACTCATCTCACAGATATGAGGGTACTTATAAGAGTATCGCTTTATTCAAGTGCCAGTAGACATTTGCAACACATGGACTGACTGTGAGGTACTCTCTTTGCGCAGTTTCATTGTTAATCTATCATATTAGGTCCTTTCATCAGAGCCAAGATGTAGCCTTAAAGTCATTCTCAGTGCATTTCAGGAAGCCATCACTAACTGATCTGAGTTGGCACTCAAGAGGAAAATGGCTTGTGATTCTTGTACCAGCAATGATAAAACTGAAACACTATCAAAAGATGAAAACTAAGGTGGTCACAGGCTCACAGAAATCCAAATCTTAGGCCTGTCCCCAAAACACTGAATTATGACTACCATGGGCTTATAGGAATAGATTCTTCAATGCTTATCCAAGATGTATAGGAGTGTTTCTTTGTGATGAAGAGTTGGGTTACATAAACTATCCAAAGAATGTATAATAAGCATGAATATCCACTCAGTAGTGTAGGAAAGGCTTCACTGAAACCAAATGGAGAGGCTTTTGTTTCTTGTTTCTTTTGTCAAGATTAGTAGATGTATCATTGGATTCTACTCTCAATACATTTTTTCCTCTTTTCTGTCAAAGAGAGCTTTACAGCAGGTTGTCAGTGCTGTATACAGTGTATGAAAATTCTATGGTCCATGATCAATCTGATAATTCCATGTCAATTCTGGGTGAAATCTATTAAGAACATTCCAGACATTTATTATTAGTGGTGTCTTTGGTGGCAAGTTAAACTAGGGTAGCAACAGCTGTAGGGTCAAATATCTGTTAAGATGCTTCAGAATTGACTTCTTCTAAAGGACAGGGATTAAATTCAAGGTCATTTTGTTTAGGTATTCATTAGTTCATTTATTTATTTTATGAGTATGGCTGTTTTTGCCTGCATGTATATCTGTATTTGATACCTGTGGAGGCCAGAAGGACACAAAATTGGGGGAATGGGGAAGTTAAGTGTGGATCTAGGCATACTTAGGGGAGGAGTATATGATGAATTTGTTCAAAATACATTGAATGAAATTCTCAAAGAATTAATAAAAAGTACTTATTTTTAAAAAATGAAAACCAAGCATATGGAAGGTCGGGACTATAGTGTTTCTCCCGGATAACTACTACATCAGTGACAAGTGAGGTGTGATGGTGTCCATACTGATCTAAATGCTTGTATTACTGTCTGTAATTTCCTCCTCACCCACAGCATTTCCCCCTCAAATACTGCTTTTCTCACCTTTTCCCATTTTGGCCACCTTTTAAAATTGGCCATGTGTTTTCACTAGTCAGAATACACTTTGAAGGGAACCAATAAGAGTAGAGGCAGAGAGTCTGGGCAGGGGAGGCAAGAGGGGAGATGAATTACAACAAATAGTGACACATACAGGTACATATACATATATGAAAACGCCATGAAAACCAACTTAAAAATAAAAAACCCCAGTAATTAGCAAAAGAGAGGGAATGAAGGACACAGTTGCTCTTAAGAAATCTATGTAAATAAAAGTACTAAGAGCTAAAAGTCCCATCAAATTGAGTATTTTAACAATAAAACTGTCTTGTAGGGGAGGATTTTCAAATCTGATTAGAACAAGGCACAGCAGGGGGAGGAGGCAATTCAAGGTCAACACACTTTTGGATTCAAATGGGTTCTGAAGACCGAGAGTGGCAGCAGGTGCAAAGTGCCTGTGCCAATGGTCTAGTGACCTGAAGAGATTGTGCACCAGGCACAGATACCGCAGAAGCTACTTTTGAAAACACTAGATGTATCAGAGAAATTTAATCTTCATATACTCTAAATCATTCTTAGGGAAGTGGGGTGCATGGATTATTCTCATTGGGATTAAGTGGAGTACATGTGTTCTTATCAGTGGGATCATCTGTGGTTCTGGTTTTAAACAGTTTTTGAGCTCTGTGTTCAGTCCATCTAATCGGTATGGAAAGGTGTTTGGTTAGTAGACGCCTTTGAGATCTTTCCCTGTATCGACGGGTATTCTGGCAACTGTGGACAAGAGTTCTCCTCCATAATGGTTTGCCCAGATACCTTCTGATGATGTTGGCTCTTCAGGTTCAATGACACATTTTCCCAGGGAGCCAAGAATTAGGCAATTTTAAAGCATATTTAATGTAGGGAGCTGACTGGATAACTTAGATCAATAAAACCTTTCTCCTTCATGGTATTTTTTCTCTATGCTTGAGATTTTTTTTTTTAATCAATGCTTCATCCTCCCTGTGTTGGCACAGCATGGGGAGATTTAACAACAACCTGTTGGATGAAAGTTTTATCATATTTTGTGCTTTCTTAACAGTTGTTCTAGCCACTTAGAATGTGGGCACTATAAAGAGGTTGTATTTTTATATCTGGCCACTGGACAGGCAGGATTTAGCCAGGCAGGAAATCCAAACAGGCATAGAGAAATGTAGTAGGCAGAGTCAGGGCCATGTCATATAGCTTCTGAGCAAGAAAGAGGTCTGGGCATCACTGGTAAGCCAGGACCACATGGAGATACACAGATTAATAGAAATGGGTTGATAATTAAGAGAGAGATAGCCAATAAGAAGCCAGAGCCATCGACCAAACAGTTTATAATTAATATAAGCCTCTATGTGTTTATTTGGGACTAAATGGCTGCAGGACCAGGCAGGACAGAAACTTCTGTCTATAATGCTCTCTCTCTCTGTGGTACCTTCTGCCACCTCAAAACTCAGTAATATTACATTGAAAACTATTTGTTATATTTATTTACTTGATATTGTATAAACATCCTTGGAGGAAAATTATGCTTTCTAGAATACCTTAGTATTTATGGTATTATTACCTAAAACAATTACTAGGCAATACCCAATGCTTTATTAATTTGAAAAGTCATGTTATCAGCCTTCTATTTAAGTCTTCAATTAAATAATTTGGATGTATCTATAAAGATATAGGTAATTATATATAATTATATATGAGTAAATATTATGTTACTCATTTTACCAAATTTTATTTAATGCATTGAATTTAAATATAGAAATAAAATTACACAGGAACACACACACACACACACACACACACACACACACACACACACAATACTAGTATACCAATTCAAAGAATTTCACCCCTTGACCACTTATAGTAGTGTATGTGTATAGCACCACTCTCAGGGGGCAGAAGCAGGAGGATTTTGAGTTCAAGTTCAATAACAGAAAAATGGTCTCCTCTATCAGTTCCTTTCATTTTGTTTGGATTGAATCTTTTTTCAGGGTTGTTACACAGACAGAACCAACTATTTTTTCTTCTCCTACCATCTAGGCTGATCCTTATTAAACATAGATTTGATCAAGAGGAGGAAAAAGGAGATTGATTATATTGGTATTTATAGATAATTGTCATACCACAGAACTCTTGCTGGGAATGCCATACTCAGTGGTTTATCTTGCGCTGTTTAAGAACTTTGTGTCCTTTTTAGAGCCCACATGACCCCGTAGTCATGTGTTTGAATATTTGTTACGGTGTTTCTGAGAGCCAGGACTATGCTTTGATTATCTCCCAACAGTTCTATGCACACAGTCAGTACTCCATAAATGGTGTTTAGAGAAATAACAGTAAAACCACTTCTATTCTTTGTCTATGATGTTTCCACAATTTCTTTCAAGAAAAGTGAGAAAGAATCAGTTTGACATTTCTTACAGAAAGTTCTAGAAAAGAGATGAGGCAGAGGAAATTAACAAAAACTAAAATGTATACTTGAAATAAGCTTGGTTGACATCGGCTTCTTTCTTTCTTACTTGACATTCCAATTATGTCTATATCATGCTGGGGTGCAGGCCATCCAGGTCAATTACTTTCTGTAGAAAGTAATATAGAAAAATGATAGGGCTTTGACATTCTTCAGTGTGAGCTGAATCTCTGGAGCAGCAGGAGTAAACACTTGTGATCACTTCACAGAATGACATGCCCCAGGGAATACCAACTGAGTTCCTAATATGCCAGATTTTCTGATGACTTTCTCTTGTCTTTGGACCTATGATATGTATTTGGAGAGAAACAAGCATTCTTTTTGAAATCTGCAGTCATAAATTGGAAACCATGCAATATAGTTTTCCCTTTTCATAGCTGGTTAATGTTCTCATGCCTTCACCCTAGCTCATCAAAAAAAATCTATTTTCAATAAAGAACAATGGTTAATATCAAGGAAAACAAAAACAAACAAAAGAACCCATGAGAATTCTTATTAAATTCGTTTTAAGCATGAAAGTCTCAGAATATTTTTAGCACATACACATACACACATACACACCACACATACCTCCTCACACCCCTCACTCCCCACCACACCCACTTATCTTATCCATCCACACACCTCATACCACAAAACACACACTTATTTTTCTTCTTCTTCTACTCCCAAGAGTAAGACTGCTGCTCATGGCCAGGTGGCGGCGGCACATGCCTCTAATTCCAGCATTTGGGAGGCAGAGGCAGAGGCAGGCAGATATCTGTGAATTCAAGGCTAGCCTGGTTTATAGAGGGAGTTCCAGGATGGCTAAGGCTACGTAGAGAAACCCTGTCTCAAAAAAAAAAAAAAAAAAGAAAGGACTGCTCACATGTTCTTCACAGTCAACCCCTAATTAAAATGCCACCAGAATATTAGAATATGAATGGTATACACCTCACTGCTAATCTCCTAATAATCACAAACAAATTATTAAAAATCTTTTAAGACATGTTTTTGTTTTTGGACACTAGTTGGTTCTGCCTGTTTTACAGAGTATCTAAAATGTGGTAGATCCAAGTGATAAGATTTGGACAAAAACCCCACAGTAACTATAAGCATTGGTAATAAAATGTGATGGACAAGGGGCACTGACTCAGACCACACATGGACTCAGATGACATTCTCATGTTGACACTGTTCATTGTCAGGTAGTTGTTCCATGTGTGACAAATGAAGGGGTGAGGTCCCAATTCTCCAAAGCCTGAGATAGTGATCCGGCAAAGGCATGTCTGATTTCAGCATCAGGAAGCTGCTCCCTGAAAGGTGTTCCAGGCACCAGGCAATGCTGTTCATCTGCTTAGTCAGACATCAGAAAGCAACGTCTCTGTATTTAACCCTAGGTAATTAAACCTAACAATTTGTGGCAGTATTAATATTTGTGTTTATGGGGTTTAGTCATTTGCCATTAAGAAGAAAGCTTTGATAATATTTCTAGAGCAATGGAATTAATTATGGAAAGTGCTTACTGATTCACTCTGAACTATGACAGGTAAACAGAAAGCCCATTATGACAATAAGGGCAATATAGACTTTGGCCATTTCTTCCAGGTACCACATATCACAGAAGAGACAGGGAGGAAAAAGACAAAATGTAGAATTTAATTTGATCCTCAGCACCACACACTGAATAAGCATTTAATTGTGATTGTCTCCTAAGTATATCCAAACCCATTTGTGCTGTGATAGACACAGTCTGTCTGTTTCTATCTCAAGCAATCTCATTCAGGGGAGATAATCAGTTTTGCCAATTATAATTCACTTCCAAAGAGATTCTTTTCCAATTCATATTCTCTTTCCAATTCATGTTCTCGGAAAGGAACTCAATGACAAGCTAGAAAGGTCACAATGTAAGGAGAAAAAAGGTCATCCAAGTAAGATTTTAAAATGTAAAGCTACATAGTTGAATGCACATTCTCACAGTCCTTAGAGTGATATAACTTAACAACCCATAAATGAAATGAACTTTAAGCATTTAAATAAATCCCCCAATATAACAAATCAGTAAAAATATTAATGTAGTCTGAAACAAAAGCTTTGTAATTAGGATGTGTATGTTCCCTATGTCTAATTTTCTTTGGACAGCAATGCATTTACTTATATAGGCTTGTTTATATAAATGTGTATGTACATATGTATGTAGTAGAATGTTCAATTCCATTGGATTCTGAAAAATCAAAGAACAACTCCTTCTTGGGGAATGAAGGCTAGCTGGACCAATGCATTTTCTTCCTTCCTTCATCTCTACCTTGCTTCCTTCCTTCTTTCCTTCTTTCCTTCCTTCCTTCCTTCCTTCCTTCCTTCCTTCCTTCCTTCCTTCCTTCCTTCCTTCCTTCCTTCTTCCATCCTTCCCTTTTGTACACGTAAAGAAAGTGCACTGCTACAGAATAATGTTCTTCAGAAATGACTTTAAATTGCATGCAAATGTGTGGTTAAACAATTTCTTTTCAAGCTAAATAGGCATGACTAACTTTGAAAGTTATTCAAGTGACACACAGAAACATTATGACTTCATTTCATCATGATAAATTTACATTGCTTTCTTAAGAATGTAGGCTTTCATCATAGCACTATGCATAGCATCTCTCTGTGTGTGACTACATGTAATGACAAACATGTACACAAGACTGCCTTCAGGTTTCTATTTATTTTAAATATTGTAAGTATCTTGGAACAATTTTAAAGCTTTATAGACCCCCTGAAATAGATAATATTTAATTTTTGCCTCTGTATTAATTATGTGGGTGAATTCAAATTCTTTGATAACTGCCCATGGTTCACATGTTTATGTAGATGCTATACAGATTGGGAATTTTACATTTTTAGACTATTAAATAGTTAGAACTAAGAATTCCAAGTGAAGTTAGAAGTGCTCGGTCCCTTTGAGTCTTAATTTGGGGATGGGTGTGTGATGGTCTAGGTGAGAATGGGGATGTGTGTGTGATGGTCTAGGTGAGGTTGAGAAAGGAATCATAAATTGAACACAAGATCATAAACAAGAATGCACTATTTTGTATGCTAAGAAACATATAATTTAAAATTTTAAATATAATTATTGAAATAAGATGAGTTATTTTCATGCACTTAAAAGTTTAAAGGAGTCACTGAGGCTCTTCTTAAGTAGGACAGAAAGATGCACCATGCAGCATACTCCAATGCATTTTTCTAATAACCCAGATGGATGGCTAGTCAGAGCTCATGGGCTGTGAAGATTTGGACAAATCATTTAACTTCTTGTCCACTATATGAAATTACCCACTGCCCCTTCCAACTCTAAAATGCTTAACTCTTTCTTCTCAAATATTTAAACAGAAATAATCAAAGACATCTTTATGAGAGATTTTATTATGTTCAAAAACTTAAAATAATGATAAATAATAGATAGTAGACTCTGGCTGTCACTGAGATAGATCCAGATAGCCAGAGATGCTGGAGAATGCTCTCTCTCTCTCTCTCTCTCTCTCTCTCTCTCTCTCTCTCTCCCTCTCTCTCTCTCTCTCTCTTGTAGGAAGGGAAAGGAAATCTGCACTCCAAATCCAGCCTTGTATCTGTTTTGTGGATATATGACAAAAACAGCAAGAACAGTGGATCAACAAACAATCAAAAGCTAAGGGCTAACTATTTTCATATGAAAGGAACATATTTATGTATTTAAAGAAATGAGGACTATAACAAGAATTTTAATTAAAACAAATTAAGGTTATGGAACATTGTTTTGTTAGATAATATAAAGATCACTGGGGAAATGTCCTCTTTTTAGGTCCTCAGTAATAAAATGGATTAGTATTTCATCCCAAAGAATATACTGATGGTAATTTAATTAAATTTATCAGTGAGTAAGCTATAACTTCAAAGAGGATGTTTCTAGAACTATCAAATCTCTAGGAATCAGATCACTGTCGTGACGTTCAGTGCTGGGTTAGAAGCCACCAGCCTTCCATTACTCTCATGATCTTCAAGAGTGCTTAGACCTTACTATGCCACTGGTGGAGAGACCTCCTCCCAGGGAGGTTGGAACTTTGGACTTTAGAGGGTAGAATTTAAGAGCTGGTAGTCCAAGCAAAATATATAGGGGAGAGGAGTTCTGGGAGCAATTCACAAAGGACCAGAGCTGTTAGCAATTATAGAGGTTTTACCTTCTAGGACAATAGAGAAATACCTGCTCACACAGTCTTCCAAATGTGTTTACAGCAGCTTGGCCATGATGGTATTTAGACTCATGCCCAAAGGTACCCAGCTTCTTTCAGAGGCCACCCTGCACAGTTATTCAGATTCTGTTTGCTTCATTTATCATAACTCAGTGCCTGCCTCTCCTTTCTTGAGGGAGAAGAGGGAAGGAGAAGTGAAGATAAAATAACACATCCTTTAACTTCCTTTCTTCCCCTCTTTATGTGGTCTGAATGGAGTAATCATGGATTTCCTACTGAAGATGCATTTTAGATGATGTCCGCTGTTCTTCCTCTCCACCATCCCACAGTCAATATTTAGATAATTGTTCAAAGCTAGTTAGGATGTAAGGTCTTGCCTGAACTGCAGAGAACATGTTGTGATGCGCTCTTTTCCAAGCTTTAAACACAAGCTTTGTACTCAGGACTCTACCATGGGCCCTGGTAATTTACCTACCCGCCTTCTTCTGAATATTTATGCCCAAATGCCAGGATGTCGGATGCCCGTCCACTCCCATCACAGACCACGACTGGTACAGGAGGAGTGTCACGAAGGTACTCCAAAACAATGGAGATCACGTTGGGTCCTCCTTCCACTATGAGTGCCACCACTGGAACCCCTTGGCCGATTCCTGCATTAAAAAAGGAAAAGAAAAGGAAAAAAGGAGAAAAGAACACAAAGCCAGCAAACCAAATAAACAAAAAGAGAAAAAAAAAGCACAAACTAAAATTACTGAGCATGGGGGAGGTAATGAGATATGAAGGAATAAAATACTGAGTGACATTTGTAGAAAACTCATTAGTAGAATTTCTACCCCCAGAAAGTCCACATGACCTGCCCAAACCCCACAACTAGTATACATGAAGAAGGGAGTGGCTAACAGAGAAAGACTGGGCCATTAGTTAAAATGTTGGAAGCCATATTCTGATTGTAAGAAGCATCTTATCTAGTAGTTCAGTTTTCTTTGTAAAAAATTGGAAGTTAAAAATTTCCAGTTGGTTACCAAAGAAGTGTTTTTAAAAAACTCTTATCATTAAAAAGAAGCCAGTAGGTTTTTTTTTTTTTCATCTACTGCTGGCTGCAATATGGGTCTGTGTGTTCGAACCATAGCTGATTGGCTAAACAGCAGCTCCCAGCAACACCAGCATCATAGAAGTCACCATTTTGGTGAGATGGTTTTCTGTATAATTGCATCCTGCACTATTGAGTTAAGTGCCATGTGTGCATGATGACACTCTCTACACATCTGTTGCATTCAGTTGAATTAAGGGGATTCAGAGTTGTTTCCTAACACATTTAGGCAATTATTTCAAGTCACAAGACACTGTAATTTTCATCTAAAAATTTCTGAAATATCAGCATTGTATGTGTGATTCAATCTAACATATTAAAGAGAAGCATTGAAAACCAATGTCCATGAGAGAAACAATGAGCTCCAGATTCAATTTTTTTAAAGTGATGTTTTAAGCATCATTGAATAACTTATTTTTGTTCAATTTGGTATTGCACTGGGTTAAACTGAACAACATTAAAATGAGTTGCTTTTATGATCGGTCCAAAAGTGTTTTTACAACAGACATAATTGAAATTTTGTGCCACCTCTGTATATATGAATTTATGTAAAACAAAACAAAGATAAGTTCAAAGCTTTGATCATCTGACTTTTCTGTTTGACCTTTGGCTGTCATTTTATCTTGTGTCAGGAAACTGCTTCCCAGTGACAAGTAATAGTTTGGGATTTGGTTTTTGCTCGATTGGTAGGAGATTTTATTGGACTTGTATGACTTGTTTTCCTTCTAAAATCTGAGTGCACCAGTCTCACAGGGTCTTATCAACACTAAGTTACAGAAGATGGATTTTTTTCATAGTTTGATTTTAATCTTAAAGGAAGAATCCAAAATACTGGTTGCATATTAATAGGTATTGTTTTACATCTCCATAAAAATCTGTAGAGAAAAGAATGACTATTGGTTAAGGTGGGGGGGGGGGCTGTGAGTTCTTTGCATGCTGTAATGATAAATGGGAGAGGGATGAAGCCTGTGTGCAAGCAGTTTTTGGTAGATGGGAAGACTTTGAGGATTATTCTTGAAAATCTAAGGACAGGACAGCTCTAAGAAGAGGACAGTGAAACACCCCGTGGCTCTGGTTTCCAGGAGCCCCCTCCAACCCTGACACCACATTTCTTTTCTTTTATTTTTTTTATAGTTTCAATATATTCATTTTTTTGCTTTTTTTCTTTTCCCTTTTTTAATTATTGATTCAAGTTAGGGAACAGGCTTGTTTCACTTACATGTGACACCACATTTCTTACGAAGTCTGTTTGGATGTCTGTGAAGGAAGAGCCTTACCAGTGCTACTTGCTGTGACTATTAAGCAAGTTCTTAAAAGATATTTGGAAGAGAAAAGTTGAACTGGAGACCTTATGTAGCATACCTCTTTTGGGGAGAATTTGATGTCATAAAACACTATGTGGGGGATTTATACAATAATGTATATTGAGAAACACAGCCTCCGAGGATAGATCTAGACTCATTCTGGTCTGGCGATGCAGCCTAGTGATATACCACTTGCCTAGCAACCACAAGGCTCTGGGTTCAACCCCAAATATGGGAAGGAAAATAATTAGTGGAAATCTCTAAATTCTCACTCTTGAGCAAAGCTTCTGTCAGTGTGACTTCAAATCAAAGTAACTTACTACGTGAACTTTCCTTTAATATCCACTCAGTGTCATTATGGAGGGAGTGGTTCTAGACTGGGCATCTAGAATGTTCCAGTGTTTTAAAGCCTAGTGGAAAGCAGTGAAGAAAACTGGTAATCATTTTCCCAAAAGGATAGACAGTTATGCAGGATCAGTTTTTATGGACTAATTTGAATGTAATGAGTTTCAAGTATTTCCTGAAAACATATTTGTCAATATATCAATGTTATAATTGCTGGAAATACAGAAATATGTTCAGGATGGTAATATTTCCCACATTTGGAATAAAATTGGTTATTGAATAATTCAGTTAAATTCAGTGCTAAAATAATGGGTGGAACAGAAATATTGTCTCCCTTTTCATAAACATTTTATATATCTATATCTGCAAATTCTCACTCCTTTGATGACAAATAACAAGGTTTGCCTAGTGGTTAAAATATTTAATATTTAAAATAAAAGCATCTTGAATTTCTTATGGCAGAGACCCTTGTTATGCTTAGAAATACTATGCTTAACACAAATAGAACTTGCCAAGATCTGGCAACGTAAAGCTTTTTTTTTTTTTTTTTTTTTTTTTTTTTTTCTGGACACAAACGTGCACATTGATTTTGAATCTGAGGGAGGAAAGTATATTGAATAAAAAGTGATGTGCTAAGGTACGAGTGTTAGTTTGTTGGTAAAGCAAATTTTATAGAATACTTGCATGAATGTGGTGAACATGAGAAACTCTTGCTCTACAAAAGGAAGTGCATGTCTAGACAAAGATGTTTCTAGGCAACTTCGTGATGTCCATGGATCCCTGAAGCTCATCAATGAACATGTACAAAATGGACCTTATTTAACCACATTGAAACACTCATGCATTAGTTTATTATTTTATGATCCTCACAGAGATAAATACCCAGATGGCTTTTCAAGCTAATTTCTACATCTGAGGAAATTATATTCCATTTTATTGCTCTTTTATATTGATTGATTGGACAAACCTTCCCTGGTAAAACACTGTAGGATATATCCCTTCTTTCATTCCATCTGCTCTTTCTCTCATTCTTTAATTTCCCTACTCACACTTTATTTTCTAAACCACATTTTGGGCATAACATATTTAGGAAATTCTCTAGAAAAATTAACAAAATAGAATCTGTAAACTATTGCCACACAGGATGAACTAGATTTTTGCAAGTCAAACATTTTTATTAGTGACACGAATGAAACACTTTGGGAATTTCTTTTATCTGTAGCTGGTCTAGATTTGCTCAAATCACTGCCTCCTCCTTTATGCCTATAAGAAATTAATTTAACTTCCTTGCAAAGCTGTGTCTTTCTCAGCTGAAACTGTTGGTTGTTTGCCTGCCTATTCCTCTCCCAAGAGTTACTCAGATTTACACTGGAAAAAATGAAACTATTATTTAGGAAAACATTTATATGTATATTGCTGAGACTATCTGGATTATTCCTCTTTTGGTTTGGGGAGAAAGTTGGTTAATTCCTTAGTTAATTGCAATCATTTAAAATTTTCTTCTGTATCTGAAGGAGACTTCTATTAGATTCTAAGTTGTTTTAAGCAAGAAGATGTGACATACTTGTCACATACCTCAACCTTAGCATTTTCTCCTATCCAACAAGAATATGAGCTCAGGAAATGGGCAGGAGTTCAGCATGGTCCAGCTGACCTGGACTCTCGAACTAAATTCAGAGCCCCAGTTTTCTCTGTGCAAGATAACACATTTGACTTCTACTGCATCTTTTTCTGGCTGGTATGCCATTAAGAAATGGTTCCTTATCCCCATTCAGGAAGCTTCTAAATTGGGGTAAATAAAGATTGGGTTGAGTTGGGTACTGTGCAAGAAGGAGATGGGTGGCAGGAACAGAAAACTTAAAATTCCAAGTCATTAAAAATTATTTTTGTTATTTTGTGTGTATGGGTAAGTTTTGCCTGCCTGGATGTCTGTGTACCACATGTGTGCCTGGTGTCTGCAGAGGCCATAAGAGAGTACCAGATTCTCTGGAAATGGAGTTACAGATGTTTGTGGACTGTCATGTGGGTACTGGGAACCAAACCTGATCTAGGAAGAGTAGCCAAGTGATCTTAACTGCTTAGCCATCCTTCTAGCCCTTAAAAAAAATCTTTTCTTTCTCTCACTCTATCCCCTCCCCACCCCTCTGACATGAATCCATAGTCTATAATAAGTTCAGGTACTTATAAAAGCATTTGGTGTGCTGTATAAAAATGTCTGGGCCACTGAGAGGAATTTGTTCACACTAACATTCTATGTCAAGACTATCAGATAGGATTTAAAGTACTTAGGAGTCTATGGAGTTATTTATTTTCTATTGAAAGGTGATTTATATTTACATGGAGATGGTACATACAAGATTGATTTTGATCTAAGTCTCAATGACCACAGGCCAAGCTTATGGTATTACAGTCTGTGTCATCCAGAAAGGAGTTTCCCGCTCCTTGTATGAGATGACTTCCTAAAGACAGTGCCCAATTAAGACCAAGTCTCTCATTGGTGGGGAACCAAGCAAAACCTGTGGAAATACCATGAACATGCTTAATTTTCATCTTTGTCAGCTCTGGGAGTATGTTATTTTTAGTGTTTTAAAGTTTGGAGAAAGAATTTAGATGTTTTGAAATACTGCTTATTGTTGGAACTTACCAATGTTTTGAGTTGCACGGATTTAAATTTGCATAATTATAATTACAATTAAAAAGCTTCACCCACCCACTAACTCAACTATCCTGGGCTCTAACTCAGCAGTTGATTCTGCTGATAAAAAAATGGTCACCATTACCTGTATTTAGATTATATGAGTGGTCAGAAAAACCAAGGAACCCGTAAATTGCATTTTTCAAACAGAATCTCTCACACTTTTGAGGGACATTAACAATTACTGTAGTGATGGAACCTCTACAGTACCATAGCTTTTTTTATTTTAGATTCTCAGTACCTGTAAGTAGATATGGCCTATCTTCTATGGTACAAAGTGTGTAATGGATGTAAGAAAATTAAGCAAAATTGTAATCAGAGCCAGTGAGATGGATCAGTGGGTACATTTGACTTCAGGAATCCACATGGTGGAAGGAGAGAACTAAATCCCAAAAGTTGTTCTCTGACCTCCACATATATATTGTGGTGCCTGTGCATGCACACCACACACATACCACACACACACACCACACACACACATACACACCACACACACATACTCCCTCACACATACACACACACATACACATACACACACACACACACACACACACACACACACACACACACACACACACACACACACACACACACACACACACACACACACACACACACACACACACACACACACACATACATACACACACACATACATACACACTGTTGATTGGTTGTGTCTAACTGACAAAAATCTATTTTCTTTCTCTCTAGGCTTAAGATTTTTTTTGTAAGTTTCTCTGTCACAGGTAGGTAAATATTCAGATACAATCATGGAAATGTTATATACAAAGATGGTATATAACAGTAAAACTTTCTCCAAGATGAAATAGAAGGAATCTCAGGTACTTCAAAGAAGAATGAGCCCAGAAAATATAGAGGAATGTCATAAGAGAAACTGCATCTTGTTTTAAGGAGTGTCTTGTAGGTCCTCTATGGATGTAGAGGCTTTAGAACTGCCTTGGCTTTTGGAAGTAGTATACAGAGTTCATTCAAGATAGTACATGACCTCACTTGAAAAGGTGTAATCTGGCCAGGTATGTTTAGTGACTTGTAATTGAAATACCCAACCAATGAGTGAAAAACCCAATATGGATTAATCCCATCCATGCTCTGTTATTACAACACATTTTTCTTCAAATAATTTTACACTAAAATTGATGTATAAGTGTTTTTGGAAATATAAAATGTCACACAAACTAGTGAGCAGTCAAAATATTCATGGGTTTTTAGTAGGAAGAAACTTCTTCTGAGAAGATCAGGGTCTGTCTTTGAGTTGGGACTCTCCAGAACCCATGTGTCCAACCCACTATGACTGAATAAGGGTAAAAATGGCATGAATTTTTTCAATGTCCTTTTCTGCCATTGCTGAATCCCTGTGTTTGATTTTAACTTAAAGGAGTCTCTCCAGAGACGATTTCTCCATGTTTAAAGTCACGGTAAATCCATCAGATAAACATCTCATATGTTTTGTCTTGATATATGACATCTCAGATTTGGTCAGAGATAAGAGCTTGTCAAGATACCCAAAACAGAGGGCTTGGATTGATGGGACTGCCTTTCCAAGGCAGTGATAAAAAAAAAATGGAAAACTAACAAAGCACAGCATTTCTAATCCTTCAGATAGAGACCATAAAATCTATTAATATGGCAAATTACATTTTCTATTTGTTTTCTTGCTGCACAGACTATTTTGGGCATTATTTATGCTTCAAATATTTTCATAGGAATCCTATCCTAGCCCCTATTGGGTGTCTTTCATTTAGGTATGGCCTTCTTATTCAAAGGATAGAAGGGTGGAGATACTTGAGGAGTAGGTGAATGGGAAAACTGGTTAGCCAGCTTAAGTTCTGTGGAAGGTCCACAGGAAAAGTTCATCACCTTATTGAGGGAACCACTCTGTACACAGCACTGCAGAGGAGGCCTTGTCTGACTTCCCTTAAGATCAGTTGGACACTAGACCTGCATTAGGCCAGATCTATCATCCTGGAATTGTTGTGCCTGAAGCAAATAACTGGCAGGTAGACTGTGAAAGCATGCTTTCACAGAGAGAGAAGCCTGATGAATAGTGGCTCTGATGCATGCAGAGGCAATACGGAGGGGAGAGATCACGTGGCCCAAGTGAGACAGAGGAGGGGAAGGTGGGTATATGATTAAGTAGGATTCAAGTAGGGAATAGTTTGCCTACCCTTCCTATAGACACATTTCTTTCTCTTCATCCTATGGCAGTCTTCATCTATCTTTAAATGTTCTGAAGAGTCTTGGGGTGGTGGCATTTCTAAGCATAGAATCCTAAGAGGTAGAATATACTTGTACTTGAAAATTATTTTTGTAAGAGGAATTTGCGGTAGAATTGTGGATTTTTTTTTTGGTTTTTTTGAGACAGGGTTTCTCTGTGTAGCTTTGGGGCCTATCCTGGCACTCTCTCTGAAGACCAGGCTGGCCTCGAATTCACAGAGATCCGCCTGCCTCTGCCTCCCGAGTGCTGGAATTAAAGGCATGTGCCACCAATGCCCGGCAAATTGTGGGATTTTTTTTTTTTTTGAGGTGGTGGTGTAAGAAAAAAATATAGAGGTCAATGATGAGAGCAATGGTGTTGCTCTCATCTCTGCTGCTATCAAATGTGGGCTTCGTGTGAGGCATAAGTGATGATCAGGTGGGAAGCCCGTGTAATGGTCATGGTTTGCTCACTGAAAAAGAGGAGTCACTTACATACACCCTAAGAAGAGAAGGGAGAGGGGTATTGAACCCAGTCCTCTGTAGTAGTCTTAGAGCACCACCTGTGGTAGTCTAAGCCTAAGGGTAGGATCCCCTCCCTCTTCTGATAGCCTTAGTGGTTCCTTAGAGAGCAGGACCTATAGCTATACCCCATCATAATATGCTGTTCCCTGCATAGCAAAGGCTCCCCAGGCTCGGGTCTTGCTTTGACTTCAGTGGCATGTCTGGGAGGGCATTGCTTCACACATGTTCCATTTTTGTTTCATACTCTGGATGTCTCAAGTGACTCACTCTGGGAAGACTCTGTTTCTTAGGCTCTGGGGGGCCCTGTCTAGAGCTGGGCAGAATCTATTACCTCCTTGTTCTCAGTTCCATGATGGACAGTCTTACCCTGTATCCATGTTGAGCTTCCCATACACTTCCATTTCCTTTCACTGGATCTCAGCAAGCATGCCTGTTTCTAGTGTCTTCTTGCCCTGACTGCCATTACCAGACACCCTGTCAGAATGGCTAGACTTCATATAGCACATTTGCTCAATCTCATGGTCCTAGAAGGTGAAAAAGGCCATTTGATGGAATATTATGGAATTTGATGGAAAAAATATATTTTGCTATTTTGTACAATATGTAGCACACAGAGTAGGTCCCTGATTTGTGAGATCATCAGACTGATAAAGGAGTTATTATTTAAAAAGTACTTGGAGCAGAACTTGGCACTCACGCAGAGCCTTCTGGTTAGATAAACATAAATATAAAGACACTTACATTAAGCTTATAAAAGGTTTCTTCTTTTAATATAGAAATGAATTATGAAGATAGAAGAAATGAATGCAATTTATATATTTAAGCCAAATACATGTTCTGATTGTGAAATACCAGAAGCACATCTCTCTAAAAATGTGCCTAGTTTCTAATGCAGACCAACAATATGTTAAAGCCATATGCATTTATGTTGTGTCCAAAACCCAAGACCTCCTGGTTTGAGGTAGATGACCTTTAAAATTAAATTAAAATTTTCCTAGTTCTCAGATTATTCTTCTTAGTGTTCCAGTCAGTTTATGAAGTCTTTTGAATGGGTTAAAAAATAGATGTAAATACTAAATAATAAAAACAATAAACCAAATGCAAGTATTTTATATGCTTTCAAATTCACTTAGCTTTTGACTTAATGGGAAAAGTTATTCCCTTATGGCCAGATGGCCCTGATTGAAATATTCTGCTATTAATGTCAGTATACTCCTATGCCACGCAAGTGGCATGGCTGTGAATAATTTCAATAGAAAGGGACATCTAGTCCCATGGGCTATAAAGTGGATATTACTTTCAAGAAAGAAAAAGCCAGCATTATTTTCTTTGGGTCATTGTTTGAAGACTGAATGTTTTAATGTAATTGATCTGAGCTGACAAGAAAACTCATCCAAACAAAGCTATAGTCTTCATCTCTGTGCTGTTCAAAACCCACATCAAAAGGCTGACCTTGCCTTCTCAGATGTGGGGTAACTGGAGAAGTTCTGACTCATTTTACTTTAAAATATTTTTGCCAACACTTTTCTACAAATATCCCAGGATCCAAAAACACAGTCCACGCAAGCGCCTGCACTTTGTGGAAAAATGAATAAAGAACAGAACAGTTAAGGCGACTGTGTGTTGTGAACCCAGGGAAGGATCTGGCCTGTGATGCAGGGAAGAGCTGATGGAGAGGGGGACCATGTTATTGCCAATGTGTGTTAACTGGCCATCCTCAAATTACATGTATGTTTTTGCTTTGCATCTGTTAAGGGAGAATGCAATTACTTCCAAGAGTTTTTCCTTCAAGGAAAGCTTCCCTCTACCCACCCCTTTCTTTGAGAACTTTATCTTTCTGTTTTCAGGTTCAAAGACAGGTCTTCCTTAAACCTCTTCTTCTTTACCACTAGGCAGAATTAGACATTTTGCTGTATTCTTTTATAACTTAAAAAAGAAGTCTTCTTGATGACTATGCCCTATACATTTGACAATCAGCTACAGCAATCTAAAGTGGAAGGCTCTCATGGCCCCCTGCGTCTCTTGAAATTTTTTTCCTTGGTTATATATTCCAGCATCTCATTCCCCTACCTGGCAGATTTATCTTAGTAATTCAAGCATATCACATAGTGTTCTTCATGTAGTAGCTGACCGCTAATATTTGGAACACAGAGAAACAGGAAGGCAGAGTGCTTTTTCCCCTCGTCTGCCCTCACTTATGTCCTCACGATTGTCATGTCAGTGTATTTCCTTCCCTAGAAAATTTTAAATATTTTACAACATGAGTAATTTATTCTCGGGTAACTGATACATGATTTCCCATGCCTCCAAATCCGAAAGGCAAATGCCCATATCTATGTTCACAGGTTTTTCTGTGTGATATTGAAGCCCACTTTGGTAAGCTCCAGGCCTTCCTATGAGTTATGTAACAGCTAACCATTATGCCTAACTACGCTCTTTCTTTGAAAATCTGGTGGGCTTTCACGGCTTATTAGGAAAATGCTGAAATCCTTCCGCGTGATACATAAGGCCCCTCTTCTGCCAGACTCAGCTCACAGCTGCATCTTCGTCTTTCTCAGGGTTTTTCAAACTGTGTTCTCACACAGCATCCTCAGGGTCCTCCATGTACGATTCTTTTTAAGCTTCTCTTTTAGTCACCCTAGACTTCAGAGAGGAATATCTCTTCCCACAACTGTCTTCAGGAAGAGGTATTTTAACAAAGCAGTTCCATGGACTTTTATCTACCCCTGGTAAATTTAAAGAGAATATTTGAGTTTGGTCAGCCAAGCCCAATACCTTTTCCTCCCTCTCCTGCATGGAGCAGGGGTAGGATGCGGTGGGGTGGGATCTCCCAGGTCCTCCAGAGGCTCTGCCTAGAAGGTGGGTATGAGGTGAAGGGGTGCAGCATGGTGTAGAGTTCTGCTCAACTGTGGGACTCATCCAGCCTATTTCGACAATGGCCCTAAAGCCATGTTCTTCTGCTTTTCCCTATAAGCAACACAAGTGGTATTTTGGGTTCTATAACCTAATTACTTTTGTTTTTTTAAATACTATTTGAAACTTGGATAAAGAAGATGGGCACTGTTTATTTTGCTCCCTGTGTCCCCCTCCTCAGACTTGAATTCAATTGTGAAAGTCTGGCTCAAATGTTATCAGTTCTTAAGCCTAACCTGCCCCCCTCTCAGGCAGTATTAATTTATGGTGTCTTTGTGGTCCCATTGTTCATTTTAAAAATGTCTTTGGGCAATTACTCTGCTTTGTCTTAATAGAAGTTTCCCCGCCCCCTCTACATTGTAAGCTCCTTGACAGTGATTTCCCCACTCAACATATTGGCTCCCAAATGCATCATGCTCAGAAGGTAGTTTGAACAAATGCTTGCAACATAATAAAACAAAAACAAAATGCACAACACCTTGAGACAGTGCAGATGAAGGGACAGGAACAATTAAGGGTTGCAAAGAGACTATCACACCTCAACACTACTGAGGCATCCTCCTGAAAGCACAGGTAGCAGCTATTTAAGTAGCTCTGTGGCATCCAATTCTCAGATCTTTACTATAGGGCTTCAGCAGTGGTCAGAGACCCCTGGGTCGGTCTCTGACTGTAGCTGTCCATCAGATGTCACATGTTTAGAAATGGAATACTGTCTGTACTTTGAAGTGGAGGCTGTGCTGTTTCCCAGGACTGGACCCAGCTACAGGGACAAAGCATCTCAGCCACTGGGGAGAAAGATGTAATCAAAGGTTTACATTCTTCCCCTTGCTAGAAAGATGCTTGTGACACTATAATCTCCTTTGGTTGAAATGAATAGAGGCACATGTGACTGAAACTGAAGCCAAAATTTCTTCCCACTGAGTTGATGGATAGGTTTTAGCAGCGGGCTAGGATGACCTTCACCAACAAGGTGTCAAAACAACAAAAATAGCAGACTGTCATTGTTAGACACAAGACAAAGACATTGGTGGTTATCTTGGATCCATTATTACTTGGATCATTTGGGATCCCCAATTGTGGGTCTAATTTTGGACCCAAAGCACAAAACTAGATAATTATTTTATCTGATTATCTGTTTATCTATAAGTTATATCCAGTCTGCTCATTCTTTGATGAACCGTCATGAGAAACTATGAGACTTTACAGGAAACTGTTTTCTGGTTTCATGCTTCTATGTCCATGGATTCCATTCCCATCACTGTAGCATCCCCATCCCTGATCATCCTGTTTGTTTGCTCGCTTAGGATAAATTCTTACTGGGTTATAACACGAATAATAAAAACCCAAGACAGATATTGGGGTTCATGCTGAAGATCAGTGAAGCAAAGCAGCTAAGCTACCCCAGAGAGCTCTTACTTCTATCAGGGCTGGGATAACCCTATCCTCAACATGGCTGGAGACTAATTCCTAAGACTAAATGCCTGCTTTGAGACCCTACTCCTGTCTTATATACCTCTCTAGTGCTGGGATTAAAGGCATGAGCTCTGTTTCTTTTTTAGACTGATTTACTCTCAGGTAGCCCTGAGTAGCCTTAAAATCACAGAGATCTATCTGCCTCTGTCTCCCAAGTCCTTAGATTAAAGGTGTGTGCCACCATTGCTTAGCCTGTTATAGCTGTGGCTAGCTTTGTATTCTGATCTCCAGGCAAGCTTTATTAGATCATAAACAATATATCACCATACTAGGTAGTTGAGAGTGGCCTCGAATTCATGATTCTCTTGCCTCAGGCTCTTGGGCACTGGAATTACTGGGGTGCACCATCATGCCTGGCTCTATGGTTTACTTCTTGACTGGTGAGGGCTAGTTTGTGAGAGTCCTTTGAGGAGAGTTTTCAGCCTTTTCCCTCTTTTCCCTCAGGGGATGAATGCTAGTCACCTACCTAGGTAAAGGTGAGTGTTGGAGAACCTGTTTCTTGACTGGTGGGATGTGTGGGAACTGACACCCCACACTCCTCACTAACTCCAATAGTATCATCATCAACAAAAATGACATTTTTCCTCTCCATCTGCCTGGCTGTGGTGTCTGACTGCCAATATGGTCCTTGTCAAGAGCTGGCTGTAGTATGGTGGACCTGCAGCTCTAACACTGTGAGCTACAAATGCTACCATTCCAGCTCCAGAGTCCACTTAGCCACAGCATTGAGACAACTTGAGTTTCTGGTTCCACTTTGGAATGTAAATCTACTTTTAAGTGAAAAAAAAATACAATTTTCCTTGCATGATACTTGTTTTCTTCATAGTATCATAGCTCTCTAACAAGCAAGTTGTGGTAATATATTTTTTAAAGAAGTTAATTACAAATGAGTCAAAACAAGGCTGCTTGTAAACTTTGGGGTTGAGGTGAAGTGTTGTTGTGCACTAATGAAATCATTCGATTTATCATTAAATTAGAGCACATTTACAAGTATGTGTATGTGTCCTTATTGATAATTACTTCAGTGTTCCAGCTATAAGCCCGAACTGCTTAATTCTGGACACATCTTCATGTACAGTTGCTCTACCACATGTACAATCTCAAGGTCATTTCTGGCAGTTCTTAAAAGTAAACAGCAATCTGTGGTGCTTAAAAGGGGCCCTGGGTTTGTTTGAGGTTTAGGGCCCCGTTTCATGGGTTCAGTTTTCTGCCCCTTTCTACACACAGCTGTTCATTGTCAGAGCTATTGCCTTATCTGCATACGGAGACATGCCGCTCCAGAGAAGGACTGGACCATGAAGCAAAGGAACAATGCAGAGGTACCCGTGCCCATCCCTTTGCAGGAAGATATCAGTTCAAAACTTTTCCCATGGGCTAGCAAAACCTTAATGGTGCAGGAGATAAATCCCTGCTGCCTCTCTTCTGGAGATGAACACCACATCATATCCTCATTAAAACTCTTCTAGTAGGAGGATGAGAAACAGGGAGATAGTTATGGCCCAGAGGTATGCAGTAGGTTCTCAGAGCTCTCTCAATCATGGGAGTATTTAATCCTCTTATTCTGTGTGTCTGTGGGAAATGGCCTTTTGTAGCTGTTGGCACCAAAAACCTGTGTGACCGCAATAATAACTCTTGACCTTATTATCTAAAAGAGGGCTGTCTTAAGATTATTAAGTAAGGACATGGTCCTTTAAGGGCTGCTTTAAAACCTGCAATCCTCATGTACAGAAGCCGTTTGTCCAGTTGAAAATGATCAGAAGAAAGGGTGTGTGGAAATGTCATGCCAGCGTCTGTGCTATGATGGAGGCTCTTCTTTTAGACCCATCAGGATCACCTGTGGGCCCACTGCTCCAAAGCACAGCATGGCCCCTCCCTGGGAGTTTCCAGTCAGCGAGAATTTGTGTTTCAGGGCAGTTTCCAGGTGATGCTGCAGCTGTTGTTCTGGGGACCACACTTTGAGAATCGGTGACTTAGCCTAAGATGCAGGGGGAGGTAACAAAACAAACAACTGACATCTAAAATGTGCCCCACTGAAGCAAATAAAGGAAAAGTTTATGGGGTGACACTGAAGGCCTCCACAATGTTCCTAGGAGTCTACTTTAAAGCATAAGCCTTCAACAAACTTCTTTCTTACAGGGTCAGATAAGAGAGTATTTTTCAGCTTTGCAGCCCAGATGGACTCCTCTAAAGGACTCCACTTTGCAATTGTAACACAGAACCATCCAGAAATACTTTATTTAGAACAGCATGTCTGTTGTAGTAAATCTCTATTTACAAAAATAGATGGTATGCTGGATTTGGCTCCTGGCTATATAGTCTGCCTGCCCTTGGGCCTAGATAATGTGCTAAAAAAATTCATAGAAGGAAAAATCAGTTAGTTCATTTGTCCTGAGTGTGCAATGGGAAATGATTAAGTTGGACATGTATGTGTAAGCCCAGCATTGACACACCTTCCGTTGTATCAGTGGCATATTGCTTTCATTGGCAGATGAACTCTCTAGCAATTCAGCCCCTACCTGGCTACTTGGGACTGTACAGAGTCCTTCCCTGCTCCATCCCAATAGGAGTTTCACTGTGCTAGTGAAATTTCTCATGTTTACCTGCATTTTCTTTCTGGTGGTTGGTTTATAAGTAAAGAATTATTTAGGGGAATTTACGAGTTCTGAATTAGATTTCATTTTCCATTTGTTTTTCCCTCTCCTCATTTCACAAAGAGCCATTCGGGTGCATTTCTACCTATTTCATGGCAGGTTTGTGTTGTTTGCTAAAAGCTGCTAAAAGCAAAATGACTCGAAGATAAGCTTTCTGGATGGCTTTTGTGAAAAACCAAACACATGCCCTGAAGGGCATAAGAGAAAGGCGAGTGTCTTTGATGGGGACAGGTGTGACCAGGTGGAATGTAAGGAAGCATATATTACTGGAACCAGGGTAAGAGAGTCAACTCCCCGACCCAGTAGCTGGTTCGGGTCTCAGGACTTCTTACTTGGCTATGACACATGAGCCTAGTGGCCATCCTGCTGATGGACATGTGTTCTTTGCTTGGCTTCAGACAGTCCTCCACCCTGGATTGTTCTCACCTCAACCCCCACCCAAGCCCCATCTCTTGTGCTAATTCTTTTATCTATCTGATATTTGATATTAGGGTTGTCCTAAGACATGCTTTTGATGCTCTTCTCTCTCTCTCTCTCTCTCTCTCTCTCTCTCTCTCTCTCTCTCTCTCTCTCTCTCTCCCTCTCACCTCTCTCCTCTACAGCCTCTTCATGTGTTTCCCACCCCCTCCATTTAAAATTATGGGATTCTCCACAGGTCTTACTTGGCACAGGAGTGCCAGAGTTGCCCACTCTGGAGAGATTGAAAAGATTTGGACAACTTCTGGATCATGGGTAACCTTGAATGAGGGGAATTGAGAGCCTCCCCTCACCCCCAATTTTCTAAGTTGTCTGTAAGCAGGAGAGAGTGAAAGTCAGGGAGGATGTGGGAGTCTTCAAGCTGTGATTCCCCCAAGTGCATGTATTAAAGGCTCAGTCCCAGAAATGTTGCTAACTGGGACATGTTTTCAAAATTAAGTCAATTTGAAGTTGATTTCCTCAGTTTTTTTTCCTTCTGAAATGGTGTCTTGCTCTATAGTTCAATCTGTCGTCTTGGCCTTCCAAGAAAGACCTGAAAGTACAGGGGTGCACCACTGTGTCTAGCTCCTTACAGTGATAAAAAACTAAATATTAGCACAGGGCTGAGGTGGTAGAGACTAATGTTGATGGCAAGTTTGAACTTAAAAAATATTTGGAGGGGGATGTTGGAATTATTTGAATTAAGGAAAATGTTATTATGTGGCATTTCCTGTGAGTCTGAGTTTATGAACA
The DNA here is from genome assembly GCF_003668045.3 of Cricetulus griseus. NCBI lineage: Eukaryota > Metazoa > Chordata > Mammalia > Rodentia > Cricetidae > Cricetulus > Cricetulus griseus. The sequence continues at coordinate 38,522,540 of NC_048596.1, forward strand.
CTAATTCATACTGCTACAGTTCTTAGGAATTGACTAACGAGAACATATAGATCAACAGGGCAAAACAAATGCGGTTGTGTTTCAACAGGCCAGGCTCTGAGGCTGGAAAAGAAGAGTGCAGGGAACTGCTGCCTACATTTTCAATGCAGGCATGCCCTGCTCATTTGCCGCTTGCTTCACAGCCTCTCCCAGGATTTTATAACAAACCCTAATGTGCAGCACAGACGGTGCACACTTCCTGTGTTCTCCCTCTGGGTGGAAGAAATTCTGCTAATGAGGCAGGGCTCAGCTCGGATTTGTTTGATGACCAGGAAAGCTGACTCTTCACTCCTCACCCTCCCTGTTTTGGCACAGGCCCACCTATTCTTTTTCTCCACTCTGCTTCTTTGTAGCAGGAACTGCCCACGGATCCCCATGTGGACCCAGAGACGCCAAGGCTTGTTAGGGTTGTGCATTCCCCTGTCTGTGCTTTAGTAGGACTTGAGTGTGTGCCTGCTGGGCTGTGGCATGTAGACCTTTGCTGAGTTTGGAAATCTGGCCTCCAGTGTGGAACAGGGACAGCCTGTTCAGTGAGGGGAAGAGTGCTGTTTTATTTCAGCCATGGGTGCCAAAAGAGAGGCAGGGGTGGAGCAAAATCTGCTGCTTGCCTCCTTAGCTATTATTATTAAGGCATGAAATCTCTTATTTTCCTCACTTTTTTTTAGGGGTTAATGAGCTGAGAGTTTAAGGTCAAATTTTTTTTTTTATTGTTAAAACAATGATGGCTTCAGTAGTGACTCCCAGGACCCTTATTTTATTCTTCAGAACTGTATGAATTACATTTTGCTTTTCATATCCATTCATTTCAAGAGCTTGAAATGTTCCAAACAACATTTTGCAGGGATTAAACAAATTATTAACAATCCTCAAAGGGGACTTTGGAGGGCTTGTGCTGAGTTCTTCAACTCTATCCATCTTCAGCAAATGAGAGTTTCAATCCACGTTCCTTTGAGACCCCTGTGGAATGAGATACCATCTCTTCTCTAAATATACCCATGAGTTGATGATTGTGGCAGAAAAGCACCCAGTCAGCACAAGTTTTCCCATCTATTTTCTATTTGCCTAACTTTCTAAAGTTTGCTTTGCATTGCTAGCAAATGAGTTGATCCTAATCTAAACTGAAAAGAAGACATAGGTGACTATTACTTTGGATCAGTGGGAAGAAATCAATAGATATTTCTTTTTCTGTATAAATAGAAATACTGAAGCCATAATGGCATCAGCTAATGCAAAAAGTCTTCTAAATGCATTAGTTGGAAATGGTTTAACAATAATTTCCATGGAATAAAAACACAGTCAACTGTCCCAGACTGAATGTTCTTCTCTACCAGTCATGGTGCTGGTGGTGATCTTTGCTTATATAACTTCCTGTTCAGTTCTCTTCATTGGGTCTCTCCATCATGTTAACCTCACTTGTCTTTTCCTTTCTGGACTACATTGTTTAAGCCCTCTAATAGCTCTACGTGTCATGCTTGAAACCAAAGCTGAAAGCAAGGCTAGGAAGACTCAGGATTGCCCTTTACAACAGCGATCTCCTGGGCATGTGCCAGGGACTGCACTCAGTTCTCAGGATGCTAAAAATGTTCAAGATACAGGCTCTGCTTTGTACAGTCTCAGAGATTGCAGGTGACAGGAAGCCCAGCAGGGCAATGGGCACATAATCACTAATGAGTAAGAAGTGCTACCACAGAGTTCTAGAGAGCAAAGTGGCCATGTGGAAGATGTGAGGAGTGTGGGCCTATGAGGTACATCAAGGAAGGGAAGTACTTGGATGGAAGGTAGATTCTTAGGCTGAGAGATTAAAAGAATGTTGCCATTAGTACTAGGAGAGGATTGAATCCCAGCAGGTATCAAAAAGAGACAAAACATACTCAATGGGCTATATTATTCCAAGGAAACTGTAAGCATCTTGGAATGAGTGGATTAGAATGTCCATGTGGCATTAAGGTAAAAGAAGCTAGGACAGAAGCAGGAACAATATGGAGGGTCCTTCACTTAACAATGAAACAAGAAAAGGATCAGGTCCCACCAGGAATGTCCTGTTATCATGAAAAGAATATAACTGGCTGGCAGAAGTAAATTTGATTGATTCCGAGAGCAAAAGTATCAATTATTTCCAACCTAAATCTTTCTAATATGCAAAGATTTCTCACCATTCTTCACTCCATGGAGAAGTGCCCAGGGCATCCCATTTGAATGCTGGGCAGATTACCTGGTCAAACTGTGTAAAAGAACTGTCCCATCTCGGAACAAGTAATTCTGAAGTGAAAAAGTTTCTTTTCTCCAAAAGAGAAGGATCCTAGTTTGATTGGAAAAGGGTCAGATGGACAAGACAGGCAAACACTAAGGAATCATTTTTCCTTAAAATTTCTTCTATTCTCCAAAGTTGTTTTGACTTCATTGTTTTGATTTTCAAAGTGACCATTAATTAATAAGGATGGCTAATATTTTACATAACCAGCTTGTGCCAAGTCATTTCACCAAATGAAGAGAAGTCAGGGCTGAGATCGTTGTATTAGAACCACCCAACCAGTTATCCTTTAGATAGAAGGCCCTCTAAAAGGCAGAGGAAAATCTGAATAACCCAGGCTGTTGAGATCATTTGAAAAATGGCATAGTCATCACAGTCCCCAGTAATTGCTTATGACTTTGGTACTCATAACTATAGCAAGTCTTGAACTTCTGTTGAGACAGAAAAAAGTCTGTATGATTGGTCTGAACAGACCAAAGCATCTACAGAAGGCAATAGGATGTTCTTGATATACATGTGACTGCTCGGAGGAAGCTCAGTTTCCTTTACCAATTAGAGTTTGAACTTGGGATTGGTTGATAATATGTGAGAGTCTAACTCACTCTTTCTCACTTCATGACTTCCCTGGGTAAGGTTCTATGACATGTAGAGTTGTTACCCCTGTTTTGGGAAAGTTATGGGCTCAGTGATGGGAAATTTCATGTTATGGTTATCCTAATGCATTTGATGATAGTGCAATGATCAAAAAAAGATGCCAGTGATGACAATTGAACGTCCCTTTGCCTTCCCAGCCTCCTTCATATATTCTCAGGCATAGGATGACAAAGGGAAGTCCACGAGTCACATGAAGAAGGACTGTAGTAGCCATGGTACACGGTCAGGAGCTCCTCCGCTTGCCTCCGTCTGCCCCCTCTTAGCCACCCTCTCCATTTCTGCTCATGTTGTTTCTCCAGCATCTTAGCCTCTAACCAGCATTCTTTCCCCACCTGAATCCTGATTGATGGCTCATTTAAAGCAATGATTAATCAAGTCTGGAACAGAATGAGTGCTCAACTAGGTGCCGAATTAAACAATGCTTCAAGCTTTCAAAGGTAGTCAAATTTTAGGGAACTTCTTAACTGAGTTAACGCCTTGCATGTGGATGGAAAGGGTATGAGGGTTTGGGAATCTTAAACCAGGTGCCCAAGTAGTTGGATATAAGGTTAAAGGTATAACCTGTCTGAGATATCCCTTTATAACTATAAAAAGTCATGTAATTTCTACCTTGAATGGATTTTTCAAGTATTAAAAGAGACAGTATATATGGTTTGTATACATGATGGCTTCTATAGCATCTAGAACTTGAGTAAACTTTCCTTTTAGTCATATCTTAGAATACTGCTAAGTTGTCCTAGGTGGCAGATTCAGGGTGACAAGTCAAAAGGAATCATTAAGCTGTGTGGGGATGGATGTCTTAGAAGGGATGAGTAGTAGTCAGGAGAGTGATGTGGTTAGGAGTATTTAAAGGAGATGATAGCTTCTATGGTTAATTTTCTTGGTTGGGGTTTAAGAGGAAATTCAAGGTTCTTGTTAATCATACTTACCAATTGGGTCTAATTGGCAACTACCCCAAAATGAATAAAACAAGCGGGAGTCAAGAGAGAAAAACGGCAGGCATCCTGTCAAAAAACAAAAGCTTTGAAATTTCTATAACCCAATGGTCGGATACACATTCTATTAAAGCAGATGGACCACCCAATTTGTGTAAGTCTGTGTGTGAAACCCACGCTTCACCTACAGAGCTGTGCAAAGTATCACATAGACTTCTCACAACCAAACACAAGCAGATTCATAAATTCAACATGCTTTCCGCTGGAGGAAGCATATTTTGTCATTTCCTAGTCTAAGATGGTTATAGGAGGTGATTAAGACACATTCATAGGACGTGTTTGTTCCAGTGCTCAGGGTAAAATGATAATTATGACTCTTTCAGTTCTGTGTCTTCTGGTGCCTGTCTTATTTCTTCCTTTTAGAAACATTTCTGTGATTTTTCTTTTTTAGAGAAAACCTTCCATTGTCAAACAATTAGCTACATATGAATTTCATTTGCTGGTCACAGGCTAATCGACTTGATTTGCTACTAAATCTGAACAATGTTATTTACTGAGGCTTCTCATTCTGCTCTTTCTCATTGGCTAGCCAGGGGAGTGTCTGTGTCCCCAATGCCCCCTCTCTGTGTCTTTAAGAGGTATCACAGTCATTTCAGTATGTCAAATTTCATACCAAGCTGGCATTTCTGCCTCCCACCTTGGAGAGACATTCGTTGGTAAGATCCTGTTTGGGGAGTTGCTCACTGGTTAAGTTAGCCAGTGTTTGACTAGGTAGCTCAAACGGCATCTGCTATCAAACGTGGGCCTAAAGCAGCCAGTCTGCATGCTCTAACTCTAGAACAGCAGAGAGAGGAATTCCAGGACTTCTTAGGACTGAGCTAGACTTCCAGAGAAGCCCCAGTTTGTGGAAGTTGCTGGGATCATGGGCTGGGCAGGGCTGGCTGGCTGGTGAGAGGCACTGTGTCTGTGTGCATGGGTCATCACTGAGCTGTTCCTCAGGTCCACCACCTGACACATCTGTGTTGTTAGAACAGTGAGCACATTGAGAAAAGCACAAAGAAGTATCCTTTCAAGCCCAGGACGGGGGTTGCTTCCTTCAGTGCTCATGAAATAACAATAACAATGCAGAAGTGACAGTGTCACATTTCCCAGAGCGTCCATAATTAGTGTGCTTCTGAGGACACAAATTCAGCTTACAATTGTGTGTAGCGATCAGACCACTTGTTAATACTATAAGGAAAGCTTCCACTAGATAGCAACCATACCCCCATATTTAATGTAAGCATTATGTATGGAACTGAGCAATAACTAAAATATATTATAATTAAATAAATCTGGCTTTGCTGCATCTTTCCTGCAGAGTGAACCACGCGCTGGCATTTTCAGTTTATTCTTTCCCTAGGTATATAAACTCCTCATGAAGAAAAATCTCAAAGGATTTTGTGCTAAAGGGCATGACAAAGAGAGGTAGTATAGTTAAAAACTGGAATGTCAAGGCAAAGGGATGCACTGATTGTGTCCCTGGTTGTCTTGCTATTTCCTTAATGACTCCAGGACACAGCAGAGAGATGATGAGTGAGAAGGCGGGGGATAAAGGACTAAAGATTTTGTACCAAAACAAGATTGATTCCACAAGTGCTGTATTGGCATATGTTGCTGAGCTGCTTAGAGAGGTTTATTTATTTCCTCGGAATTCTTAAGGCACTGTCCCAAACAGAGAACCATCCAGCAAACTAAGATAGTGACATGCTGCTGAGCAGGGAACGACAGACTGTGTGTAGTTTGTGTTCAGGTAGAAGCTCCGTCAAGTCAATTTACTGTGCATTCAGGTAGGACCTTTGGCTTTCCCCAAGTGGCTTTTCTATATAGAGAATAAAAGCAGTTAGCTAGATGAGATCTACAGATTGTTTATATGTCTGTGTCTGTACACACACACACACACACACACACACACACACACACGCATGCATATACGCACACTGTACTATTTATGTTCTGATTCTATATTCTACTTTAGTTTCTCCTTAAGACTCTGTTAGTAAAAGGAGTGAAACATACACACCTATCCTTATGAGTTTCATGATTTATATGTTCTAAAAAACTAACTTGAGTTCACATGTTCTCATTCACATTTGCCCCAGAAAATTTCCCTGTGCCATTAGAGGATAAAACTTAAGAGAAATGAAACAAGTTTCAACTCTGTGTACTGCACTAAATTTCTGCCTATTGAAAGTTTTTACCTGTGTGGAATGTAAGTGTACTGCCCCCATTGTGCCTGTCAAATCTTGCTTGACAGAGTTCCCCATGAATATTCTATCCAGAAATGTTTTTGTCTGAATTGCCACTGTACTTTGTATCACAAAGGGCATGAAGCACTTGCTGTTCTATAGTGCAGCCTCTGCACACATAGCCAGCTCTTTAGAGCAGGTTGGTATAGGCGTGATCTCAGACACAGACTTCCTGGGTCTGCCACTTAGTAGTGGCCTGACCTGTGGTCCATTCCTTGGCCTCTGTGCTTCAGTTTGCTTACTAAGGAACAGATGAAGAATGACTATTGTAGCGATTAAGTCAGCTATTCCTTGTAAATGATTTAGAGCAGCACTTGATAAACACAAGGTCTTGTTGACGTCTTTGGATGACTAGGTTCTTCAAGCACAAAGCTATGCCTTATGTGTCTTGTAACCTCTACAGTGCTTTATGTAGTGTAGGCACTAGGGCAAATTTGAAAAAAAAAAGCCCCAGAGTAGCATTGTCATAAGAAAATGGAATGGTGCAATCACCATTTGTTTTAAATGACAGGAGGTTTTGTCACATTTTTAAAAAGTAAGGAAATTTGATATATACTTTCCTGCATAGGAAACATCTTAACATTATAGTGAGGTGAAGAGTATGTTGGAGACACTTGCTACAGTGAGCATATGAACAATATTCAGCATGAAACTGCTGTGGAATGGGCTGCAACTTAATGAGGAGAAAGGGAACTGGGATACCCAGGAGTGTAATGAAATAGAAATGACTAGTTGTTGGACTGCCATATCCTCCTCTTGGTAGGGACACAGATGGAGGGTATTTCCAGTCTCCCCATTACAACAGGACATCTATTTATTGTTTAGTACTGGAAATGTGTTTAAGCTGTGTTGTGATCTGCCAACACCAAAGTGGGAACATGACTTGTGTTCAGATTTTAGTTGTTATTAAATACAAGCATGGAATTTGTTACACTGGCCTCATAATTTTTCTATAACCTTCATATGTGACTCGAGAATATTGCTCATGTGTCTGTAGCCGGCCTCTCTTCCCTTGTTCTTTGACTGGATCCTTTGCTGGTTTTACTGCTAAGACTGCATGGATCAGGGAAGAGGTGTTTTGAATTCGGTGATACAGGCTCACATTTACTGGTCAGGCATAATGGGGGTCACCCTAGAGCTGGGGTAGGAGAACAAGGAGATGAGAGCTAAAGGATACAACAGGTGACAGAACAATTTAGAAATAACACACAACATGAGAACTGGTGTGTTAGGATTTTTGCCAAATGAGTAGTTATGGCTGTGCATCACAGGGAGATGGGGAACTGTGTGAAATAGTTTTACTAAGATATGTCTTATAATTCTACATTGTAGACCTTAGTTATACATAATACCTATTTTAAGACATGGTATGTATATGTGCAGGGAAAGTAAGTTATCAAATCCTGTGTTACAGGGATAGGGAGACTACTTCCAAAGGCTTATTCATATCCCCTTTGGCAAAAATTGTCTCTGTTTGATGTAAAATTCAACACCAAGATGGCTAGTTTTATGCCAGCTTGACACAAGCTAGAGTCATCTGAAAGGAGGGAACCTCAACTGAGAAAATGCTTCCCTGAGACCCAGCTGGAGGGCATTTTCTTAATGATTGATGGGGGAAGGCACAGCCCCTTGTGGTTGTTACCATCCCTGGGCTGGTGAACCTGGGTTCTATAAGAAAGCAGGTTGAGCAAACCACGAGGAGCAACTCAGAAAGCAGCATCCCTCTGTGGCCTCTGCATCAGCTCTTGCCTCCAGGTTCCTGCTCTGTTTGAGTTCCTATCCTGACTTCCTTCAGTGATAAGGGAATGTAAGCCAAATAAACACTTTTCTCTCCAAGTCACTTTGGTTGTGGTTCTTCATCATAGTACTAAAAACTCTAACTTAGACAAACACCAAGAAGTCTTAAAGGCAAAAAGTGTAGGTATCTCTTCCTGCCTTTTGTCTCCCACCTGGTTCACTATAAGTACTATTTACCAAGGCTCCTTAGTATCCTAGAATACTAGAGCTGTTGTGTAAGCATATGAGTAAAAAATGTCGAAATGTGGTTATAGTAAGCAAATAATTACATTAGAATAGACTTTTGACTAGATAACTTTAGATATTGTAAAAGATACCCATAGATAGCTTTCTATATGATCCCACACAGAACTATTTTATTATCTATAGTAATTTGAGTACTTCACTACATGTCTCTATAAGTTTTTGAACTATTGAGTGATAGTTTATTTCTATTTTGCTACTGTGAGCAAAATTATAGTAAATATATAGAATAAATTCCTAAATAGTGAAATTGTAGACTCAAAGGGTTTGTACACCTAAAAGGGATGACAGAGTATCCGCTTAATAGGTTCCCATATTTACACACATAACAAAGATGTTATCAGTTCATATTTATATGGCATTTATTGACATTGGATTATCTTGGCCTTTGATGTTGCCAATTTGATTGATAAAACTTTTTCATTGTTGAATGATGATTAATCTTTATTTTCTTCCCCATAGCCTTCATATAGATATGTTTTTCTCAATTTCCAATAGGGTGCTACACATTTTTCTTTTTTATTTTATTTTATTTTATTTTTTCTGAGACAGGGTTTCTCTGTGGCTTTGGAGGCTGTCCTGGAACTAGCTCTTGTAGACCAGGCTCAAACTCACAGAGATCCACCTGCCTCTGCCTCCCCAGTGCTGGGATTAAAGGTGTGCGCCACCAACGCCCGGCTCTTTTTGATTTTAAATAATTTGCCTATTATGGAAGTTGGCTCTTTGTCATTCATAGTTGTGAATATAGTCTTCATCTGGCCATTTTTGAAATTATTTGTGTTTTTTTTCTAATGGGATTTCTAACCATTTGGTTTCTATAGAAACCTGTCTTGTGTGCACATGAAGGTCACAATACTTACAATTTTAGGTGTTGATCAAACATCCCTAATCTGAAATTTTGGTAGCTCCAATTTTCTGAAATCTGTAACACAGGCTCTCGAGCATTTTAGATAAGGAATATTAATGTATTTCATAAAATTATAGTGGGAAAGGATATACAGCCAGAAATGGGACAAAGAAATTATTGTGAACAATGCAGTATAAGAGAGAAAAGAGAGAGTTTATTTTCAAAGTTCTTGCTGTGGCTTCATTAAATGTGTAAGGTGATACACACACCTGAGTTTGTTTACTCACTAAATTGAAACTGCATCTACACCTAGATCTAACACTTAAGTTGGACTGAAAATGCAAGTTAAAAATCAAAGGAACAATTAAGGTTGAAAGGATAATTACATGTATATGATCTCTAAAACAAGGAACCCAGTGTACTAGTTATGAAGATTAATTATAGTCATGGATTTTTTTTTTATAACTGCCATTAGCAGACATGCCCATTCATGTGTTCAGTAGTTCTCTGATGGCTTCATCAGCACCCCATCCCCCAACGGCTTTATCCTTTATCCTGTATAATGACTAGCTATCACTTCAGGATTATTCAAGTGTAAGACAGCCAGACTGGATAATTGACATAAGGTGCTAGCACACCTCCTCATCTTCTCTTCAGTCCCCTCAAAGATTTCCTCCACTGAGTCAGAGAATGAGCTTTCAGCTTCCCTAAGAAAATTCTCGTTTCCTTCTCACAGAGAGCCAAGGCATTTCTGTTCTACTGCCTGTTGCCAGGACTATAGCCATGTGTAGGGCACATGAGAATTGCTTTCTGGGATTCATCTTTGAGATCTTCCCATCAGGAATATGATGTCACAGAAGCACAACATCTGTCCTCCTATTTTTATTATTTTGTTATTTAAAATGTTGCCTAATGTGTAACAACACATTTATGCATTGCACAGTATAGACAATTCTTTTGAAACTAAGAGAATCTTCTGTTGGATAAGTTTATGAGGTTAATGAAATCAGGGTTGACGTGTAGTCCAGTTGTCACAAGATGGCTTAGTTTAAATATGATATCCACCACATGATACTAAAAAGCTCAAAGGTGAGGTGGGAAAGCACAAGCCTGTCTTATTTGCTATAGGCACTATTCAGGGTAATTTCCCCAGTGAGCATCCTGCTTAAGACAGGCATGGTATTTATGAGTGGCAGACATGCTCTATCCATAGGCTAATCCAAGCTAATATCCAGTAGATACTTGGAATGTTCCTTTTTAAAGGTGCAGTAAATCAATCTTCTAGCTGTCTTTCAACTGTTTTCCTGCCTTTCCTAGTGATAACATTTTGGCTTGCTGCCTATCTCCCAGATTAAGACTGTATTTCTATAATCAGTGCCTGACACAAGATGAAAATAAAATATAAACCAAAATGATATTCTTGTTGAGCCTCTAAGGTGTGTGTGTGGGGGGGTGGGAGGGGTGGAGGAGGGGTTTGTTTACAACCCTGAGTTGTTCCTTGTTTCTGATTCATTCTGGCCAGAATGTACCCGACTTGATGGGAACCACATAAATGGTGATGTAGAGCAAACCAAAGAAGGATTTTGAGTCCTGGCACCATGATGCTATCATTACATATATATTTGTGTTCAGAATGACATGTAAGTGGGAGTAGTCTGCTCTGATCCCATGTATGCCTCTTTGCTTTCAGTCACTGTCACAGGAACAGGGCCTGATTCCTAACCAGGATCAATGGTTTTGAGTTTTAACAATATATATATCAGGAAAAAGTGACCTGTGAGGTTTATGCTGTAGGCCATCTTTATTTCAATCACAGTGTTGATTGTTAAGACACACACACACACACAGTAAAAGTAACTAAGAATTTAGAATTAGCACACATTCTGGCTAGTCACCTGGGAAGAGGGAGCATCAGCTGAGGAATTGCCTCAACTATACTGGCTAATGGGTACATCTACGAGCATTTTCTTAATTGCTAGTTGATTCTGGAGGGCACCACCCATCCCATCACTAGGCAGTGGGTCTAGGCTGAATAAAAAAAGCAGTTGAGCAAATCAGAGCGCACAAGCCAGTAAATAGCATTCTGCAGAGGTTTCTGCCTTGAGTTCCTACCTTGTCTTTCCTCAATGGTAGACTGTAAACTGAGATGAAACAAAGCCTTTTCTCCCAAGATGGTTTTGGTCAGTGTTTTATCACAGCAACAGAAAGCAAAGAACACATAAGGCATTAGGTAACGTGATGGTATTTCGGGAACGAAGTGTGTTTGAGGAGATCTTTCTCTCCTTCATGTTACCCCCCCCTCTCTCTCTCTCTGACTTGTCCCCCTTCCTTAGCTTTCTTTTGGTCTCTTCTTCAATTATACATTGCGTGTATATATTACAAACTTGGATAAAAATGTGAGAAGAACATGTGGTATCTTTCCCAGCTTTCATCACCTTACTTGATATAATACTTTTTAGAGCCATCTATTTTTTGCAGATTTCATTTTCTTTCCACATTAATAAAATTTCACTGTGCATATATACCAAATAGTAATTGTCTATTCCTCTGTTGATGGACATCTAGGCTGCTTCTGATCTTGCATTCAGGAATAGGGCATCAATAAACATGACTGTACAAGTACTTATCACAGAGGTATCACAGAGGTACTTGTACCCTGGGATCTATGCCCAGGAGTAGAATAAACTAGATGAATTCACTACTGAATTTTATTCAAATTTTTTCTTTTTTCGTTTTTGTTCAAGACGGGGTTTCTTTGTGTAGCTTTGGTGTCTATCCTGGCACTCTCTCTTGTAGACAATGCTGGCCTTGAACTAATCGAGATCCACCTGCCTATGCCTCCTGAGTGCTGGGATTAAAGGTGTGTACCACCAATGCCCAGCTCATTCAACTTTCAAGGAAGATATAATACCAATACTTCTCAACTGTTCCACAGAAGAGATGGGAAAGAACACTACCAAATCCCTTCTATGAAGCTACTATTATTTTGATATTCAAAACCAGACAAAGCAAAAAAGAAAGAAAATTACACACCAATCTTCCTGTTGAAATAGATGCATAAATTCCCAACAAAAATCAAGAGCCCTGTTAAGGAAATCATATATCATAATTATGTGGGCTTGATAGATATAGATTTGGCTTACCATATGCAAATCAATAAGTAAAATGGACCATATAAGTAAACCTAAGGACAGAAACCACAGAATCATCTTGTGAGACTTTAGTAAAGCCTTCATGATAAAAGTCCTGGAGATAATCAGGAAAAAAATAACACAACTTAAAAATAAAGGCTATGTAACAAACATATAGCCAACATTATACCAAGTGGGAAAAAAGTGCTAAGAAAATTTCTTCTAAAATTGGTAATGAAACAAGGATTTCTCCTTAAACCTCTCTTATTCAATATAGCACTTTGAGCATCAGCTAGAGAAATAAGACAAGAGAAAGACATTAAAACAATAACACTAGGGAAGAAAGAAGTCAAACTATTCCTAGTTTTAGACAACACAGTTTTGTACTTAAAAGATCCTTCATACAATACCAGAAAACTCTTAGATCTAATACACATATTGAAGAATACTAAATCAATACAAAAAAATCAGTAGCTCTCCTATATACCAACAGTGAACTCGGAGTTCTATCTCATTCATAATAGTAAAAAAAAATTGCCTGGGAATAAATCTAACCAAGACAGTGAAAGACCTCTGCAGTGAAGACTTCAAGACATTGGAAAACAGAATCTAAAGAAAATGCAGACGATGGTAAAACCTTCCATGTGTCTATAATGGCTAGATTAACACATAAAAATAATGCTATTTTGCAAATCTAGAGATTCCATGCAGTTTTCATTAAATTCCACTGTAATTCTTCAGAAAGTTAGGATAACATTTCAGAGATTCGTAGTTTTCACATTTCTAACAATAATATAGCTGGGCAGGTTACTAAATGTTCTTCATATCCCTGTGGTGGCTACTCCTTAGCACTGCTGCCAATCAGTGCCAGTGATGTTGATGAATCCAACAGGTTCTTTGATTGATGCCAGCCTTGTGGGAGAATTGGCTCCATAGCTTAATAATAGAAAATATGAATATGTATACATATGATCTACTATAGTCTAGGGATATGAAATATATATGCTACTTGCTAGATATACAATGTAAATTTTTTTTTTAGAAAAATTGCCTTACGGTGCTTGCTTCATGAATTACTCATTTGTTCAAGATTTACTTTGCTTCCCTGCCTCTAACTTCTAGAATAATTCTAAGTAATTTACAGATAAAAAATTAGCATTTTTGTGTGTTTGCATCTGATATCTATTCTGGTAGAACCCTGATTTATTAGAATGTTCCCTGGGCAATGTCATCTAAAGAATGAGCTTGCCAGGGTGTCAGAGGTAAAGCAACAGCCTGTCTGGGTTTTGTCTCATCCCTATATTATGTGACAATTGTAGACTGTGGGATTTCTCTGGACACCAAAGGCTATGACAGGAGAGCTCCCAGCCTGCAGCACTAGGATTACTAGGCCTGCAACATCCAAAGCAGGTGCTGCTGAATTGGAAGTTCTGACTTGATTTACATCATGGCTGGTTCTGCCTGTTAGGCAAGTCAGTGTGTCCCTTTAAATAAAAACAGCTTTTATATAGCCAGGATGGCACAGCAGTCACCTCAGCTCCATTCCCTGGCTCCAAACACCAATGGTTCCAATACAGGGATATCATTGGGCATCTCTAAGAGAGAATAGACTTCATTCTCAGCACAAATGAAGTTCAATATTACAGAGAATTTCTCATACACAGGTGCTATTAGGATGTATCAGAGCTGGCATCTTGCATTATGGATTTAAGGGTGCCAAAGTCATTAAAGATTGTTAAATATTTTTAATCTCACCACTATTCCTAAATGAGTTTTCTTCTTCATGTGTTCAAATAGAAAGAACATCCTAAGGGATGCCATTATTGGGAACCAGGAGTTCATGTTGTAGAATGTTAATATTCTTGCCCCTCTCCCGTGTCATTAATTAAGTACCAGAGATTGGGACAACTCCAAATTCTCTCTCTCTCTCATTTTAAGTGTCTATTAAAGGAGGCTATACCACCATAGCTGAAAATTATGCAAAAGCTATCTTTCATAGTGGTTGCTGAGTACAGTAATAAAGGGATCAGAATATAAATGATACAGTCATGAGTGTTTACTTCTAATTATAGAAATCTCACTGTCATAAATTGCTTTAAATTGGTGTGTACCTCATAGGCACATACCAAACTTCAAATCCAATTTAATTTTAATTTTAACCAACTGGACTTACCTAATCTCTTTTACCCAACTAGCTTTTACAAAGCTTTAATTTACCCCATGAACCAGTGTGTTCATAAGACCTGTCTCAGTGGAAAGGGGAAATGCTCCCCCAAAAAATCTGGGATGTATTACAGATACCATTCTATCCTATTGGGACACACCCCTCTCATTACTGTTATTTTTGCAGTTTGTGTGAATAAGTACAAAGTCATATATGAATAGGTTTATTGCAATAAGAACTTTATAAACAAATTTCCCCCAGAGGCTTCTAAATTCCAATATCATTTGATTGTATTTTAGGAATTCTACGATCATTTCTGTTCCTTGTTTACTTAAAAACATAAATGTCAAACTCATTTTAATCTGCTCCTTTAGAGAAAAGTGCTCTGGGTGGCCTCATCAGGCAAGGCCACAGTTAAATGTCAGATGTTATTCTGGGGCGAACGGCATCAAATTATCTTTCTAGCAAACTGGCAGTGTGGAAACCTCAGTGCACTCAGTGACACCTCCATTAACTAAACCTCAAAGCACACGTGTCTGCTGTGGGCTGCCAGGAGAGGATTTTTTAGATTGTATTTAGCCTGATGGAGAGTTCTCATTTAAGCAGAGAGGAAGAGCCAGGGAATTCTAGTTTCATAAAGATGGCCTAGACTGATGTGCACAATATAATGTGTCCAAGCCGAATAAAATTTCCATTTGGTGAAATCTAAAATCTAAAGTGGTGAGTCACCTACTATACCTTTAATCAAATGGATCCCCCAAACAGGTGGAATTTCGTCTTTTTCTTACAATGTACTTTTAGTAAACTATCAGAAGAAAATCTAAGGTTTTAGATATTCTAGGTCAATTTGCATGAACCCAAGTTCTTGCCCCAACAGAGGCAGAATACACATCAGCCTAACTGACATTCACAATCTCTCCTACACAGGGGGTCAGCTCCAGCTTCTTCTCTTCTGTACTGTAGACTCAGGCCCCACTGACACTGCATTTTCAACTATTTAGGGAAAACTAGAGATTTCTGGTTATTACTGCAGAGACAAGAAATTCTATCAATTATCACTCAATAATTAGTGTTAATAGACACTTGATGAAACATGTCAGGATATAATTTTTGGCTTTTCTCTTTGGACCCTCTCTATAACTGAAGGGGAAGGTAGAAGAGATACTCTAATGAACATGCTGGCTGTGATAGGCTGGTAAGCAGAGGCTTAGGGTCACAACTGGATTAAGGTAGTGAGGCTATATCATATAAACATGGTCCATGGTTTCTACTGAGAGGGCCAGAAGGGGACCAAAGGTCTGAACTGCTGCATGGTACAGTTCATCATTGAATCACAACTGTGGACTCACAGATTTCACAGACAATACTAGGAAAAATCTGGCAAATTGCCTAAAGTTCTAGGACTTTGATAATCTGCCCTCCCACATCTGCCTGCCACTGCCCCTCAGAACACTTGCAATAGGCAAAGACTTCCTCTTCTCCCCAAGGCACTATTCCTTCTTTCAAATTATTAAAAGAAAGTTATAGCTTCTGGGAATTTTATAACCTTGGTTACTGAGAACCACACCATCAATATATATATATATATATATATATATATATATATTTTTTTTTTTGGTAAGCCTAGGGTAGAATTTGGCATTGGAAGAGAGGATTGTCCAACCTTTAAGATGCATTTTTAACAGTAAAATAATATATTTTAAGTGCTATTTATTCTTTAAAAATTTTATACATGTGTGCAATGTATCTTGAATATATCCATAGCTATGGTTGTGGCCAAAGTAATTCAAGCAATGGATAAGGAACTAATATAGTTTTACTATGAGTATTTGTCTTTGTGGAGTCGATGGCTGTCAGCCCACACAGGTACTCAGCAATCAAAGCAGAATAATAAGAATTTCCATGCCTTTCAACATTAGTCATTTTTCTCTGGCAGAACTTCTTCCAGTCACTTACAGGCATATGGTAAGAAGAGTTAACTAAGAGTTGCTTCACTGTGCTACAGCAAACCAGAATGAGTTTTCCACCTTTGTTTTGATGCCCTGAGATTCACTGCCATTCTTAATCTTTATTTTTTTTAAGAAATAAATGAATTTTTAAGGATTTCTAGATCACTATTTTCCATTATGCTGGCACTCAGTTCCAGCCCAAGAATGACCAACATAAGATAGAAATATTTTGGTACTGAGGTATTTCTGGGTGGGTTGTGTGCTTTCTAGACTTCCTTCTCCATTATCCAGAGGATTCAACTTGTGTGATGTGTGCTAAGGAAACAGGAGTGGGCTTGAGTTCATAAATGCAGGTAAGATGTAGTATGTGTTATTGACAGTTAGAGCAATGTCTGTGCTATCAAAACATGCTCTAATTTTGCATATGTTTGCATATGTTTCTCCTGAATTCTATCACGACGACTCTTAGACACTTCTTTCTGGGACAGCCCATCTATGTTTTATATTCTGCATCTATCTAATCAGGCTTACTACCTTTTTAGCTGCTTACTCAAACAACACCGTGTCTGCCCCATATTACTGTGAGATCCTCCTAAATGCAACTCTGACTTTTCATCTTGTCCACCACCCCAGTCTAATCTCTACATGCCATTGGAGTGATATTTTAAAGCACAGTGGTGATCATATTTAAGTTCTTGGATTGAAACTCCTTGTAATGAAACCTAGTCTTTTCTAAGCTTTTCATGTCTTCATTGAGATTCCTTCCCTGAATGCTACCCACAATGCTCCTTCCACAGCCATCCCTCTCTTCATTCAAGCGCCTGCTTCATTGTCATTCCTTCTATAGACACCTGACTAATATAAATGATCCTCTAGACATACACCTGTCATTGGCTTTATTTTTCTTAACAGCATTCATTACTATCAGATAACACATATTCACTTATTTTCCTATTACCCTTTGTCTTTGACTTAAGCTCAATGATTTATTTCTGCTTTTCTAGTTCTTAACAATAGTATGTATATCCTAAGAGTTCGGTAGATATTTGTTTACTAAAGGAATAATTGATATTGTCTCTGGTAGGTTAAATTTGCAGTTTAAAAAATTGCAGATGTTGAGTAGTCTAAAGCAGGCAACTTCTCATGTCTAAGAGAATTCTCTTTTATAGACAGAGCCCACAATAATTCCTGACAATGCTTTCCTACTGACTGGTAGAGAGGGATGTGGGTGGGATAATGGATGTCAGAGTGCACATTAAATGTAAAGACATTCAGTTCTTTTGTTACAAATAATTGGCATGCTGATGAGAAAGGGCTTAAGGGTCTCCTGAACAGGATATACTTTATGTTTAACAGATGTGTGCTCCAGAAGTTGATGCTATTTGTGTAGGTAAATAGGCTTTGAAACCTTTCTCCTCTGATTGATGAGGCTTGGAATTTCAGTAGGAGAGTGCTGAGTGTGTCCTGATAGTCCTAGAACCACCATGGGTATAAGAGGTGGTATAGAACGAAGTTCTTTAGAATTTCCATTTTGAAGCAGGAAATGCAAACATAAGTGGAATTTTTAGAACTTGTAGAATAAAAATTATCAAAAGGATGAATCACTAATTGCTAATTATGAGACAAAGCAAAAAGCATGCTCAGATAAGAAGGTAGAATTGCTGTTTCAAATACTGAGCAGGGTTGCCACAAATGATGATATTCTTAGGCTGATACATGTTATAGGTCTGCTTTGTACCCTTCCCAGATCTGTTCTTGGGGCTTCTGTGGTTGTCAGGGGAAAATTTTCATGCTGCCAAGTGAATGGAACCTTCTCAGGGTGACGGGGGCACTTCTCACACCCGAGTAACTTGATGTTTTCTTGCTCCTTTGGGCCTGAGCACAGTAAGAAGTGAAGTCTACCTTATAACTAAGGAATCACTCACTCATCTAGTGACTTCTCAT
Organism: Cricetulus griseus; assembly: GCF_003668045.3. Taxonomy (NCBI): domain Eukaryota; kingdom Metazoa; phylum Chordata; class Mammalia; order Rodentia; family Cricetidae; genus Cricetulus; species Cricetulus griseus. The sequence continues at coordinate 38,540,782 of NC_048596.1, forward strand.
CTCAGGCTTTTATAGACCAAGGGGGTCCAGGGTCAGTGCCAGGTAAGCTTCAATGAGTTTAGTGCCAGAAAGATAGGTTCTGACTAATGACATTTACTGCAACTCACAGGCATATCTCTTCTTAGCTTTCTGTGACTTTTGGGGTCTAATGGGCTTCTATAATCCACTTCTTGCTACTGCTTATACTAGAAGAGTGGGAGGGCTATCGGTTTCTATGATACTCAAAATCTATCAACACAATAAGCCCTTCAGCAATTGGGTCCATGTTCCTCCTCTGTATCCATATCCTTGCATGTGTTCCCACTTACGAATATGAACCCAAACTGCTGCCTTCTTTGATAGAAAAGCAATGGTCCAATGTCTCCACAAATAAGATAGCATGTGTCCCTTATGAGTTGTCACTCCAGAGATGACCTCTTGTTGGCTCTCCTCTAGTGTCCCTAGCCAACTGCCATGGTCACCCTTCAGGTGTCTGGGCTCTGCTGCTCACTGGCATGAGGTAACTGTCTAGGGTCTTCCATGCCTGTCCCTTGCTCAGTTGCCCCTTTCCTGGAAGGCAAGTTGTACATTCAGCATTTTAAAAACCTTTGGAGAAAGATGTCCTTCCAGGAGCATAAATTATATGCCAAAAAGTGTCCTCTCTGGAATGAACAAAAGGCACCCTATCGTCTGGGCAGCTGTCAAGCATAAGGTTCAGCTAACAGCCCTGGCTGGTCTAACTCTGGATTTCGTATCAGCTGGTTATCTAACTCATCTAACTACTAAGCTCATCTAGTTCTGCTTTATACACTGCTGCATGGCTGACTCAGGAGCCACCAGGGCCTGCACAGGGGTGAGCTTTGCTGGTCTAGAGAGTGTTTCTCATTGTCCTGTCTTCAACTTGACCTTGAGTTATCTCTGTGTCCTTGCTCTCCTGTCTTTCACTTTCCAGCTTATTTCTCATTAAATTCTCATATCTAACCCAATAGTGGGGGGGGTTGTACCACTCTAGACTAAAATAACTTAAAATAACACTAATTATATAACATCTCCCCATTTATTCTCTCAAATTCTGGGATGAAGGGAAGCACTAGTATTTTCAGCAAAGCTTACCATGCGGCTGATGACAATGCTTTGTCTCTGTCAACCTCTGAATCAGTTACTTTTTTTTTTTTGGTTTTTTACTGCAACCCTCCCCCAAAGCTACAGCTGCAAAGTTTCAAGAAAGTAGTTTCCTAACATAATTTCTATTTTAGATGAGCCAAATTTATTATTTAAGATTTCACTCTGAATAGAATGAGAGTATGAAGCTTGGCTATGCTACCAAGAGGGACAAAGAGACAGTAGGATCTAGGAAGGGAAGTCGAGGCCAGAGGGCCTGACATCCTAGCTCTGTGAGGAAGGTGGCTGTGGGAAGGAAGATACTTCTGGGGCAATGGCAGAGAAGAGAGATGGGATCTGAACAAGTTGAACCATATGGCACTGAACTTTCGAAAAGTAGCCAAAGAGAATCTAGTTTTCTTGGAATTACAGGCTTTGGAATTGAAATCAACTATATCCAAGCTTCCATGATATAGATAATTATACAGTCTGAACTTTCTAGTCACTGAAACCTCACATGTCACTTTGTGAAAAGAAAAGAATTTTATTCTGAGAGAACCCTTAGTAGACTACCGGGGAAGCAACTTTCATTTTTACCACCAAATGTTTATATGACAACTTCAGTACAGAGCTCACGAGTCCTTAGGAAAAATGATTATAGCCATCAGATACATAACATGTGGCATACACAAGTACTCACATACAACACAGTGCATGCCTAGCTGGAGACAGTGAATGCATACACACATAAATACAGAAACAGTGGTAGAGTTCGAGCAAGATGTTTACCCAGGATGCTTTAGTTTAGAAACACATCGACCTCCCTTGAGACTCCTCTGTGCTAAGATCAAAGCCTGATTTGTTTTGCCTTTTTAGTGTTAGGCACTAAAAAAATGGCTTAATAAATAGGAGCCATTTCTCTGGGGGTGCCTTTCTTCTCTGGGGTCCTGTGAAAAGGATGTAGGAAAACTTTGAGAGAAAGCTTATCTGCATTCCTAAACCCCAGATGGGGCGGACTTTTGGATATGTGAAAAACTGAGCTTGAGCCCATTAATTGTGTTAATGTTCTCATGTTTCTATTCATGTTCCCCTGGATAGCTTCCTTTACCCAATACACTGGCTGAGGAAGAAGGATGGCTGGTGCACCATTCTTCCATACAGATTCTTTGAATTTCCATATCATCGATGCACAGGGAGCTTAATTACTTAGCATGTTTTCTAGGAGGCACAGTAGTGGAAAGAATGGCTTGCTTACTTGTGTTTATCTTCTGGAGTGAAATGTGCTTTTCCAGTTGTCTGCGGAGTTTCACCTCTGCTCCATATTTTCCTGTGGTCCCATTGTCAGCCAGGATGAAGTGAGAATGCATGCTGTTGAGAACGGTGAGCTTGCTCATGGGATTGGACATGGTCTGGTATGGCCGGACTACCTACAGGTAGCAAAATGAAGCCGAAGTTAGAGAGAAGAAAACAAGATGTGAGCCAGAGGATGAGAGAGACTGAAAGAAAGCACAGCTGACACCCTCTTTCTGGAGCTAGAGTAGAAGGAAGATTATTGGTAACATCTCATTAGAAGGAGGACTGAAAGAAGTGTTTCTTACCAGATCTACAGTTAGTGCCTTTGCTGTGTTAAAGAGTTGTACATTGACTACTGTTTCATTCAAATGTTTATCTTGCTACTGAGCAAAAACATCATCTTAAATTTAACTAATGCATTTCTTTCTTCTCTTCTTTGGTCATGTCCATGGTTTAATAGGTACTGTAGAAGTCCTTATTCTGGAGAATGGGGGTCAGTTTCAGGAGATGGGGAAGGGGCAGTTCTTTCTTGTTGCTTTGTTTGTTTTCGTTGTTGTTCACTCTCACTTAGCAACCAGAAACTCTGTTATTTAAAATCAGCAATATCCTTAATAACATCCCTTAAGTACAAAAGAGCTTGACTATAAAATAACCATCTCATGAGATGAAAATGAATCAGGCCTAAAAAGTTCATCTCTGTTCTGTTCTCTGTCTCTGTCTCCTATTCTTATTTTAATTTCATAATGAAATGCACTCTGTAAAATAGAACAATTTCAGCACAGCCTTTGACATTTTTGCTATCAAAAGCCATATCCATCTTGACCTGTTGCTTTTTATATGGGATCTGTGTTCCATGTTACAATCCTACCTGACATATTATGTTTATTTTGTAGATGGAAAGGTAAAGAAATAGGTGAGTTATCCAAAAATTTAGGCAAATAATCAGAATTTGCATCCAGGCCTGATTCAAAACTCTGAGCTTATGATTTTATTCTCATGCTGCTTAGAGTAAATTGGGCATAAATTATATTGGCAAACTATTGCTAAAATATCTAGGTTAGAGCTTCACCAGAAAAGGAAGAAAAGAGGCTGTTCAATAGGCTCACTGTTACACAGCCCCAGCATGGTTACTTCTGCACAAAATCACTGAAATGGACAGGACAGAAATAGATGCTACTGGGCTCTTACTTTTTTTTTGCCTTTGTACAGTGCATCCATTAATTATACAGATGAGATGCATTTGCTTCTTCCGGCATGTAATAACTCAGCATGTGATGCTGGAGTAAGATTGAGTCATGTGTTAAAGGCATTACAGGGTGATTTAGTGAGGGCAGTTTTCAATAGCAAAGAGCTCATGTAAGTCATTTTTTAGACCTTGATCCTGATTCCAAACCTACAGTGCAATGTTCCTGGAAGATGAAATGTACTCAATAAACTGAATGAATAGGCAAACCCGAGACAGGCATGCTTTTGTTTAAACCTGGGAAGGCAATGGATCTTTTCTTTTCAGAATTGTTAGGGAACTGATCTGATTTAAATTTAAAATGTGTCTATGATTCCGAGCTTTTGAAATGGCCTCCAGTCCTGTTATATGTGTTCTAGTTCTCAGATATAGAATATAATGCTAATGCCCAGTTTCATTTTAGTTGCTTCTCATTGATTTCAAAAGCTGATAACCTTGATCATTGCTTTGAATAACCCCATGGGCAGTAGTCAATTGCTGCCTTGTCCAGAACAGTGAGTAGGATTCTTCCAAAAGGGTGATGCCTGCATTGGGAAGCCTGTCCTGTACGCTGCAGCACTAGAAGAATGGGTGGCATGTGGTTGAGGTTGAAATTTCCATTTGTTGCCACTCATATTTGATCATAAAACATTCATCCTACAGGGGAGTGCATGCTAATTAATATTAATGCTTGGAGGCTTAGCAGAAAGACCTTCCCCTGTTCTGAAAATGCCTGTGCACTGCACACCAGGCAAAGGGAAATGCATTAGTAATGGTGCTGATTTTCAGTGGCAGGTCCTGAGGACTCATTGCCCAGGGGGTACTGAGGGCACAGCAGGGGAAACTGGAGTTTGGGGGGTTAAACAGTGTGTGATAGTTCTATCTCCCCTTCCCCAACTTTAAGTTCTGAATCTACTTAAAGACTATTAGTAAAAGTAATTTCAAGGGGGAAAAGAAAAGTAATAAAGACCTCTGTGAACTAAGCTGAGTATATCACAAAATAAAAGGCAATTACATTGTCTTCCTGTGACCACCACATCTCTTTCCTCCATTATTGAGTCCTAATTTCACTGGTGCTTCAGTCTTTGGGCGTGTGACAACCCTTTCTTGTGAAATACAGCTCAGATGTGCTTAGGGGGTTCTATACATCTGCAGATTTTGATTTCTTCATTATCTGAATCTTATTTTGATCTCATCATGTGTAGCAAGTTATAGGTTGCCATATTTAGGCAGAGAGGTTGTCTGCTGAACAATAGAGGATATAAATCTGAAAAACTGAGAAAAATTCCCACGTATTTCTCTCTTCTTTGGAGGAAGCTTTACAGAGTCCTGGAGCATCCCCAACAACATAATCAAGGAAGGAATTGCAGTTCTATCCATGACTGTTGAAACCTGAGTCTCTTAATTTGTAAGAAGGAAATAATAACCCTACTGACCTCAGGGGGACTGGTTTAGATTACATGTGCAAAGTACCAGGCACAATATCCAGCTCCTACCAAACTTTCTACAATATTGATTCCTTACCTAGCTTTGCTTAATCTTACCAACTATATACTTCAGGCTCTAAACCAGAGATCCAAACATGATATGGAATAAATTACTCACTTTTGATTTAAATCAATGTAAAGAGAGGAAGAAAATCAACCATCTGTTGGCAAAATATGTTAAGTATGTCTAATTTTCACATCCCCCAGGCATCTAAGAAGGCGATGGTGTGGAACTATTTGTTGATTAACTGAAAGTTTGGAAATAATTTACAAGTACTTCAGAGAAACGCATTTTGGTTTAACTTGCCTACAGAATCCATTTAATATTCTTTGTTATAAACATGTCCTCGGTCCCTTTCTATTTGAGTTACAGTCTGCATATATACAAATATTTCCTGATCTTGTGTGTTTTCCAAATAGAACAAATACTGCTTTTTAAATAACAGTAATAAATAACAGTAATAAATATTTAAATTCATTTAAATACAAATGAATTTACAGAGAGAGGATGGCTGTCTTTGGAAGCATGTGTTGGTATGATGGTGATGTTTTTACGGGGGCACTGGATGACCATGGATGCTTCTCAGTGGGGGCTTGGTGAGAAAGTTAAGTCATAAAGATCCATAACTTCCAAGGGGTAAGATGTTCACTTTGTTTCCCAAGAAATCAGGAGAGTGGAAGTCATGTACTCCTTCTTGGAAGAATTGAGAAGGCAGACTCTCAAATCATTTTCTCCATTTCTTTATTGAGATCATAAGCTGAATTGAGGAATGTTGAATGAAAGGCCTTTTAATCACTCTTCATGACTGATAAGTAAGTCTACTTACAAGTGGACTCTAGACCCTTTCTCTTCTCTGACCATCACTGGCCACAGTGTGTATAAATAAGGATTTTTTCTTGTCTCAATTGCGTACCATTTAGTATTGCACTAGGTGTTTGATAGAATTCTGGCTCATGCCTCTACATACACCTTAGCTCTGACAGAGAACACCTCTGAGGAGTGGGATATTGCAAGAGTTTATACAAGGCGTTAGCAGGAAGTGCCCTTTATGTGCTAGTCATAGGCTGCTGCATTTATATTCTGCACATGGGCTTAAATCAGGCATTGCAGGCTGCTTTACCATAGCTGCTGGAGTTTTTCTAAGTATGTTCAGGCATGTCATGGTCTCATTTAGGAGTATTTACAGGAAATCATCATCTAGGGACTATAGTTTAGTTTCTATAGCTACTACCTTGTAACATTGGGGAGATATCTGAAGTCACTGCTCATTACTTCATAAATTTCTGGAGGAAATGCAACCTGTGATGGCAGTATGCTGACATGCATGATGGTACCAGAGGACCATCACCGTACATGATCATGTCAAGATAATGTCTCTTAATAAATGTTCAAGATAGGCTGAGTTTTCTTATCTGTCAAGTATCGGACTTATAGCTCCTGGAAGCTTTTTTCCTCTAATGCCTGAGTCTGTAAAAGTCGTGTTAGAAAGCATACTTCTAATTCAAGTCAGTGGAGAACAGAGGCCTAAAATGAGTATTGGCTACAAAAGTAAAGTCACATTCCCTCTCAAGCATTGCAGTCTTGTCTCTCTTGTGGTGCTTTGTACAGTGCCATGGCAATTTGATTACCTGAGATTCCTTTTCCTAACAAAATTGAGTTTGTTAGGAAATTATTCCAAGAAGGAGTACATGACTTCCACTCTCCTGATTTCTTGGGAATGAGTTGGGATAAATTAGGGTTTTAGGTCATCGATCAGAGGCCCTCTACAGTTCCAAGTCCATGTCTTAGTGTTTGCGTGTCAACATGCCCCAAACAAACAGCAGAGTTGGGGATAGAAGGCCAGAAGACTCATCTCATCATACTAGCAACATAGTCTTAATTTAGACCAGAAGCAAATGAGCATTCATTGACCATGTCTGGTGTGCTATGCTCTGTGAGGACAAGATCCCATGGAGTAATGTTTTGTCTTTATTTTATCCAGGGAACTGTAAGGTTTTGAAATGTGAGGTGTCTTGGTCAAATGTGTCCCATCATTCATTCATGTCTTGATCTGAAGTTCTTTTATAAGCCAGCACATGTTAGGCAGAAAAAGGCAGAACTGGCTCATTTTAAATTTATAGAGGATGCTGTGGTTGGCTTTGCTGCTGGGCATTTTTTGTTACTGGTGGAATCCTTCAAACAGCTGAGCACACTGTTTCTGATAGAGGCATCTAGAATGGTTATTTAGGAGATCAGGGAAGGTATCAGCAGGGGGCCAGATGGGGTTGTACTTTGGTGAGAGAGAAAGGAAAGGTGTGTTGAGATTCTCTAAGGATTCTGGCATCTGTGACTACCAGGGAGAAGGGGTGGGTATTGCTGAGAAGTGGGAAGTAACTTTGTGTCAGAGATAAAGGACCATGGGGACTGAGAATGAAATGAGAAAAAGGCAGGCTTCCTAGGCCTTCACAATCAGAGGGGCATCAGCCTTCGGGGCACTGGCTGCACATTTCATGGTCAGTCAGTGCAGCTGTTAAGTTTGAGTATAAAGCAAGCGACTCTGAAACCCAGGTGCTACCTATCTGCTCAGCAGTCCACACGAGGAGCCAGTCCACCCAAGGACCTATTTTCAAAGAGCACACAGATCCCTGAGCTGTGGGATCCACACTAAAAGCCAGGAGCACATCAATTTTGTTTTCCTGTAACCCTTTGAAAATGTGCCCCTCAGTGTGTGTCACCCAGAAAGTTCTGTGGCCCTCATTTCATACTGTACACTTGGATGGACTCACCTCCCTTTGGCCATTCACTACTCTGAAGAGGGTTCATTTCTCTAGAAGTCACCATGGCCATAACAGGGGTGGATTTAAACAGTATTCAGAAGTTCCTTGAAACTCTTCTCTCACTCTGTGTGGGATACAGTGACTCACTTCTAAGGGACAAGGTAAACACTGATAGTGCGTAACCTTAGATTTGCCCTGTCAGATAATTTACTCTGGAGAAAGCCAGTACCATGTTGGTAAAATGGTTTCACAGCTCTATGAAGAGGTATACATGACCAGGAACAACATACAGCACCAGACAAGTGAGTGTGCTGTGAAGACGGCGCAGTAGCTTCAGACTATAGAGCTGCCATTTCATCATTGCCTCACCTGCATCCAGAGCTTTCCAGATAGGCCATTCACAAACTCCTCCCCAAGCAACAGAGAAACCAGTGTTTTATTACTTAAGCCATGAAGTTTGAAGGTTGTTTTTATGCATCCATAGATAAAACGATCTTGTATTATTATTGTCTTTCTTTGGAACTTTAAAATATACATTCTCCTTTCCTGGATTGTTTGATGTAAATAATTTCATGCCTGCTGGTACCCTCTGCCTTTAGGCATGACTCCTCAGTGTTGCCTGGAATTCCTGCCCTGTGCTTTAGATCAGTTTTGATGTGTGTTCCCTGGGTGGTGATCAGCATCCTCCAGTCTCTTCATATTGCTGACCGAATCTGCCCCCTCCCACACTTTCTACTTGGCAGATGGTCAGACTTCTGTTCTTGTTAGTAGCTTAGAGTGAATCTACAAAATGTATGTTTTCTGTGTCTCCCTATATAAATTAAAGCTAGTATTACAATCATCTTATTGAGATAAAATCCCCCATATGCAATGGTTCAACTTGTATGAAGGTACAAAAGGTAATACAGATTCAGTAGCAACTACCAAGTTTTTGTGGGTTAGTGATATTCTATCATAATCCTTTGTAGTGGCAGCAAACCATAGCATCCAGGTACGCATATGATTAGAAAGGTAAGGGTTGATTTAGTACCCTTCAATGTCTTGTGGCCACTAAACTATACTAACCATTCAACACTTAGCTTCAAAAAGGCTCAACTGTAGGCTAATGTAAGTATCCCAAGCAGTCCAATGCTGACTGGCCTAAACTATGATGTTCATTGGGTTAGGCATATTTAAATGGGTTTCAATTTATATTACTCACGACTCACAAAGGGATTATGGTACATAATCCCACCACAATATACTCTAAAGAGTAACTGAGACACAAACATTAAAGAATGATGCACTCAAATCAGCGATAGCTGTTAGGATAGAAAAGTAATATCGCTTAGCAGATAAAGGTACAGTATTGGTGGTCTTGGTTTAAATCCCAGCCACATCCTTCACTGGTCATGGAACACCTGGAAATTGACTTAACTTTGCTTTTTTGAAAAAACTAATTGAGATTTTTTTTTATGTGTATGGGTTTTTGCGTACATATATGCCTGTGTACCATGTATGCAGTGCCTTAGAAACTGGAAGATGGTAACAGATGCCCTGAGACTAGAGTTATAGATAGTTGTGAGCTGCCACATGGGTGCTGGGATTCAATCCTGATCCTCCTGAAGTATAGCCAGTGTGCTTAACCACTGAGCCATCTTTGCAGCCCCAGTTGACTTAATGACTTAGTGACTAGGTTTGCTGTCAATAAAATAGCCATAATGAGTGATACTTATTTATGAGCACCCTGTGGAGAGTTAAATGAGTTTTTATGCAAGTACCTGCTATCTGGTGATTCTTAGGAAGAAGTACAAAACTGTTAATATAATAACTGATAATGACAAGCTTTCATGCTAAAATCCTTTTAATATCTCAACACAACCTGCCAAGTATAGATTCTTCCCTCTTCTTCAGTTGCATGTGGTGTACAGGTGCTATTTCTTTTCTTCCTCCTAAGCTCTGGACTCTTTGCCACCTCACCAACCTTCTAGGTTAATTTTTGCAGAATTATCCTCTGTCTTTGCATAAATCCCCTTCTATGACCAATATGTGATGAAACTCTCTCTTGTCTTGAGGAAAAGTCCCTCATTGTGTGATTCTCATGAACTACCTCATCTATTTTCCTTATTCATTGAAGCCCCAATACCAAATATTTCTCTAATGCCTCATATCATGACTTCCATAGGCCACCCCACCTCTCTCCTGTTCCCTGAAACATCAGACCATCTCCGCTGCTTTATTCCCTCACACTGACTCCCATGGATGGCCCATCTCTCTCAGTGCCATCTATGCTGCCTTTCTTCTTGTGAATGTGCTTACCCTTTTGTCACGCCACTAAATCCGTTTTGATCAATATGCCAGCATTTCTAAATAACAGTTCCAATTCCCCACCCTCCTCAGTCTATCATTAGCATTTGGCTCCTTTTGCTCTGCCTTTCTGAAGCACAGTCTTCCCCTGGTCTCCAAAACTTTCTGTTCTGTTCTGTTCCTACATCTCAGCCATTCATATGTACCCTTTGCTTGCTTTTTCCCCTCTGCTTGGCCACTAAGTTGTGGCGACCCTTAGGAACTAGGCCTTGTTTTCCTCACTATACACTTTCTCATGGTTATACCAACCACTGGGGTGGTCTGATTTGCCATCTATCTGAGATGACCTCCAAATCTAAGCTCGTAGGCCAATCTTTCTGCTTTTGCCTCCCATACTGAGAGCTTGCCAGAAATTCTCCTGGAAATGTCTCAAAGGAACTTCAAAGTGAACATGCTCAAATCCAAATTCATCATTACCTTCAACCAAACTTCATTTCTGACAGAAGTTATCCTAACAGTTGCCTTGGCAGTTTGCCCAGAATCTGTGTGGTCTAGGCTCAGCAAGCTTTGGCTCTATCCTATACAACTAACAGATGTAGGTATGTTTCCTTGCCTCCAACCCTTCCACTAACATTTTTTGGGTAGATCTTATCTAACCCAGTCATAGAAATCCAACAAATCTCATGCTGGGACCACCATTGGGATGTTTTATGAATTTATGGTATGAAGTCATATTTGGCTTGCCCCCAAGACAACCAAGGAATGTGCTGAGTTGATTACTGCATTCAGTTCAGCAATCAATTACGTTATGGACCTTAGTGGTTCTTGGCTTAAACTGCAAAGATAGCAGTAAAAGGACACTTTCATAAGAATTCTCAAAGGAGATAAACTTATAATTTATTGAAGAACAACATTGAATAAAAACATAGTTTAAAAATTTAATATATCAGAAAATCTGCCAAACATAATGCTCATCATTAAGTTAAAATAAAAACATAGGTCTGCATCTGATTATAGATTTGGTAAGTGTCTGGTTAATCTGGTTCGGTAAAGATTTCAGAAAATTTTCAGTCACCTCCTGTAATTCTGGCTAAGTTGTTTTCTAAAGTAAGGAATATAAATTTAAGTGAGAATTGGAATTTGCTAGAAATTCTTTCCTGAATTCACACTGGAGGTACTTTTATAATGATCTGTCTAAGCCAAGATTTTTTTCAAGACAGTGAAGAGTTTTAGTTATCTACTGAGTATATTTTCAAGTTTAATTTGTAGGAGTTAAGATATTTAAACTAAATTATAATTAGCTTCTCTAGACATAATCCTGCGGATACTTTGTAGCACGAAAAAAAGCCATTTCTATAACTAGGGATGAAGACATGAAGTGTTCAAATGTCCTATCAATGCCATGCATTGTCATGCAAAGTATTATATTCAGGTTTAATAAGAAACTAAACCAAATTGAATTTTCCAGGCACTTTTTTTTCCCTCTGAGACAGTGTTTCTCTGTGTCTTTGGAGGCTGTACTGGAACTAGGTCTTGTAGACCAGGCTGGTCCTGAACTCACAGAAATCTGCCTGCCTCCAGAGTGCTGGGATTAAAGGCATGTGCCACTGCTGCCCGGCTCCAAGTACTCTTAATAGGTAAAATGAATTTAAAGTTTATGCATCCTTCCACCCTAATTTTAACATTGAAATCCTAGTCTACAAGGTGATGGTGTTAGGAGGTAATTATGTCATGAGGGTTGAACCCTCAACTGTGGAGACTACTTGGATAAAGTTCCCATTAAGGAGGGACCCATGGAGAGATGAAATTGTCATAGAGTGGGGAAAGATATATCATTACATTGTATATTACTTTCTGATGAAGTCTAGATCCCATCATGCATAATTTATCTTAATTATGGAATATTTATTGAGATTGATGCTCTAGACTGAGTTCTGAGAATCCTGCCTCTGATATATGTTGCCCAGGATATTCTCAAATTTGAGACTCTCCTGCCCCAGCCTCTTGGCTGGTGTTTACAGGCATTGACCAATATGTCTGGCCTTGTCTTTTCATAAGAACAGTGCTTTTATTCTAATATGAAACTTGAAAAACAAACACTATTATAACAAAAGAGAATAGTAAATTCTATGCATCCTCCTGTTCATCAGCTTTGGGAGAATAAAGCAGCAGAGTGGTCAAACTTCAATAAACCTTGGTCACAGATTTATTGAAAAACTAGATGACCATTATGTTTTTCAGTGTGTCATGTAACCTGCCATTTTAATTTCCATTGAAAAAAGAAATTTTGACTATATATATTTTAAAAATGCAATTGATCATGTGAGTTGACTGTATACTCGTGGGGTTCACCATGGATTTCTCCATGTGCATATAGCATAGACTGATCAAATTTCATTTTCTCCTTTTCAATCACCCATTCATCCTAATCTCTGGTGATCATTCTTATATCAACATTTAAAAAGCTTCTACATATAAGAGAGACCATGGTATGCTTTACTTTCTGTGTCTTGCTTATTTTCCCTGATGTCACCAATTCCATTTTACTGCAAATGACAGGATCTCATTCTTCTTTATGGTCAGGTTTTTAGTTTTTGAGGAACATCTATATTGTTCTGCATAATGGTTGGGATAATCTGTATTACCATCACCAGTATATGAGTTTCTTTCTGCATATCTTTGCCGGATTTTTAAATTATTTTATAATACCTGTTTTCACTGTGGTTAGGATTTACAGTTCCCTGATGGCTAATAAAGCTTTTTGGTGTTTCAATATGTTAAGTAGCTAGATTATTTTCCCATTTTCAAGTAAGATGATTTGCTTAGGTCTTTTTTAGTTTCCAAGTATTCTAGCTGTTACCACTTTGTCAGAGAAGGAATGGCAAATATTTCTTCTAGTTCTGTAGGCTGCCTATTCATTCTGTTGCTTCTCATGCTGTGGAGACATTTTTGAGTTTGATTTCATCCCAAATAGTCAACTTTTTCTTTTGTTTCCTGCCATTACAGACCCTCTGCTGAAACCCACAACCCCTAAGGGGGCCTTGAAAGGCTTCCTCCTTTTCAAATTCTAGTGGCTTCAGATCTCATTAAGCCTTTGATCCCAACACCCCATTTCAATGATTCTCTTCTTACATATTATCTTGTATGATTTCCCCTTCCTCTATGACTCCAAGTTTCTCCTAACTCCCTTTGCATCTGGTTTCATCCTGAGCAGAGAGTGAGAGATAAGGACACAATTTGAATCCTTTGTTTGGGGATATGCACTCTTAGCCCCATTTCTCCAGTGAGCATTTTGGGGGCCTCTGGTAAGCAATGGCAACCCTGTTCAGGTTCATTGTGCTACTTGTTTCTATTTGCCAGTGCCATGGTGTCTAGGACATGGCTGCTCCACAGTAGATCTTGAAATCAGATTTTGTGATGTTTCTAGCTTTTATCCACTCAAGATTCTTTTGACTATCTGGGGTTCTGTGGTTCCATATAGACATTAAGGTCATTATTTCTAGTTCTGTGAAGAATGCCATTTGTATAGGGCTTACATTGAGTGGAAGGTATGTTTAAAGAATACTAATTCCTCCAATCCACAAACGTGAGAAGCTTTTACATTTTTAATGTCTTCTTAAATATATTTCAGCAGTGTCTTAAAATTATTGTCCTATAATTATTATTGAGTTCTTTCACTCCCTTGATTGTTCCTCAGCATTAGTTTGGCAGATATCCATTGCACTGTCCAGAGTCTAGACAGTAAGTGCTGGTCGGGTTCTTTCTGTGTTGCGATACTAATGCTCTAATGGACATCTAGTGCATTTAGGTCACAGTCAATCTGGGATGTTGCAGACCCCCAGCATCGACTTTATAACCCTTAAAGCAGTTGTAACTTCAAAGAGAGCTATAGCACCTTTGATATGTGCTGGGAAGTTCTACTCACATACCTTGGATTTCACACTTCTTTTCATTTTACTTTTCTTCCAGCTCTCCTAGTTCTCTGTGAGCTGCGGATTGTTTTTATTAGATCTCTAGGATCACGAAGGATGAATGCATACAATTTATGGGTTATATGAGCCCTTTCTCTACCCTCTAGGCTGGCATCTCTCAGCCCTACTATCATGTGTACATTCCTATTTGCATATGATAGAGAAGTGATAAGAAGAAGAAAATGAACCAGGACTGAGTGTTCCAACTCACAAGGGAGAAATAAACAGCAGTCTTGCTTCCTGCCATCCTATGGCATTCACAAGGTCAACAAACATGGAATAGGATAGGCCAGCATTCTCTGCCTGTGTTTAGGCCAATGAGGTTATTATCTTGTTACAGAGTCATGAAAACAAATACACAGCTATCACTTATTCATAGTTGATATGAATGAGAAGTTCTAGAACCGCAACGCTAATTGAATAATAATGTTTGTGATAGAGATACTGAAGCCATGAAACTTCCAAGCCATCCTAACACTTGAAATAACTAATTTATAACTTAATGTTTGTTATACTTTAAAAATCAGCATTTACTTCAAATCCAACTTGGAGTTTGAGGAAAGTTTGGTCTGTGAAAAGCTAGTCTCAGATACTCTGCAACATTCATATATACCTACTTTCCCAGTCAGCTCTACTTACTTCACAGTTTGGGGATTGCAGGCTGCAACATACAAAGGTATGTAATGTGAAGCATCCAGGAAAGTTTAGCCAAGAAACCCCTATCCTGGTATCTCTCTCCTCCATCCCATGTTTCTCTGCTAAATTTGCATTTCTATATATTATTTGGTAGTGTTGGTCTTGCGCAACTTTGGTATCCCTTCAAGAATCTGTACTTAGGTTTCATGACATTAGAAAATGTCTATATGGTGTGAGAATGATAAGATTCTACTGCACAGTCTAATAATAAAATAATCAGTTTTGAACCAGTTGGTTCTTAGGCGTTAGTATCTTATTTTTGGCTCCAACAGATCTCTTGATTAAAAAAAACTATTTGCATAAATGTTTTACTCTCTGTCAGACTTTGATTAAAGAGTGAATTGATTTAATGTACTGAATAATGATAAAAATCTTACAGAGTTATTGGAGAAATAAACTATAATCACCTGATCATTAGTTTATCAATTCTGATTGATGCACTTTTGAGAAGTTATATAGAGGGCAATGTCGTTAGGAACATGGCAAAAACTGTTTATGTTTTATAAGAAGGTTCCTTGGGGCGGGGGGGGGGGCGGAACAGAAATAAAATCATGACCTAGAATAAAAAGGGGGGATGCTCTAGATTTCTACTTCTGGTTAGTTTGTGGCCCTGAACATATGAAAAAGAAACAGAAAAATCTTTTGTAGTTTGTCTAGGGCATTTTAAGGCAAGATGGAAATATATCATAGCCAAGCATTTAGCAAAAGGAGGGGCTAACAAGGGAAGTCATGACTTTTTGTTTGTTTGTTTTTAGAGACAGGGTTTCTCTGTGGCTTTGAAGGCTTTCCTGGAACTAGCTCTTGTAGACCACGCTGGTCTCGAACTCACAGAGATCCGCCTGCCTCTGCTTCCCTGGTGCTGGAATTAAAGGCCTGCACCACCACCACTGGTGGGGAAGTCATGGCTTTGAAAGGAAGGCATTTCCTATGGCTTTTCTCAGTTGGGAAATGAGTATGCTAATGCTACAAAAGCCAGTACCTTGCAGTGGGAGAGTCCTGCTCTGATGGAGCACTGCTCTTGTGGACTACCACTCTGATGGACCAGCCAGTTCATGTTGCCTGATGTTAATATGGCATAAATGCAGGTTGATATTGCCATGCCAAGAACATGTGGTTTGAGCAGAGGCAGAGCAAGTTGGTAGGTCTTATATTTGACTTTTCTTGGTTGGGAGAATTGCCAAGGAGTTTATCTAGATAGTTTGGAAACCAAGTAATCATTTAGTAAGTCTTTCATAATACAAGCTTGACTTTGAGAGGTGGACTCAAAAGTTTTATCCTATATGTATTATAGATGCTAGAAGTCAAATAATAGAGCATTCATTCCTCAGGACTTACATCTCTTCCAATCAGGTCCTCCTGGTTTTCCACAATTCCCCAGGGGGCGATACCTATGGTACATATCTTCCCTCGAGATTTAGATGCATGGTCCTTCAAGGCATCTCCAACATGACGAATGACGCCTAGGAGCAGAGAGAGAGAGGTATTAACCTTGTCTTTGAAGGGCAGTGACTTTCCTGTCATTCTGCAGGAAATTAATGAGTGTTTTTAACTTGGGGAGAGTGTTGAACATATAATTTTGACACATTTCTATAAAAACTACATTTAAAGAGACTTCATAAGAGTGGCTATAATGCAGATATATTTGTCAGATTCAATTAAAATTCAAGCAATTATTTCTTTTAATTCATATGGAAAAACAATATCTAGTGTCTATAAAGAATAAATATCATTAGAGGACCCTTTTCCTGTAAGCATAGTGATTTATAAGTATCCTTGCATCCTTTGAATAAAAAGAACAAAAGTTAATTTATTCCATAGTCTGTGAAAGAATTAGGATCATTTCTGTAGTCATTTGCTTAAGATTTTATTAACCTCAATTTCTGCCTCCTATTTATATCACATAATGTGGAAAGCCTAGTAATAATGCTGTCTTACTCAATGGTAAATTTATGTTAAAATGTGTAAGTACACCTTTAATATTCATCGTTCTATTTGTTTCCTCCTTAATGATTGCCTCACAGTTAAAAGCAAAGAAATTCAGATTGCAGCAGTAAGGAACCTGATCTCACTTTAAGAAAGCACTTAAAGGATATGCAATTTCTAATCGTTTAGCTTCCTTCTATAGCAATCGTTTCTAAACATGAATTGTAAGATACATTTTCTAAGAATTTAGACTTATCAACATTCTCCCCATTCCCCAAGAAGTATTCATCCTCAGTGCCATCCCTTCTATTAATATAATTTGATATAATTTCTTATACATATAATAGTTTGTGAGTCCCCAACAGCTCCATGTTTCACTGCTGCATTGTCCAATGTTGCATAATAGCATGTAAGACGTGCTTGCTCTCTGACAGGAGGATGGAATGGCCAGTGTATTACTCAGCTTGTGGGCCTTGAGGGGCAGTCTGACTCCAGAAACCATGCATTGAACAGGGAGACAGAACACACCAAGAAGTTTCACCATGGAGATATCATACATATTTCAATAACTCATCTGTGAAGTAGACATGAGATCAGACAAGAGTTTCTTTTTAGTAATCAAATAAAACTATACTTGAGTACTAACCAACAGTGTGCTGTGTTGTGAGCCTGGGGAGATGCTCTTCTTACCTGTTAGCCTGCCAATGTATCATCTAAGTAAAAATATTGCTGAATAAAAGATTCAGACAAGAAAATAAATCCATAAATATTAATGTTAATATGCAAAACACATCAGGGTTGGGTTGGACAAAAAATCCAACATTATGGTTTGCCTCTCTGTCTGCCATGGTTTTCTCTACCTGCTACCAGCTTCAACAGTCAGCATCAAAGTCCCATACTCTAAAACTGAGAATAACTGTTTATACACCCCCCACCCCAATTTTGAACGCATTTCATAAAAGAAAAACAACTAGCAAACCAACTTTCTAAATATAGAAAATTGGTTAAAATTTCTTTCGAGCCTTCATTGAGTAGGTCTCTCTATACCAGGAAGGCAAAAGCCTAAGCAATTACAAGCAAGTGCTTTCTACATAGTGAAGAGAAAAATGTGGAGCCTAAAATCTGGAGTCACTAAAATTGCTCTTTTTATAGGATCCACAATAAGAGCTGACTGAGCAGGTCAGCCGAAGATGTTGGCAGCTGATGGGCTGGGTTGGGATTTAACAACACAATACAGGGCGTGGACCATCTGCACAGTTCTCTGCCAAAACATGCCTGTTTAGCTATGTGCTGACTTCTCACGAATTCTAGCTATGCAGGAGATTTCACAGCTTTGATGTCACTTAAATATCTCCAAGCTAAAACTCAATTATTGTTTAATAAGAACGTGTTAATTGGTTTAGAGTCATGAACTCTGGATGTCTCACTAATATCAAATGTGCCACGTGTATAGGCTTTGAGCCTTATGACACATTTGCATTAGCTTATTACAAAGTTACTAGGATACTTTTGCTATTGCTTTTGGGGGGGTCTCTCCCTGGCCCCTTCTCAAGCCCTGGCTATTCTGAATCTCATTATTTTAGATCAGGCTGGCCTCAGAGATCCAGCTGCCTGTGGATGCTGAGTTCTGGCATTAAGGGCATGTACCACCATGCCTGGCATTGGTATGCTTTTAGGAGGAATTTCTGATTCAGGGTATCTGGTAACAAAGTTTGCTCCATTATTTGTTGCATACTAACCACGTTCTGAAGATAGAAACCTAACTGTAAGTTAGAATTGATTTGATGACATGCGTGTATCATAATATGAAAATTTATATGGCAGACAGGGAAAGGTATTGGGAATCTTTTGTGCTTTGGAATTAATCATCTATGTAGAATGTTTTAAGAAACATTTAACATTATAAATGAAGAGATGTGCAGTGGTTAGGAGCATCTCCTGCTCTTGCAGAGGATCAGAGTTTGGTTTCTAAGTATCCATGTTGGGTAGTTCACAGATGCCTATAAAACCAGATCCAAGAAGGATGCAATGCTTCTGGCTTCTAAGGGCACTATGCTAATGTGTATTCTCGCACACACATGCATATAACTCAAAAGAAAATATTTTAAATAATCATGTGTTATCTATACTTAACCTTATAGTCATGCCACAGGTGAAATGACATTGAAAAATTAGTCTGGGAAGGTGCCCATTGGATAAGATTCTGAGTTTGAATCATCAGAGCCCATGTGAAAGCCAGGTATGGTAGCAGTATGAGCATCTGTAGCATGCCTATAGAGAGATGGATGGCAGAGAATGGAGAGTCACCGAAGGATCACAGGTCAGCTAGCCTGATGTATACAGGAGTGGACAACAGAGAAACTCTGCCTCAACAAGAGTGAACAAACACCAGAGAAACCCTGTCTTAACAAGGACTGACACCTGAAGTTGTCTGACTACATGCAGTAGTCATGTCATGTAGTAGCTATGGCATATACAATCTCTCTCTCTCTCTCTGTCTCTCTCTCTTTGTCTCTGTCTCTCTGTCTCTCTGTCTCTCTGTCTCTCTCTCTCTCTCTCTCCACACACACACACACACTTAAAAAAGTTAGTTGGTACCAAGCTTGAAATTACTTAAACAATACAGGCAGACATTCCAATTTAAAATAAAAACTTATTTGTTAAAGAGTTAGTTGATACCTATGATAATTTGACCTACTAAAAACATCCTGAGAATTTCCATTAGTCTTGTATACAAATTCTTTAAGCCATTGAATAGTAAAGCCATTTCTCATATGCAGTTCTTCTTAGTTGAAAATAATCTGCATAGCCATCACTCAGGCAGAGAAGGGATGAGTAGGAGGATGGACATGTATGACAGAGACAAGGTAGAGAAATATGGACATTTTCAGTGAGGCAAAATTATTCTAGACACAACAGCATCGGAGCTGCCTTTCTTCTTCCCACTCTGATTACCTGTGTTAACCCCTCCCGTGAAGATCCATGCTCCGGTTGTCATGGCTGCTTTGATGAGCCCTTTCCCGAAGACTTGCTTGAGTTTGGGCTGGAGTTCAAAGTTCTGCAGCCCTCCATGCACAGAGATGAGAAGTTTGGGGAGCTCCAGTTGCCATTCCTTGGTCATCAGGTGTAGCAAGAGATCAGGTTTCGTATCAAAAGATACTCGGACATACTAGAATAAAGATGGACAATTAGGGAGATGGGCAGGACTGCTTGGGGCTGTTTGTCTTTGTGACAGTTATATGTGCCTGACTTGAAAAAAATGTCTTATGTGAAATGTCTTATCTTTACCAAAAGAGACCTTAGGAGACAAAGGGATTCACACATTTAAAGGTTTTGTTGAAAATGAGTTATTTCCAATTTGAAAATTACTTGAGTTTTACAAAATGCAGCTTAAATATTATTTTTCCTGGTGAGCTCTTTACTTAAAACAAATTATGTTGACATTTTACCATTGTTTATATTCGTACAAATACTTCAAACATTACTAATATTTTCAATATGATCAATCCCTTTAAATAAACTAGATGTCGATATAACTATGACTTTGTGTTCTTGTGATCCTGTTGTGATTTTGATATTCTAGAAGACTCTAAAGTTCTACATAATACAATGAAAAAATTATCAGGCAATATCAGGTTATACTTAACTGTAAATGTATCTCAAATAGCCTATTATCTACCTAAGTAAAATCCATGTATCTATCATCTCTCTTTATTTGTCTATTTAATTTTTATGAGACAGTATGTAGCTATAACTGGCCTAGAGCATGCTATTTAGATCAGGCTGACTTCAAACTCAGTGATCCTCCTGGTTTCATCTTCTAAGTGCTGAGATAAGAGATACCACACCCATCCCAAATGTTTTATCTTTAAAAGAGCAGTGACAGAAGACATGCAGGTATTCCTATAGTTGAAAATTTGTAGCAGAAAATTCTAAGTATATATAACAAATGCCATAAGTACAATGATAATATATAGGACCCACAGGTTTTAGTTCAACTACATAGTTGATATATAAGACAATATAAGAAAATCTTTGGAAATATACTGACTTGACATGAAATGCAGAGATACTCAGTGTCTAACAAAAGTCTGCTTGGGGGCACAAAGCAAAGCTGGACATGAAAGGCTCTCCCAAGCCCTTCAACATCTGACCTGAAGACTTTCTGAAGTCTGGGGTAGTCCTTGCAGAGCCCCATAGAAAGCTGGTACACATCAAAGTGCTCAACTCTGAAACATTACTAGAGAAAACTAAGGAACTATGTAAGAGAAGGCTGTAGGAAACTTGCTTACCTCAGCCATGGAAGGCTGAGGGAGGTTCTGGGTAGACTGAAAAAGAATTCCCATTTGATTATTACCTAAGCATGAGCAGGTCCCTACACAGATTTGCCATCTGTACTCTTAGTGTGGTTTGAGACCTAGGAAATGGTATGTTAATGTCAATTGTTTTTGGCAGAGTGGTAGCTCCAGGTAAGCAGCAGAAGCAAACACAGGCCCTTTGTGGAGGATATGTAATAAATCCAGGTTGGAAATAGTTGCATGCCAACAGATAGCTGAGCTAAACCCTTTGAGACAGTGAGATGGTCATAGAATATGAAACAGACACATTTGCCATCTTATATATGGATATCAAAACAAGGAAGAAGAAGCTATAACAACCACGGGCATTTGAAAACCTAGAACAACTTGCAGAAATTAAAGTGTAATACTGTAAGTGAAACTAGCATGCAAAAACCATATTGACAATGGTTCTTAAAAATTAGCCACATGTAGCCTAGAAAGATGAAGGTTTGGAAAAATACACAGAAAAACAGAAACAACTAAAGATGCTCAGGCGAAATTCTAGATAAACATGAAAGAGCACTGCTTGAGGAGGCATTGGCAGACTATTTCTCAGAAATACCAAAGGATACCAATTCTCAGGTCCAGGAGCTCAATGGATCCTGGAAGGATAAATGATAGGAAACCTCAGTCATGAGATACACAGAAAGTATCACCTATGAAGATTGTAGACTAGACGCCCACTCCTCAACTGCAGCAATGGAAGCTAAAGCCAAGAGAAATGGCCTGTCGGTCTAGAGCTCCACATTTTCAGGGGAAAAAACTGACGTATTTTCTTTTCAAAACTGGGAGAATACATAGCCATTTTATGAATGCCAACATTGAAGTAGAGTTGAAGCCTATATGATCCAAAATTATGATCTCAAACACAAGGTGGGATGTAATAGTAACTACATGGTAAATATAAAAGCATGTGGGTTGCATAATATAAAGCAGTTATCATGCTTAATTTATAGTGTAAAGGGATAGAAATAAGGCATCAGGCAAAGATTAGTAATCAAAATAATAACAATAAGTACATATTACATGGGGGATGTATCTCAGTTGTAGAATGTGTGCCTGAAGCTCTTGGTTTGATACTTAGAACCACCTAAACAGAATGTGATGGTACATGCCTGTAATCCCAAAATTTGAGGGGTTCAGGCAGGTGGTGCAGAAGTTTGGAGCCATTGTGAACTACATGAGATGCTGTCTCAAAAAAAAAAAATCAAAATAACAAGAACAAAAATAAATGCTGGGTCCTTGAGATGGATCGGGGTATAAAGCACTTTCTTCACACCAAGCCTGAGGACCTGAGCTCAGTCCTTGGGATTGCATGTAGAAGGAAAGTACCAACTCCCACAAGTTTTCTCTGGCCTCTGTGTGGCCACTATGGCTCACACGCATGTGCACATGTGCATACATATATACCCACAGAAAATTAGCATAAAATTAATTAAAAATTTAAAAAAGTGTTGCATGGTAAAGAAAATGATTAAGTTTGTGGCACATTACTTATAATCTTCACTTGTATGGTGGAGACAGGAGTTCAAAGGGCTAGCCTTGGATACATAGTGAATTTGAGGCTAACCTGGATTTTATGAAATCCTGTCTTAAAAAACCAAATTATTAATAACCTTTGGGCCAATTACATTCAAGTCTATTTGTGTGTGTGTGTGTGTGTGTACATATTCATTTGTGTATGCACAAGTGCATGCAAGTGTGGACCATAAGTTAATTTTGAGTATCTTCCTCAACCACTACCTTTTTATTTTTATACATTCATTAAATTATTTTGTGTGTGTGTGCATGTGTGTGTGCACATGAACACATGTGTCACAGTAGAAGTGTGGAAATTAGAGGACAGCTTGGGGAGTAGTTTCTCTCCTCCCACCAGGGATTCAATTCAGGTCATCAGACTTGCTGGCAAAGCACCTTTACCTACTGAACCATTTTACCAAGCTCTTTCATACATCCCTTTCAACTTGAAGCCCACTGGTTTGGCTGGCCAATGTAGTCCAAGACATCCCCTTTTCTCTACCCTCCCAGAGCTGGGATTACTGGTGTATGCTATTCAAGGCTTGTTATGTGGGTGCTAGTATTTGAACTTGGGTTTCCATATTTGTGTGGCAAGAACTTTACCAATTGAGACAACTCCCTAAGCCCTACAATTCAATTATTTTTGAGGTTAGTACCAAGGCCCACATGTATATCAACTGATTCACATACTATTTTGTAAACAACTCTTAAATAGAACTCCAAAATGATGACTAAGGCAAAACACAGAAAATACATAAGCCAGTAAAATAGCCAGCAGTCAAGTATTATCTGTGGCAATATGACTTGTATATTCTTTGCTTTAAAAAAAAATAGGCCTGGTAGTGCAACACCACCATACACATGAACAAAATGTGCTGCTTTTTGACTTTTATACTTCACTCATGCCTCTAAGGGGCAGGACTCTTTGAGCTCCATTGTACACATATGAGACCAGCATCATACATATGGTTCACTGTTGATGGAAAGGTCACTCTGTGTGGCCTGGATTTTGCATTACAGGTACATGTGTGCTGAGAGTTTTACATGTTCCATCTCATATTCTTCAATATTTCCAGTGAGATAGAAAGGCTCCATACTGTTTCCAAACTCATACTACTAGTGGGTCATGACAGGCTCTGTATCCTAGCTTTGACTCTACAGCTTTTTCAACCTTAGAGATATAACTTCCTCTTACTCATTCTACTTTACATAAACCAAATAGTCTTCAAGTTCTAAGGAGGCATTTCTCAAAATGGTGCTTTCACCCAGGCCTGTTCTTGGTTCTTTCCGCTGCTGTGTTAGCTGGCAGTCTATTCCCTTAAAGGGTGGCAGCTTGGGTTCTGGTACAGCCTCCTTGTGACTTTTCTGCCCTATGAAACATGAACAGGTCAATGGGCTGACTTAGTCCTTTGATAATATTCTTTATTAACTTAAATCATTACATCTTTTGTAAACTATCAGGGCAAATAAGTTTCCCCTTAATTTGGCCTTACCCTCGCTATTGGCAGCTTTTCCCACTTCTCTGTGCATTCGGCTAATGCTGATCCCCAAGTCCTAGGGTAATGCACTCTGCCCTGTCACTCATGGAAATGACACTCATCTTTCAAAAGTTCGCTTCAGTCCCACTGACTGCCTGAGACTGCCCATGTTGATGCAATGGGACTCTTGCTGAAGCCCAGTGTGATATTTCTTTCTGGGTGATTCTTCTATGTACCACTTTCTCTCCTGTGCTACACGCTTTTGAGTTCAGGGCCGAGTTGAGCTGCCCATGGTTTTTGTTAAGCTTTGTCAGTATTGCTATGAAGTATCCACAGTATTATGAGAGATGGTTATGTAATCATGGGATTCTGGAGATCATCTACTTCAGCTATTCCATTTATAGACCCAGGGAAGATACACAGGGAAGGACTCATAGGGATATCACATCTAGCTATCCAACAGTCATTTACTTCATTATTATAGCCATATTGTTAAAGCTATGATGAACCCTGAGGGCTGAAGATAGGCTGGGCTTCTTAACCTTTAAAATGTAAACATTATAGGATAGGTAAGCCAGTAAAAAATGGAGTTTCTGATTCAATAGGTCTCGGCTGGAGTTTGGATGTCTTCACTTCTAACAGCTCCCTGTGGTCCACATGTGTGTAACTCCTGTCCATATAAAAAGAGGCCTAAATAGTGTGTAGATGGTCTGAGTATTTTCTTAAATTTATCTTCAGTGTAGCAGTTTGGAGAGATGGAGCCTTTAAGAGACAGTTAGGTCATGAGGACAGTGTCTTCCTGAACAGATGAGTGTTCTTATTGCAGAAGTGAGGTCCAGAGAAAAGGATGAGTTTACTTGCACTCCTGCTGTGGTCCTGCGTGCACACAGACATGTGTTCTTGCTATTCCATCTAGTGCAGTAGGATGGTACTGAAAGATGGGCCTCATTGGCAACAAGCCCCTAGACCCTGAATGTCCTATTCTCCATAACAGTGAAAATAAGTTTGTTCTTTATAAATTTCTCATTCTCAGATATTCTGCTACAGCAGCACAAGGAAGGACTAAGGCAACGTGTCTGTTATTTAGAAAGTAAAATACACTTAAATTTCATGTGGAAAGCAAAGAGATGATAGGGTAGAATTAGGCACAATAAATGAAAAAGTACAATAATTGGCAAGCTGCTCAAGGAATCTCCACTAACAGTACCCATCTTCACCAGGACCAGTTAGTTGTTAGCCAGAGAACCCAAGATTCTGTACATACCACACCTAACTATCCAGAATCTGGTGAAGGTCACAGACATTCTCAACTTTTAGCTATTGTCAAAAATCTGTGACTTACTCTGCCCTTCTCCTGGGAAACAAAAGGCAAGTATTTAAGTATATCAGCATGCTTCTTAAAGAAAACAATCAGACAGGACTGACAGCATTTTTCAGATGAAGGATTATGCTGGTTCATTCTATGTTAACTTGACAAGCTAGAGTCATCTAGGAAAAAAGAACCTTAGCTGAGAATGTGCCCTCACCAGATCACCCTATAAGCAAGCATATGAGGCATTTCCTTGATTGATGGATTGATGAGGGCAGTGTCATCCCTGAACTAGTGTTGCTCTAATACAGCAGACTGAGCAAGCTATGAGGAGCAAACCAGTAAGCTGTATTACTCCACAACTTACACTTCAGTTCCTGCCTCTGGGTTCCTGCCTTGAGTTCCTTTCCTGACTTCTCTCAAGGATGGACTGTGACATGGAAGTGTAAGTCAAATAGACCCTCCCAAGTCACTTTTGGTCATGACATTTTATCACAGAAATAGAAGCCCTAATTAAGACAAGAAGTTATAGAGCACAAGATACAGGGACCATGGATGAAGTCATGGGTTTGGAATCTGGAGTTAGAGTTACCTTTCATGGGAATAAGAAAAACCACAGAAAGTGCTGCTTCCTATTGATTGGCACCTATGTGGCTGGGCATTACTCACTCAACTCTGTCTACTTCCACCAGTCAATAAGGAAATAAATAAATAAATAAATAAATAAATAAAATCATTTTTGGCTATTGTTTAGAAAATCAAATGAATGGTTTGGGAGGTAAAATTGTTATTAAAATCAGGGCTTGGGCATCATTTTAAGGTTACCTAGAGATTTCAATTAAGTAGAAACTTTTAAGGTTATATTCCCATGTGTGTAGAAACTAGATTATTCATCATGCCTCTCAGCTGTGTATACCAATGAACTCACTTGCTGAATCAGCAGCTTCACACTAATTGTGCCCAGAGAAATTAGACAATCCCTATTAAATTGCTAATGTGATTTGAAATTTGGAGCTATTTCAGTTGTCATGAGAAGCAATTTAATTTTTTTAAATTTTGGGGTGGGATGGCATATGTGTTGGCATACTTGTGGAGGTGGGAGAGAAGCTTGGGAGAGTCAGTTCTCTCCTTTTACCATGTAAGTCCCAGGGATTGAATTCGGGTCATCAGGCTTGGCTGCAAGCACCTTTAGTCACCTTTAGTCTATGATAAGCAATTTTGATGTTCATTATGAGTCTATCAATAACTAAGGGATCACATTGCAAATAACAAGACATCTCCCTAACATGCATTCCAAATGTGGTTACCTAGGCATTACCCTGACTCAGTGCTATTTAGAAATTTCCAACTCATTCCATTATAAGATGCTAACAGTATTGGTCATTCAGACAATGTGAGTATCTCACCTGTTATATGAGATCAACCCTGACCACTGTTCAGGATACTATATGGGTTAAACTGTGGAATATGTAATGGCCAAGAAGCTCCAGTAAGTGCAAAGTAGGTAAAGATTACTTACAGTCAATGTAGACATAGTGTGCCTATGTATAACTGATCTAAGTCACATGCTTTTCAAAACAATCTTTATTTTCTACTCTAGTTCTGTGGGTGTAGGGGGAAGCCTTGCCCTCCCATTACAATGGGCCTTTAGGTCTCCAACTGATCAAACGAGAAGCTGAGATCAAGTAAGTTATGCATGTCTGTAATGACCTGTTCCTTTCTCTTCCTGCTGTCAGCTCTCCTGTCTGACATTAGAAGGCCTGTGCATGTCAAGTGGATGGCTTTTAGAATGTGCTGTGTAAGACAGAAGCTAGATTTAGTTGAAATTGTATGATTTTATGCTCTTGAGTACCACTGGAAGTCAATGAATCCAGCATTATCATTTCCATATTACTTTCCAGACAATAAACTAGAAATTACATTTTGTGAGACTCTGATAGGAAATGAGAGCGTCTCTTTCATTTGAATGGAGAAGACTTTGGTAAAGACACCTATAGAGGTCAGCTATGCCTGATACTGGGGTTCCTGTGCTGGACAGGTGACTTTCCTACTGAATTGGCTATTACTACGTCAGCATTTCAAATGCTTCTGTTTACTTATCAATGCTATGGAGCTCACAGGGTGTCACCAGGCAGTGTTCTTATCCTTCCATCATATCTACAGGGGATAAAGACTAGATGGGGTGAGGATGAAGTCATTACTACTTAGAGCAGATAGAGCTGTTTCCTTTAACAAACCAACCAAAAGCCTCCATAAACTTCTATCAGCGGTCTCAACTTGAGCTTCATAGAGCATTTGGTTCTGCTAATTCATCAGTCACCTCTTCAGCCCTAGATTTTTACCCATGTAACTTTGACCAGCTGTTTTAATGAAAATGAAAATGGGCTGCAGGACAATAAATCTTGCTACACTCTTGGAAATGTTCAATGACAAATCCTCTCCTTTCACTGCAAAGCCACCATTAATTCTTCTAAAGAACCATTTGGTACTTCTTAAGCAGTGTTTGTTCTGATTAATGGGCCTACCATTGTGAAATCTGTTTTAACACTCTCAGCAATGCCTTTCTTTCAAGCTCATAGTGGGGAAATGTGGCCCATTCTCTCTGTTGAGAAATGTGACAAGCATCATTTCATTTTCCAATTTTTGTAGCCACATATAAAGGGGGTACTTGTAATTAAAGCTGCAGCCAAGTACAATATGTCACATCAGAGATAATTCTGCCGATAGCAGTTTCCCAAGTTCACAGAGCCTTTGCCTTGCATCCAGAGTTTAATGCTTACAGTGGTTCAGTAGATGGAAGAATCTCACCAGAAAGGAAACATTCGGAATTCATTCAATGCATTCAAATTTCTAATTTGATGACACTCATAACTTGGGAAGTAGAAATGTCATTATTTTTGAAGTTTTCCAATGTTATATATCAGGTGTTTGTTTATATGATTAATGTTGATAATGGGAAGCTCAATAGTGAGAAATAACATATAATGTCACTAAGCACATACAGGAGTCACGGAGGCTAGTCTATGGGATTTCTGTTAGAATTATTCATTATAGCATTTTTCTAGAAGCAAGGAATTGAGACAGTTTTCTGAGGAGATTCAGCTTCCCTTACTTTATATACCTATAATCTGAATGGGAAACATCAACCATACTATCCACCTTAATTTTTTTTTGTTGTTGTTTTTTCAAGATAGGTTTTCTCTGTGTAACTGTTTAACTGTCCTGGCTGTCCTGGAACTTGCTTTGTAGATCAGACTGGCCTCAAACTAACAAAAGACCTTTCAGCCTCTGCCTCCCTAGTGCTGGGATTAATTTGCATCCTGTCTTTACCTTAATTCATTTCAGAGAGACCATCTGATCCATTTGCCAGTTTAGCAGCCTTCACAGACTGTAAGGTGGACTGGAAATCAGTGGGGCAATCACAAAGTTTCTCCAGAGCCCCATCAGGCTGGAGGAAGCTTCCTGTTAGTATTAGCTGTAGTGCAGCGATGGGCTGCTCATATGTATGAAGAGGAATCTTTTAACCACTTCCCACATGGCATGTGTTAATCAAGGGTTAATCAGATAAAATTTGCAGAATGTAAAGAGAGACAATTTTTAAACCTCAAATTCAATCCTTAAAACTCTCTAAGAGTATATGGTTACAGACACCATGCTAACAGGGGTAACCTCCCTACTATGTGGTCCCCTCCCCCAGAGCTCAGAGAGCAAGGCGTTCACCCTTGTGGGGCCAATAGGTAGAGCTTTCAGTGTGAAAACAAGGGCTAGGGACAATTTTCTAAATTATATGAAAAGTGTACTGAGGGACACCCCATGATCTAATAGATACATTAAGTAGCAGAGGAGAGCCAGAAGAGAATTGTGTGGCTGGCTTGAGAGGTTTAACTGCAAACCCTTAATTAGGTTTAGCCTTACCTGGCCCACAAGCCAGTTTTGCATTAATTAGAAGAGATGATTTGTAAACAAATGAGTCCATATTCTGCTCACTTTATAAATCATGCGGGAACGAACCCTCAATAGACAAGTCTCCAAGAAACCTCACAATCTCTGCTGACAGGGCCATTTTGTGGATGTATCTTAGGAATGGGCAGGATGTCAGGCTCTTTCCCTCACTGTCAGCTTGGATTGGCTCCTTCCTATGTCATAGTTTCTCTCTGCACAGTGTTGGTTAAGCTTGGACACCGAGTTCTCAACACCACAAAGCACTTGAAAGAACTTGGCAACTGATTCTAATGATCTAAGATGTAATTTTACAAAGACTTCCCCTTGCTCAAAGCTTTCCAGTTTAATTAACCTCATTAAATATTATCGATTTAAAAATTCTG
This sequence comes from Cricetulus griseus, assembly GCF_003668045.3. Taxonomy (NCBI): domain Eukaryota; kingdom Metazoa; phylum Chordata; class Mammalia; order Rodentia; family Cricetidae; genus Cricetulus; species Cricetulus griseus. The sequence continues at coordinate 38,570,467 of NC_048596.1, forward strand.
CTACAAAACATTATAAAACCCCTATTCAAAGGGTATAAGTACAATAGTAATTAACTTCCTTTCAATCACCTTCAAATAACTTCCAAATAAAACAGTGACTGTCATCTGTCCGAGGCACACATGATAAAGAAAAAAAGAAAATGGAAAAGGGGTCATTAGGAAGCTGGGTTTAAGAACTTTCTCTGGGAAAATAATTTACCTTCTTGGGGCTTCAATTATCTCACCTATACTGTAGGACGAGGGGATGGAGATTAAATTTTCCAAGGCTGGATGCACAGTGGAATAACTGCTGTGTCTATATCCAATGATTTCACCAAGGCTAATGAATGAGACTCCAGACGTGCCTCTTAGATATGGCCTTCCTTCCCTGTTATTTTGTGCCCCCAAGTCAAGAACCGCTGATTATGACCCCCAAGTTCCTTTGATGCTTAAGGGTCTGTGATATACTGCCACCCCACACATGTGGTAGGACAGACACCTAGCTATGGCTCTCGCATAACTGGAGGCATTTTAATAATGAGTCTGTTCCTCCTGCTGCCTGCCTCACTGTGTGCAGTCCACCTCAGCATTTGGAAAATGCTACAGCTGTATCCTGGGCTGCCTTGAAGGAAAAAGTTAATGTTATATCTTCCCTTAATTAAAGTAAATAAGTCAATCTTGCCCTTAGAGTGTTTCGATGACTTTGCTAAAAATCACTTCAAGGACACCTTTCAGAAGTGATGGCCCAAAAGTATATTAAGTTTACTGGCCTGTCTAACTGCAGTTTGGAGAATAATTAACCATACAGTGCTCTCATGAAGACTGTTTTTTTCCCCCCCACAGGAAGTGGGTGCCAAGTCTGTCTGTCCAAACTGCATGCTGGTTTGCTCAAGAGGTTGGGAAGCAAGGGAGGCTTGGGTTGGCAAGCATCCATTGCCCTGCCTCGTAAAATGAGGCCTGACAGCACCACTTCTTTGTTTGGACAGGAGAAGCAGAACAACTCTGGGGCGAACTCTCAGAGTGCACAAGATGCTTGTTTGTGTCTGGATGAATGCTGAGGATTTCCACTCACTAAATACCCAGTAGTAATGAAAAGCAAAGCTGGTCTTCATTAGGCTAATTAGGCTTGGACAGAAAGAAAGGGTTGCCCTTAGAGTGACTGCCCTTAGACCACCTAGGGCCACTCTGACCTCAGGGTCAGCATCATAGTATGTGCAATACAGTGCCCAGAAATGCAGTGCTTAGAGTTCACTTTCTTGAGGTTTTGTCTTGAAATTCTGAGAACTGGGATGTGTATCTCAGTGGTAGATACTTGCAGACCATGCATGGGTTTGATCATAGCTCCCAACAAAATCTGTGAATATGTATGGGGAAATGAAATCTGAGGGTATTGCAGGATAGTCGGTTGCTCATTTATAATCACGACTATTATTCATTACAGGCCATGAAAGAAATTGCCAAAGTATTTTGCTGAACATTTTGAAGGACACATACTAATAACCTCATTTTGAGTTTTGCTCTCCGGGCTTCTGGGGGTGGTCTCTCAAGTTCACCAGAAATTTTCAGGAGATGAAAAGGATTTCCTGTAGAGGAAAGTTATACAACAAAAGGGCTCTTGCTGTGCTCATTCTAACGTCACATCCACAGCAGGTTAGCGACGGGAGAGGAAAAGGATTAAGATAGGAAGGACCCCAGGTAACATAACTCATTCTGATTTGCTGGTATGAGTGACTGCTGGGGACAGAGAGAATGTGGACATCAGTTCACAAACTTCTAGCTAGATTTCCTGATGGTGAGTGTCACAAATACTGTTTTCACAGAGCAGATTAAACTGTGGGGCAAAAGAAAGCCAGGACCCCTGTGGAAATACTCTACTGGATCTTTGGACTTCCAGGAAGTACAGGAAATTATTTCCCTGACTCATCTCTATCATTTTCATCCATCCATTGAACACTAGCTGCGGATCAGGGGTCTATTGTCCTCATGCATCTCACAGAAGGCAACTTTACCAGCTTTCTAGGAAGAGCACCTGAGGCTCATATAAATTAAATGGCTTAACAAAGAGTTTCCAGTCAGACAGTGAGAATTTATCTAGTTCTTCGACTTTAGGAGCACACTTCTATTTTGATTGAGTACAAAGTTTTTCTCAGAGTAAAACCTTCTGTAGCTTTAGCACCAGCCATCATTCAAAGCCCTTAATACACAGAAGCACTGCTAATCCCTGAGATAGTTCTACGAAGTAGAAGTTACTACCCCTCTTTATATGCAAAGAAACTAAGGCACCAGGCTTAAATTGAACAATCACCCAACCAGCAAGTGACAGCACCAGGCTGTGAATAAAATGCCAATGGATTCCTATTCAAAAGTCAGCCAGTAAGCTACAAGGTCTAACCTTTCAGAATTATACATGTATTGCCTGAAAATGTAAATTAAAGTATATGAACTAACAAAAGCATGGATCAAAGGGACATCCTTTAAGGGATGAGTCGAATGTTTCTCCAAGTTCTTTCAGAGCATGGGGAAAATAAGAATATTAATAATGCAGGCTAAATTGGTTCACACCCATTGGCATGCCCAGCATTGTCTAACTTTTTCAACAGCCGGAAGCAAGCCTGCTGAACTACAAAACTTCCAGAATTTTCAGAAAACTTGCTTTACTTTTTATTCTTTGAAAATTCTGCAAGTCACATTAAGTGTAGTCCATGGGAACTAGAGTTTAGACATGACAAAATTTCTATATATTTTCCAATTCCTCGCTAAAGGCATTTTCCTTTCCCATTGAGAATATTATTAACCCAGCTACTTGGAGAGAAGGTACTGATATGGATTACAAGATCTCTGTCAAGACCAGGAAACATCCTGGGAAATGCTGCTAATAAAACAAAATAGAAACCTAAAGGAAACATATTTTTTCTCTCTCTCCAAATCTAGGGTGATTTAGAAAAAGGCTAAGTAGACGAGACATAGAAAATAACATTACAAACTGTAAGTAGCTTCAGAAAACAAGCCAGATTCAGAAAGACAAGTATGACCTTTTCTCTCATACAAGAAGGGCAGAGAGTGGTGGATCTGAACGTAAGTAAGAGTGGTTGAAAGAAGCTGATAAAGGTGCTGGTTGGGGGAGGTGGGCAGTGCTGTGTGTACACATATAGAAATGACATTGAACTGCATGATCATATACAATGATACATGTTAATCAAAGTAAAAATTAGCTCATCGTGTGATCTTATACCAACAATTTAAAAAGTCCCTGCTGGGGAAGGTTTCTTTCTCCTACTTTATAGACATTTTACTGGGAAGTGACAAGGTCAGGCTAGCCTGAAATCTACAACCTAGGCTCTTAGCTGTTCCTTTACAGGATGAGAAATATTGTGAGTGGCCTTTTTAATTTTTTTTTTTTATTACCATGGCTTTGTTGGAATGACCGCCTCCTTGGAACTCAATGGTTCCAAAAGCATCTGTTGGGCTGAGCTGAGTATGTTTGCTGATGGACCACTTCTCAGACTGGATGTCATTTCGGGAGAGACGACTCTCATTTTTCTCATTCTGAAGCACAGAGATACTGGGAGTGAGTCCGACATGTTGGCCTATGAGGCGCCCACAGCAACACCTATAACATGAGAGGTTAAAGTGAACCTCTTGAATCAGCCATTATTAGAACATACACTCAAGCAGCCAGTTACAGAAACCCATGGACTGTGCGGACCCATTCCAGTTCAGTGGTAGGTAAAATCCCAGAATGCAGTCTTATCAGAAAAGACAGTGGAGGGAGGCTTCCCACAACACTCCATCTACTGCTCTTGCCCACCACCCAGCTTATCTTTATCAACATCCTGTTCTCCCTCCACCCACACCTTGAAGTACTCTGAATATTGTCTGGGAGAGGGCAATTGTGAAAAAAAAAGTTCTCTATATTTTCTCCACTTTTAACTGCTCCCATCTATGAAATCTTGCATGAAGGATACTGAAGAGCTCGGAGGGTAAACTTTTAACATGTACATCTAAATGAGGAATCTCACTTACGTGTGAGTCACAATCTAACTTGTCTTTCCAACTGGTATTTGTTGTCAAATACTCAATTCTGAGAATAAAAAAAAAAAGCTATAGGATTTTCTTTGAAGAAGAACTGAAAAATTGGAAACTTAAAATTTTTCCCCCATCATCAAAATGCCTTCATATGTTATGATGACCATAATCACAATTATTAGTAATGATAGTTACATAGCATTCTCTTAAACACTAACAATTTAAGATACACTGATAATAAAATATTGCAGCACTGAAGCTTAAGCAATGTATCCAACATTGCGTATCTAGTCTATAGCTGTAAAAATCTGTATTTTAAGCCACCTTTTAAAATCGCCCATTCAAAAGGCATTTCCATTTTAGCTTACTGCTTTATATACTGCTGATTTTCAGGAAGGTAACTACAGTGCCAAAAACGTGCAGACTAAACCCTAATTAAAACCCTAGGTGTCTTTCGTTCAAGACTTTCTTTTTTACTATAGCAGGACATGTTGGCACCAATGAAACAGTTTGAAAAAATGTTAAGGTAGAAAATAAGTACTTGCAACAAAAATATAGTATGTTGTTATGTACAGGGATCAATCTTTCTCTAATAGTGGGTCTGTTACTCTGTGTACAGACACTTATCTGAAGATAACTTTAGCCAAGCATATTAAGCAGTTCAATATATATTTGCTTCAAATATATATTTAACTTGACAGTGGTTCCCTTGCAGTGGTAATAATTACTGTTGTACTCTATTCCTATAATTACCACTTCACATTCTTAATGTATTAAAGACAACAGGATTACCTATGGGGGTCTTTGGTGCTGGGTATGATGTGAACACATTCTCTTTTATAAAATGCTCTTTCAATCCAGGATTTCTGAGCCTAAAAAAGAGAGAGAGAAAGAAGAGAGTTGAGCATAAAATTCAAAACTTTTTTTGGCTAGGTAGCAATACCATGTAATCACACAATATACTGTATATATCATAAATGGGTTCCACACTGAATATCATCCAACCAGCCATTCTCAGAACCAGCTGCTTGGGTTAACATTATAATATTGAGAATTAAAGGAAATAGCCAGGCTGGAAAAAGTGTTAGTAATGGGACCGTAGACTTGTTCATTATGATTCCTAAAGGACAGAAACACAAGGCTATTATTCATAAAGGAAATGGAATTGAAGGAACAGAACATGACATTTATAATCTTACATGAAAAGATTCAAAAGTCAGAGGAAAAACATCTAGTTCTGTATCAGGTTTTCATAGTTGAAGCTTCTATTAGAGTTTCCTTACAGAAGGAAAGGAAAATGGCAGAAGGAGTGCATAATTCCAAATCCTTGCTACACCACTAAGGTTCCTTAAATCCAAGTTTGTGATACAGAAGAAATGGAAATGGGAAGACAAAGAGGAGAAACATAAGCATAACCTCAAGGCTCCTAGGTAATACTTGGGAAGGGAATGGGCACATTTCCCTTTACATCCTACATACATGCACAAAAGTATGGCTTCTTAGAAAAGGTATTGCTGAAACCATCCACTCAGGACCCCTGCCATAGAGATGGGGTTCCTAGATGGGCTAAGGTCATTCTATCAAACTGAAGGATATTTTTCACGCAAGCAGCATCTATCCTGCACATACAAGCTATGGGCTGTAGAACATATTATCCAACCATAAGTATTAATGAAGCCCTGCACTTTTGTAGATGAAAACACCATGTCACAATGCCAGAAGCCTGGAGATCCTGGACCACTTCCTTCAGAAAAATTTGAAACAGAAGAGACATCTCCATGAAACCTGCTAAATTTCTTAGAAGATTCCTTTACAAGTATTTAAGATGGATGTTTCTGGAACAAACCTTAGCTAGTTCATATGATATCACCTCACTGTCACACCTAAAATCATATTCTTAAAACATTCTGGCCCAATGCACATTTGAACTGTCATCTTGAACCATGACAGTCACTGGTGGGAACTGATACCAGCTCCCACTCACTAGGTGTAATTAGTCCTGATTTCCTGGACACACAGTGCTATCTGAGCCTTGTGAGTTCTGGTGTTCACTTATTCCCTGATCCCATACAATGGAGGTCGGTGCATGCATGTGGCATCCAGAGCAGTAGTTCTTTAATATTTACAATCATGGATATTGTACACTTGGCGATTTGGAGGACGGTTGAGAGCCACCAAGGCACTGTATTCTGTTCCAGTAATGGTCACAATGGGGTTACATAATTTCTATTTTCCCTACATTGTCTTCATTTAAAGGAGCATTCCACACTGCCTCAAAGGTCTCCAGGTCCAAGTGAACCTCTGCATCCTCATGCACATAGAAGGCACTTGAAATTTTGTTTGCAGCAGGGCATGAAGAGAAAAACAAACCTCCTCTCCAAGAGTTCTTAAACCAGTAGAAAAAGCTACTGGTTCCATCTTTGCAACAGAAATGAGCTCAGCAGCAAAGCTAACCCATCTTTATCTTCGTAAAAAGCCTGTAAATGAAACTATTCATAGCCCATTGTGCTGAAACCCTGAATACTTTCATTGATGTTATCTGACGTTCCTCACTGGACATTTGAAACCCACTTTTCCTACACCTTGGGGAAGAGTGGAGAAAGAATGTACTTTTGTAGCCCATCCTGGCAAGCCTTCAAAAGAATCTTTTGGGGCATCATCTGCCTGCTTCAGTGAATGCTGGCCCATGTTCCAGGAGAGGAAGTTGGAAAAGCAGCGTGTGTGGGATGTAATGTCTACAGCAGAGAAAAGAGCATGAGTAGGACCCTCATAGATGAGGACAGTTAAGAATTCTTTTTATCTTCAATTTCCCCATTTGTATTTGGGTACAATAATAATGCATGACATATTGGGTTGTTATTATTTGGGGAGTACCATGCTTGACTTCAAGAAGAGACTGACCTTGGCTTGTGTTTGTTTATTGAGACAGGTTCTCACTCTATATCCCTGGTTAGCCTGGTAATCATGCTTACACCTAGCTGGCCTTAAACTTGCAGCAATCACTATCCTGAGCCTTCCAAGTACTTAGAGTAAGGCATGCACCATCATGCCAGACTTCTGGGTTGATCCTCATACTATAAATTCATAGGTCATATGTGGGTTCTAGAAGATACTGGTAAAAATGGCCACCCCTATGTTTGCATCATAAAGCACTGGACTGGCCACTAACAAGATATGAAGAAAAGTTACTTTCTCTGAGCCTCATGTATAGCATATAGATCCCTAGTTACTAAGGAGGGTTTTGTGATAATCAGACTAAGAATTTCATTTTACACCTAGCACATAGTAGGAGCTCAGCAAGGATGCACAGCCACTAACATTTGTTTAGGTTCCATTATGTACTTAGTTCCACAGAAGAGCACTGGTGGAGAGGGACCATCTAAAATACTACATCTATTTTATCAATGAAAAAAAAAATGGGGTCAGGGAGATACAGCGAGTTCCAAAGCCACAGTTTGACCTTGAACAGCTTTGTTCCAGGTTCTTTCTGCTCAGCCCTTGGATATAATTGCTTTGCTAGAGGAGACGGTACTGGTTCTGAATGTCCTTTAGGGGTGCAGTGCCATCTGAGATGCCTGGGACCACACTGAACTCCTAGTGGCATTCAGAGAACTGGTTCAGACTTGTTTCTTCCCCTTCCTCCTCCCCAGTCTAGTCCTCACACATAGGGGTGGGGGTGAACTCTCTGCCACCTGTGCTTCCTCTCCCCTTGGGGTAATGGATAGGATGCCACTTTAGGAAGACTCTAATACATAAGACAGAAGTTAAAGAAGGGGGGAAATATTTCTGCTGCAGCCAAGAAATGGTATCACAACCGGACTTTAAACTTGAGAAAACTGAGGGCCATGCCAAATGAATGTGACTCTTCAAGGACACTGTTATTATTAGTTTCAATTTGGGAGGTCTTGCATGCATCAGTAAGATGGTGTATAGAAAAGTTATTACATATGGACTGTCAATTTGTTTGTTAATCTTTCAATGGAAAGTGATTTGGCTTGTGTACAGTCCAGCAACTTAATTACATTCTCCAAGAACAAAAGCAACCTCCTTGTGGGTGAATGGATAAGAAACCACTTTTGTTTCTTAGTATTAGCAGAGTAATCAGACAATTGGGAGGAAAAGAGAGGTGAGGTAAAAAGATCTTCCTGTCCCTCAAAGCAAACTTGGACTCTTTTTGTTTATGAGATGAGTATAATTTATCATAGGAAGAAATGTTTGCATAACAGACGACTTAGGACTTCTTCAAAACATGCATAATTGACTCTGCTATATTGTTGGGTTGGCTTCATTGTGCTTTTATTCAGGTTGTTAGTGTGGAAAGATACTCGATTTAAATTTTGTTTTGGAAAGGGCGTATTTTGATGTACAATCATGGTTTAACTTGTTGCCTAGATGAATTCCCTTTTTCTTTTGTTTAAGGACTTTGGTCTACTCTGCATGAAGCTTTAGACTTTGCTCCAACATGCAACCAAGTTAGTGCAGAATGATTACTCTCATTGTTAGAAAGCATGCAACACATCTGACATGCATTTCCTGCTAACTTTTCAGTTCTCTTCTATTGCAAAACTTCAGTGGAGAGTTTGCCCTACAGTTTTGCTTTTTAATTATGCCACAGAAGTCTCCTATCCTCCTATCAGCCCTCAGAAAATCACTTCTGTTCATTCTTTTCTGGAAGTAGACTGGTCAGTTACCAAACCACTGTGTCAGCGGCTGTTTCTTTCTTGTCTTTCCGCACTACCAGCCATGTGTGATGTGTAATAGGGAAACATTTTCAAAGGCTAATAATTAAAGGACATCCTCTTTTTTTAAACCAGAAACAAGGACATCTGCATTTTGAACAAAGTATAATAGTTACCCTAAGGAATAAAAGCAAGAGCTACTTTTGAAAATTAAACATGTAACCAGTAAGGCATCAAGATGAAAGAAGGCAAAACAAACCTGTAGATAGTGTCTTATACCAAAGAAACATCAAGTCATTTCATTTAAACAGGCTTCACTCCTTTTCACCCGATCTCTACTATCGACATTAAACCACCAACAGTTTTGCTATGTCTTCCTTTACCTCCCTCCTAGCTGTAGACTCAACTCTTCCTCAGGAGGGAACAGTTGCAACACAAACTTAGCAGCTCAGTCACCCAGACAGGTAATCCAAAGACTAAAAAGAAAGGAAGATGAACTTCTAGAAACAAAGCATGAGAATACTTCTCGGTGCTGCTCGCCATCACAGTCTCCACTTTCAAGAGGCCACCCAGTCTTTATCAGAACAAAATACTGAAATATATGTTCATTTCCCCTTGTATTCTCTCCACCCCCTCTGTGTTCCTTTGGTCTTCCTCGAAGTTCCCACATCCAACCTGGAGAAGGCAAACAAGAGAAAGTTCAGCTGAAATTGTTTACCTGCGCACCGACTCTGGCTGGTAGCTGGGCAGTCCCCTTGCACAGTTCCTGTTGCTTTCATTTTGCTGTGACTGGGGCTGGCCATCCCGCTAATAATGCTCGGATGACCGCCCACTGGAAAAAAAAAGTCACTTGCCAGGCTCTTCCCCCAAGAGACATTTCAAGTAAGCAATGAACTTGGGCAGATTGGCCCCCTTGGAATGTGCGGGTGCTCCAGGATTAGCCTGGCTAAGAATCCCATGGACATTCACTCACAGTTCTCACACACTGCTTGATTTGAACATCTAATCTGAAGCCAGAAGAGAAACAAATCCCTGGAGAGATCAGGTTTAACCAGTGCAAGTCCTAACTGCTTCCTACCCCACCCCCACCTTTTCTTTTTCCATTTTCAGAGTAGAAAAAAAAAAAAAAAGCTTGCAAGAGTGTGATAAGGTGCTCTGAGTTCTGAAAAGTTCTGCTTTGGAAAGTGAATCTCTCTAAAGAAACAGTGTATTAATGCTCCCAGTAGTTTGAACACACAAGAGGCATTGTTCCCTGGCCCAACAGAATGAAACGATAGTATTTCTTTAAAGAGAAACTGTTAAAAACCCTCAGTGTTTCAAAGGGACCCTCTGGTCCCTGAACATGAGCCCCAGAATTCAGTTGGGGTTGGCCAGATTGTTAACCTTCCACAACTAGATGTCAGTAAAACTTGCCTGATCACACCTCTTGTCCACAGCCTTCCCCTGCCCAGCACAAATGCACAAGAGACCTGCATTGCCTGTTTCTTTCTATATTGAAAAGCGATCCTCGGAGTGCTCCAAGGCTGTGGGTACAGGCAGGAAGTGAAGAAGCCTATACAATGAGGCCATGTCTTCACCAGGAGACTCTTGCCTGCATCAGGCCACATAGAGGGCACTTTGAGAGATCACCCAAGAAAGAATGTTTTTGATGATAGATATTAACTAGGTAAGCAAATACACTGGGGAGAAAAGAGTTCAAATTTCAATAGGCAAACAAACTCTTAAGAAGTGAATGTCTAAGCACCGTATCTCTTGCCAAGGGCTACAGTTAACTAAGAGGTGGTACCTTCAGCAGGAAGCCATCCTGGCTTTAATTGGTGAGGGCAGTGAGGCTTTGATTTTCATTTTCCTGTTACCTTGTATCAGAGTGAATAGTACATTTCATGTATACAGTAAAATGACAATGGTAACCAAGCAACTTATTTCACACTTGGATTAGCCCATGAGCCAGCCATCTTTACTATCTGTGCTCTTGCAGGATCGAAGATCGATTCCTATATTTGCTAGTCTTTCACTAAGACATAATCCCACCCCCCTGCACACCCCCCCTAGACAAGGGACAATCATCCTTCCACCTAGTGACTTTCATGGATGAAACATGGTAAAAAAGACTTAAGTGAATGGCATTAAGCTTTACCATGAAACACAAGAGGAAATGCTTGGAAAGTAGATTCAGTTTGCTTTGCCAGTGTGGGGTCCTGAGATTGAGTACCCAGAACTCATTGAAAGCTGGACATCTTGCCTTTCTTCTGGAATTCCAGCACTTCAGTGGCAAAACATGAAACAAAGATAGGACAATCCTTGGACAGTCAGTCTGGGATATGCAGCAGTAGACAGCAGAGAACTTGTCTCAAACAAGGTGGAAAGGTAGGGACTGGCACCCGACGCTGTTCCCCGATCGCCACACATGCATAGTGGCATATATGTGTTCTCTGATCTCCCTTTCTCTCTCTCTCTCTCTCTCTCTCTCTCTCTCTCTCTCTCTCTCTCTCTCTCTCTCCAACACCTCACACATTATTTTCTTTTTTGTAGAAGTCACAAATGTCCCTTACCTGTCCTTAGGAATTAGCCACAGCCTTGATGCCATACAGCCTCTGTGTACCTGTGACCCTTAAGTATTCATTCGAATTGAACCATTAGAGATTGTCTCTACAGCTTTGTGTAGACTCTGGAACTTGAAACTAAATAAATTATGGTTTATGCCATTTGATGATCACAACAATATTTCAGGGAGAAACACACATTTTCATGTTGCTATGTGAAAAGCAGACCACAAAAAAATAGGAAGAAAATGGCAAATTTTAAATAGAAAGATGGTTGCCAACTATGCTACTTTTCATTTTATCCCATTTGCTTTTGAGTTTCTCCTGGTCCTTGTGTACATGTGAAGTCAGAATAACGCATTTTGTATTTGCTTTTCAGTTATCAAATTCTGTCTTATGCTCACAGAAGGGGGCAGGGAAGGTGCTCAGGATAGGACAGTATTTAGAAGTTCAAGAAGAAAGAGAAGAAGGGCTCCATAGGGAGATCTTGGAAAGTTTTTTTTTTTTTTTTTAAATATGGGGTAAGATTTCTGGAGAGACACAAAGAGAAAAAAGAACAGAGAGAATTGAGAGGAAGGAAGAGGAAGGAAATTGAGAGGGGATATGATAAGTGGGCAGATATACACTTTGAAAGATCTACTGAGATGACAGTGTTGTCAGTTATGATACTAAATCAGTTGCCTTTCAGTAATCTTCCCAATGTAGAAAGACTCAACAATTCACCTCCTTCAACACCTTTTGTCAGTAGATCTCTCTGATAGTCTTTTATCACGTTTCTATGCATTTATTGTTAATTTGTTCTAGTCCCATTTTGGGGGGGGTTGGTTTTGCTAGCTTTTCTTTTCTAAATAGAAATATTCAGCAGAAAATAGAGTATGAGTTGCTGCTCATCCATGCAACTTACACCAGAGATGAAACCACTGCCACAGAGCCCTGGGCCTTTTGTGGGCCTTAAAATTGGAAGCTCCAGGTGAAGTCAGCAGAATGGTGCTTTCACATGAGGTAGGGAGGACCCTTTGCTTGAGGAAAGTAATTAGCTCCGAAGAGACTTGCAGCTCAGAGCTACTTTGCATAGGGATCTCTTCACACTTATAACATTGTTACCCAAGGTGCAGCTCCCGGAAGGATCTATTACCAGGCTGCTTCAGGTATAGTTTTTCGAGCACTTAAATTCTAACAGTGGATGTCCACATGTACAGTGGTAGCTATGGCTCTTCTGCTTTTATGTTACCACAGAATGCCGTATTCTCCAAATTTACCATTAATAAAACACTACCTCTGAAAACACTATATTGAAAAAGTTTTGTTGGCACACAGTTCTTTAAACAATGCAATTAGATTTTCTATTTGCAGAAACTCAATTTTTTTTTTTTTCGAGACAGGGTTTCTCTGTATAGCTTTGGAGCCTATCCTGGCACTCGCTCTGGAGACCTCAATTTTTAACATATTACAATGCACACTGTACTTCCATAAGTACCTGCAAAAAATATGTTCTTTGATGTTTATTTTTGGTAACAATGACAAAGAGCATGATGGCATGGCTTTAGTGGGTCAGCAAACATTTCTAGCAAAGGTCAGATAGTATGTATTTAAGGACATTAGGGGACAGTGAGTGCCCACCTCAATAATAAACCACTTGGTTATCATGAGGGGGACAAAGTGGCTACAAACATGATCATAGCTGAGTATGTTTTATTTCAATGCAGAGGGTAGTAGGCGGAATCTGATGTATACTGGTCAACCTTTGTAACAGAAAAAAACCCCAAACACAGACAAATAAAAAGATGCATTCTACAATGGGTTCTCAGGGGAGGCAGTGGAGGAACTAAGGCTTTGTGGCACCAACCCTCACTTGTCTCTACTCTTCTTCCTGCATGGCAGGCAAGCTCTCATCAGTTGACTCTGCTTCTCTTGCTTTTTCCTGTGAAAGGTACCCCACTCCCTAGCAGTCTCTGGCCATCCTAGCCAAAGGAACATTGTGTCACTCTATCAAGTTATACCTCCTCCCCTAGTTCTTGCATGTCCCTTACTAAGAAGTTCCCAAGGGCAGTAATTTCAGTGTGCTACCACAATCGGCATAGCACTTGGAACTGTGGCCACTGGGAGGCACACAGATGACCTAGAAAACCATTTCACTTCCCAAAGAGCAAAACCTTCCCTTAGAAATGGATGGCATCTGGGGCTGGAGAGATGACTCAGTGGTTAATAGCACTGGGTGCTCTTCTAGAGGCCCTGGGTTCAATTTCCAGCACCCACTTGGCAGCTCATAACTGTTTGTAACCCCAGTTCCAGGGGATCTGGCAGCCTCACCCAGACATATGTATAGGCAAAACACCAATTCACATAAAATATAAATGATTAAATTATTAAAATAAAAAGAAATGGATGTCATCAGATGGTCTTGTGTCTCCAAAAAGGAGGCTTAAGGGTTAACCAGGTAGGAATTTATGCTGGGTTTACAGCAATGCATTAATGTAATGTATAAGGAAGGGATATAACTGATAAAATATCATCATCTGGGGGTTACAGATTTTTTTTTCTTATTTGAAAGTGTATTTACCAATCCCAGTGGTTCAGGTCCATAATCCCAGCTGCTCAGGTGGCTGAGGCAGGGATATCTTTAAATTCAAGGTTTCCCTGAGCAACAGTGTGAGTTCAACGATCGCTTTGGCAACCGAGGGGGACTATCTCCAAATAAAAAGTGAAAAGAGTGCTAGAGGTGGAACTCACTGGCAGAGTACTTATCTAGAATGCATAAGACACTAGATTAAATCCTCAGCACTACAAAAAAACGAAAAACAGGTGGAGATGAAAAGACATGATGTTATCATAAAGTGACTGCCGTTTAGGAAACACAGACAGCCCCTCTTAAATGCCCTGTAAACCTTAAACTCCTTGTTTTTTATTACAACACGTGAAAATAAATGTGTTGTGGTTTTCACCATCTGAGTTGCCATTGACCTATAAACAATGCCAGAGGACACGGCGAGGCCAGTGCTTCTGGATCACACCGACACCAGCATGTCCCTCCCCAGCAAACGATCCTGCTGTCCCCTGCCAACCTCTCATGTATCATCAGAGCCCAATTGCAATCAGCTCAGTATTGAAAGGCTTCTGGATATGACTCTGGAAATGTTTTGATCAAATCTCTCAACTTCCTTGCCGTCCTTAACACTCTTTCCACTCAGGTCAACCAGAAAATGGATGGTGCTCCTGACCCATCAAGCGGTTCCACACTTCTCAGCCATTGGGCATGTTATTATTACCCTTGGAAGGTTAGATTATTCCTTTTGCATTGGGTGGATGCCTTTGTATTCCTAAATCTGCATAAAACACTTTGTTCTTTGAGCGGCTCGGCTGTAGCCACTCCAAGCCAGAACAACCGTGACCTTGTTCTACTTCAGTACTTTGCTCTCACTCCAATCAGCGGCTGCCTCATGTACTGCTCTAATTACTTACTTCTGGTTCAGCAGGCACGCTCACCCACTTCCACTGTTGCCTGCACCCATCCTGTCTGTGTCTACAACAACACAACGAGAGCTTGGACTTCCTCTAGAAGAATTCTCTTCTTCCCCATGCTAGTTTCCCTTTGTTTCTAGAGGCCTGCTACCCCTCATTTCTAGAATTACCTTTTGGAGAATAATGTGGCTATGGACTGAAATTACTTGAAATAGAACTTACTTCATAGCATCCAAATTTACATACAGTACAAGGCCTTTTTTATCTATTTATCTTGAAAATATTCAGTAAGTCACACTTTCCAGTTGCAAATAAAACTCATCTTTTATAACCAGGCCATGATGTGAAAATTACATGTAAATATGATCAGAATTTCAATGTAGATTGGTAATTCTACAGAGTCATCTTGGAAATAATCTCATTATATGTAACATTTAAAGTTTCTCCATATTGAAGCAATTAATCGTTGCTTAACCATAATGCATTATATTTTTGCAGCTCTGTATTACACACAGAATATTTTTGAACATAGCATTTCATATAATTTTTTGAAGTAAGTTTGTAAAAGAGACATTACAATATTTTCTTATATAAGTGAAAACTGGGGTTTGCACAGATTAAGCATAATGCTCAAGTTACATACCAGTGATTGGCTTAGCCTGATGGCTTTATACTGAGGTCTTTGAATCCGTTATTCTGTCACTGATTTTAAGGATGCTAAATAATGCTTTTCTTTTTGGTGTGGTGGATTAATGTCATCAGAATCATCCTGAGCTTATTAAAACCACATTTATTTCATCACGTCCAAAAGACTCTAGTGAAAGAGTTGAAATGAAGACATAGGCTTCTACTTCAAAACTATACCATAACCACCAAAGATTAGTCACAAGCTTTGTTACAGTACCTGTTTCCATACTTAAACATTTATATGCTACATATGCATTCTTAGGAACTCACTGCCTCTATTGACCCAAAAACATGACAACATTGCTCCCTATGAATCAGGCTCATATCCTAAAAGGCAACAGAATAAACTTTGCCCCAAGAAAAAGATAAAATGAAAGACAAGGTTATGACAAAAAACAAAGACAAAAAGCTTATGAGATTGAAGCCTGGCATCTGCCTGAGGGATGATGGATCACTGTTAGTAAACCATATCACTGTGAGAATGCCAGCCCACACCTGTGATGGGGGAAGGTGCTCTGTGTTCAGAGAAGCTGTGCCACTAACCTTGTCAGTGCAAAGCCATACTTTAAGTGCTCAGCTCTTTATGGTAGCTCATTTTTTTTGCCATTCTGATTTTGTTAGGAGGTATTGCCTCCCATCCCTTTCCTGCCATTGTGCTGAGTCATAAAATTAGAGCATTTCACGTTCGGTAGAAATGTGGCTGGAATTTATGTGACAAGCCATGTCCGGTGCAGAGGCCAATTTTAATTTCGTTTAACTCTTTTGTTCTGGAGGGATGAAGATGCTGAGAAAAGCGCAAAGTGAGAATAGATAAATAACCACAGTCCAATTTTTGGAGAGTTGTCCTATCAGGATTGACTCCTGGGGAAATCTCAATCTCTCTCTGCCTGTCTGGTACAAATTTTATTTTATCACAGTTCTAACTACCTTCAAATACTTAGCATTCAATTTTAAAGTAAAAAAAAAATTTACAAAATAGAGTACAATTTGGCCATAGGATTTTATTTCCAAAGTCCCAATTTTCTTTATTCGTTTAAAATATTAAGGAAGAGCCTGATGGAGGTGTGACAGACCAGGATTCTTGAGATATGAATCCTGGCCGTGACTTAGTGATAACCAGGTTCCTAACCTTGGAGAGTGGTATGCTCTTGGGAGACCTTCAAGGTCAGCTGCAGGTCTTGAGGCTGAGGATTCTGGGACACAGAGACCGGCAGCATTGTTTTTAGTCCCTCATCAATGTGTACAAAGATGGTAGAGAGGCTGTTTTGAAAGGCAGATTATTTTAAAAGTCTTTACACATTCATGGAATTGTTATTCTTTTTATAACCAAGCAATGAAAACATTGCAGAGTGCAAGGTTTTTGGTCTATTCAGCACAAAGTACATAAGAAGATTTGAATTAATAAATAATCCCCAAAAGAATTCTCACCAGGCTCCAGCCATTCTGAAAAAAATGTCTCCGGCTGAGCTATTCAACACATATGTAAAACTGTAATTCTGTTTCAGTGAGAATCCAAGTGTCATTAAGACATTGTTATGATTAAATGATAACTTGGCATGTTTTATTCTGCCTTTTAGAGAATTTCAAAGACTGGAACATGGTGTTCCCTAACCCCCTTTTGTTACCAAATGACAAACCAAAATTTAATATTGCCATTCTAATCAGGATTTATAAAAAAAAAAACCCAAGATTTATAAGATGTTTTTCCCCTCAAATCGAACAATGAAGAATAATTGAACTGGAGGAAAAGGCAACCCCATCTGTGTCATTGGAAGCAACACACAAGCATACAAGCCCAGCAATGTCAATGTAATATTGTTCCTATCATCCTTTGGGAAATGGAAAAGGTTTAGATATTCAGTTAATGCAGCATAAGCATATCTATCTTGATCTGCTAGTCATCACTCTCTGTCAAATTGCTTAGTTGTTAGGTAGAAAAATAAAACCATTCACAGAGACTCAGCCTTTGGTGAAGTGACGTGACGGTTTTTCATGTTGTTGAAGGTTACCAAGCCTACCTCCAAAACACTGTTAACACCATCTTCCCTAAACACAAGCAGCCAGCATCTGCACCCTACTGATTATGTGTGTCTTTATTTGCTAATAGAAAACCTCTCTGGAAGATTTTAGATCCAGGGGTAGATTCTAATCTCTATATTTAGCCTTCTCCACTACATTTTACATTTGATGCACAAGGAAATGAATATGAATTCAAATGCATAAAGAATCTTAGAAGCTAGCACAAAAAAATACAGGTGTAGGCTAATATGCAGGTGCTAGCTTATAATGTTTATGTGTGGATATGTAAGTGAGTGTATGACATTAGAGAGGAGACCACAAGGGGGGGAAAGAGGAGGTAAGAAGGGTGAGGACAAATAAAGCATATGGAAGCAGAAAAGAGGTCATGGGGAGTGTGGAAGGATGAAAGGGGAGGTAAGAGGGGTTGGGAGGAGAGAGAGAGAGAGAGAGAGAGAGAGAGAGAGAGAGAGAGAGAGAGAGAGAGAGAGAGAGAGAGAGAGAGATTACTAAAACCAAATTTTGTTTGAAAACGCTACAATGACACTCATATGTATGAAAATTTAAAAATTTGAAGAGACAATATAAACAGAGGCTCAGCTGAGAAGTTATAATTATACTAATATGAGTTATTAAAGCCAGTGCTACCTGGATCTTGGTCTTGATTCAGTGACTAGAGAATTTGAAAATAGGCAATCAGTGCTGGATCACTTGTATCTTTTAAAATTGTATTGTTTAATTTATTCATTTTTTATGTGTATGGATGTTTTGCCTGCATGTATGTGTGTGAACCCTGTGGACATCTGGCACCCACAGAGGCCAGAAGAGTGTGTCTGATATCCTGAAACTGGACAGATGGTTGTGAGCCAGCATGTGGATTTCTAGAACCAAACAAATCCAGGTCTTCTGCTGAAACAGTAGAACTAAGTCATCTCTCCAACTCCAATTCACTTACACACACACACACACACACACACACACACACACACACACACACACACTGACTATCAACTGTACAATTTGGGGCCCCTATGAGCTCTGCTTAGTTGATTCTGTGGGCCTTAAGGGTGTGTGCCACTGGTTGAGGACTCCAGGAGAAAGAACATGGCCCACAGACATCAATTAAGTAGAGCTTACAGGGGCTCAAAGAGACTGAAGCAGCAATTATGGAGTCTGCATGGGTCTGAGTTCAGTCTTCTGCATACATGTTATGGTTCTTAGCTTGGTGTTTTTGTGGAACTTCCTACTGTGGGAGTGGGGGTGTCTCTGACTCCCCTACCTTCCTCAATTTATCATAAATAAATAGTTTTATAGAGCACCATAACAAGATCATGCAGTTGGCTTTTGGGCAATGTTAAATTGCTATGGTTGTTTCCAAATATTTATTCTCAATCTCTGTGCTCTGATCATTCACCATTGACTTAAGGGACAGCATCTGATCATGGACCACGAATCTGTGTGTGGTAGACTGTCTGACTCTAGCCACATCCACACTATTGGGGAACTTTCAAGAAATGTGGATGCTTACACCTCACAGACCTCTAAATAGTGCTAAGTTAAATCACTTCCCTGGCAACCACATCACATTAAATACAGAGTTCTGGGGGAAAACAGGGGCAGTAAAGACCATTCAATACCAGCAGCAATAATGAATAGTTTCATTGCTCCTGAATAGGCTATTCAGTGGTCTAATTATTGTCAAGTCTTACTAACTTGAGCCTTCTCACAAACCCGAGAATCAAGTGTTTATATTTTATACTCACTTTGTAGGTATGGGCAGAAGAAACGAAGGGCTCAGTGTCATTCAGCCAGATAGTGGAGTGCTTGGACATAGAACATTTTATGAGACACAGATGGCTATGAGGGGCCCTCAGATCAGGGGAGTCAGTGTTGGTTGGAAGGTACATTTGAGCTTGCCTGGCCCATGGGTGGTGTGCCCTGGCAGTACAAGATGGTTACATTTTGAGAACTTTTATTTGCATTTCATTAATAATGTATTCTTCCTTAATTCCATAACTAAAGGGACATAACTTTACCTGTTCTTTAAGTTATTTTTTTATTTCTTTCTCTTTTTTAAATTTAAATTCTTTAATTACTACTCATATTTACATATCCATCCCCCCATTCCTCCTGCCCTCCCATCCTCCCATGTTCCCCACCAACCCCAAGATCATATCATTTGGGGGAGGGCCTACACCCTCCTTGCTGTATTGGGCTGCAATAGTATCCCTTCATAGGGAATGGGCTCCCAAAGTCCATTTGTGTTCTAGGGATAAACACTGGCTCCATTGTTAGAGGTCCCATAGACTGTCTTGGCCTCCTAGCTGGCACCCACATTCAGAGGGCTTGGTTCAGTCCAATGCTGTTTCCCCAGCTTTATGTCTAGGGTCTCCATGCTCTCAGTAGGTCAGGTCAACTGTTTCTGTGGGTTTCTTTAGCAACGTCTTGGCTCCTTTGCTTATCCCTCCTTAACTAACTGTTCTTAACCTCCATAATTTTAGAGATATATTTAAATTTTTCTTTCTCCTTAAGTCGACAATGGAAGATGTTTGCCTCCAAGTACCTTCCCCTTTCCTTTGTACACTATGCATTCTCATCTTTATCATCCAGTCTTCAGCTCTAGGCTCAGGACAATACCTCCCTTTTAGCTTTTTGTGTGTATGTATGTTTTCATGGGTCTTTGGCTGTCCTGGAACCACTAGCCTGGTCTCATATCTGTAGTAATCATTCTGCTTCAACCTCCCAAATGCTTGGATTACAGGCATGATCCAGCATGCCATGATGTCTATTTACCTTTTAATTCTCTTTCCATATTTTAATTGCCTGGCACCTGGTCAAACCTCAGTAACATTTTTTTTAAAAAAATAATGAATAACATTTCGTATATCTAGAAAATAAAATCATTCAACTGTGGACGGAGTATTCTGTAAAATGCTCATTAATGGAACAATTTATTTTTATATTTACCTAACATATTCTGTACAAATAGACCTGTCAGGTCTTAAAATGCCAGGCAAAATGTAACTGTCAATCTTAAAGTATTGCCACTATGTTGAAAAGTGATTACAACGAATCACATGTGTGTGCATGCTGTGTGCACACATTAATGATTTATTTTCTGTTGGTATTTGGCAGACATTTGACAAGCTTTGTGATTTTCAATTCTACAATATAGGTAACATGCTAGAAATGATGGAAAAAGAGAAATTACATTTATATATATTATATATAATGTATATATCATTTTTCCTTTTTTGGCATTATAAATTGGTTAGTTCACTTGAAGAATAATGGGTCCTTGTGCTCACATGCACATACCCCCCACACAAACATAATTAAAATAAAATAGGTCTTTAAATTTTTTAAAAAAGAATAATGCGGTCATGCAATCATTACTGAATGTCTTCAAATGAATATCAAGAGACATAGATGTCTATGAGGGGCCTAAGAAGAAATTGGTCTTCAGAATGCTGGGATTAACAAATGCTATCTGGGAGAGTATAGAATTCTTTTCTTAATGTCTATCAGGGTTCTTATTCCAAGCTGGCCACTTGATAATCAGCTCAATTGCCCATTGGTTATGTTTCCTTACAGTTGAATCACATTATATGTTTCACTTGTTCCCATTGTTTGTTTGTATGTCTAGGTGTATTGCATGCATGTGTGGCTGGTGAACTTGTGTGTAGGCGTGGAGGTGGTGCATATGCATCTATGCACATATGAGGCCAGAGTTTGATAGGTGTTTCGATCACCCTGCACCTTATTAGTTGAATCTGGAGATGTGACTAAATTGTCTGGCTAGTAAACCCTCTAGAATTCTGTCTTTGCTTTCCAAGAACTGGAATTTCAGGCATGTGCATGCCATATTGGATCTTTACTGTGGGTGCTGGGGATTGAAATTGTGTCATCATGTTGGCATGGTAAGCATTTGCCAACTGTGCCCCCTTTTCCATTTTTCAAGCTATAGTCAACACAGGCTAGTATAGATTACCTTAAAATTAATTTTGGTAGTCTAAAGGTTCATATAATGAAGGAGAACAGATTTCTATCTCTTAGGTGGATTTCAGATGATGGTATTTAAATCAAAACACCAACAATTTTTCCCTTTTCTCTACACTGGCATCCCTTTCTGGAGAATGGTGTATCAAAAATTGCTTTGTTTTTTATAAATGAATAAATAATAATTGATGGTCTTTGCTAGCCTTATTCAAATAGAAATTTCTGCATACTCCATATTAAAAAGGCCATGTCAACAGAATTCTAAATAAGTAGACTTTTGCTGATATTCACATATTATTTGGGTATCTATACATGGTATGGATAGGTTTACATGATTAATTCACTCCACAAGTTTGAGGATGCAGTCCTGAAATGTTTATTTCAGTTGGATGTCAGGACTCATCCTTCATGGCCTTATGTGCACACATCCTACCATTCTCTGTATATTTCTGTTACTCATCAGACCTGACTGATGAAGCCCCCGTGGAACCATCACTGTGAGTCTAGCTTTTGTGTCAGAGAATACAAATAACCTGGAGAAAATGCACTGAAGCCCAGTGCTTCCTAATTAGTGACACTGACCTCCCAATCCTGCCTCATCTGCATTATCTGGAAATGACACTGTGGTGAAGTAGTGACCTCACCCATGCTCCCAGCTATGAATGATGACAACTTTTTTCTTTTATTACCAGGTTCTCCTTTGTAAATAGGAGAGTATAGTCTCCATTTTGTTACCTCTCTAGGGACTGTGGTTGAAACTGATCAACACTGTGACAACCTGAACAACTTGAGTGTCATATGAGGACTTGTTAATACAGGTGTGCCGGCTTGTGGAAAGACTGACACATTCTTTCATGTGTTGTCTTCATAATTATAGGTGGCTGGATTTATCAGCTTTAATTACATTCTTGCTTGACTTACACCAAAATGTTAATTTCTTTTGGATTAAATAAACTCCATATGAATTAATTTGACCTTCCTCCTTCTTAAAAAAAACTATTAGGAATTTCATTAGATTTAAGTAACATGGAATTTGATCACACAGCATTCTGGGGCTCAGCCACAGCAGGCTTGGGTACTAGGCAGGCTGATTACAACTCAAGCATTGTTTCAATGTGATTTTGCAAAGGATTTCATTTACTGCAGATTAGTACATTTATTAAGCTGTTGATAATTGAAGCCTCTTAGGTTTGGTAAGTACCATCCAGTGAGGTAGATTAGTGGGGTTTAATTTGTTGCTCTCAAATCATACATGAAGACTTAGAATAATTACATCTCCACTGTGGTCTAATAAAGATGACATTGCAATGGCACTTCTGGCCCCTTCTGAATGTGTGTGTTTCCTTTAAGATTCTGCATTGGCGGGGGATTCACCTTTCTCCCTCAAGAGAAGCCCAAACCTTATCACCCATAAATGATAAGATCTAGGGATAAACTGAAGATATAGTCATTTATAGTGTGAGTTACAAGTATCAGAAGTCAGAATGAAAAGTACTACAATAGAACTAATAACAAATAAGTAAATATTTGTTATTGTTTCTTCTATATTTATTTGCTTTTTAGTATATGTCATTCATTATAATTGTTTCATGCATCACGTTTGTATGGGAATGAATCTGAAGCCCAAACACCTCAGCCTAACATAATTCTTTTACAGGATAACATTCTAAAACATTTATATTTATATGCAGGTGATCATTAAGGTCCTAAATCCAACATATATATTCATGGTACACACTACACTTTCCCCTCAAAAGGGGACTATTGCTTATGAAACACTATCTCTATCCACTTAAAGTCTTTCTCAAATACATATCATGTCTTGAATGCCTGCTGTTTGGGTAGGCTGGAAATGGAACACCTAATGTTCATAGTAGTCTGTGCTTAGAAGTAAAATTGCCATCAAAAGTGAGGTATGCAGGTGAATGCACCAGAAAAGGGAGACGGTTTATACTCTCTCTGTCCATGGCCTATGCAGGTACCTTATACTTTTACAACTTAGAAACTTCAAGTTAACCTCACTCTTGTGCCCCGCCCCACTTCATCCTGCTGATCGTAAAGTCAATCTGGAACAACTGCTAAGAGTTTTCCATGAAATATTCTACCAAGTGACTTTATAAGGATGCTTGACTACAGATCATGACAACAATTCCAAGTAATTTCACAATATCATGAAAGACAATGAAGGTTTGCTTCTTCATTTTCATAAGTGGGTGCTATTTCAATCCTGGGTTCATTTCCTGAGAAAGTATCTCATGCACATTTGTCCAATGCAACAATAATAATGATAGCAATAGATGATTAGATACATAAAACAACAATGGTGGAATGTATCTCAAAATTACATACACTTAGGGCATTAAAGCCAGGAGTTGTAGATAAATATCAAAACCTGTGTACTTTCTGCAGATTATAGTCAATGCTTCTCTATACTTGTGATAATTTTCAGTGTGGTGATATATTATCATTCACCACAATGTCATGACTGAATAGACAATTATTCAGTTTGATGAAGAAGAATAAGGAGCAGGAGGAGGAGGAGGAGGAAGAAGAGGAGGAGGAGGAGGAGGAGGAGGAGGAGGAGAAGAAGAAGAAGAAGAAGAAGAAGAAGAAGAAGAAGAAGAAGAAGAAGAAGAAGAAGAAGAAGAAGAAGAAATCCCCAATCTAACCAGTAACTTGGAATTATTCAGTACCCCTAGAGACAAGATGACTGCTATTTGGATGGACTGGAAATGGAGTACTTTAAGTTCATATTAGTCTGTATTACATTTTTTTCAAGTCTCACCTTGAAAACATAAAGAAAATGAGCCAGGGAGCATGAGGCAAAGAAATCATGAGATGAGAAAGTTCCAAATGGAAAGGGATATGTATGCATTAGCAGAGATGAGGTAAGGTGTGCAGTTAGCAGACTGCCCCACAGACATATGAAGTTACAAGTATGAGAGAGAGAGAGAGAGAGAGAGAGAGAGAGAGAGAGAGAGAGAGAGAGAGAAACTTAGGTGGCCTTTGAGAGACAGATACAGGAAGGTGAAAAATCCGGCCCCCAGACTCTACTCAGTTTCTGGGTGCCAGTGAGATGATAAACTGTCTCCAGTAGTGACCTGAGTACTTTCATCAATACATTTAGGAAAAGATAGTGAACATCTATGAGTTAAAAGAGACCTAAGAATATTTATTCATAGTTCATAGGTCTAGATCATAGGAGAGCATCTCAGTTGACCCATTTGACTTTGATAGTGGAAGAAAGTGACATCCAGGGAAGGGATTTGACTCATTCAAGGTCATAGTGCTAGCACCTCATAAAGCCAATGCTTGGAGGCCTGTATCTTTCAACATTGAAGACGATGTCCTCCAGTTATATGACACCCACTCTTTGATGTGGAAAACAGGCTAAGCTGTCTCCTAAGACAGCACTCTCATTTCTAGAAAGAGACTGAATGTGTTGGGAATGTAGAGAGCACCCATCTGTTCAAAGGTGTGCTAAGGGTAGCATTTTATGAAGTATTTGGCTCTTAGGAATGACTTCAGTTTTAGCTGTGAGTATCCTTGGGTCTTGGATATTCTAACACTTCTTTTAATGTGATTCATCTAAGGGGATTTGACTTCCAGTACTTGTGTAGTTGTTATCTAGGCTGACTTTAAGAACATATCATAGACATCTCAAGTCACATGGGAGCATTTAATTTCAGAGATTTATCCCCAACCTTCATCCTTTGTCATCTATAATGAAGGACTTTCTGGGAATTTGTCTGTGTTAGAGTTGTTTATACCTCTTGCTATTCAGTGTCTAAATACAGACGCCTAATTTGCTTTTTTGCAAAAGCAACCCATTCTGCATATTATTTCTGTATTATGAGCCACTGTTCCCTTTGATTTGATTCTCACTCAGAAGGAGCTCTGTGACCCACTGGTATTTCTCTTTGGTGAAAGAGTGGACAATACTCCATCAGCTTGCAAAGCAAATGCCAGATTACTCCCTGAGATTCAGTGATCTGGTGAAAGCATGCAGAACTGAATTAACCATTCATCTGAGAATGTGCTGGCCTTGCATGGGGCAGGGTGTGTGTGTGTGTGTGTGTACAAATATTGGATAAAGTATGCCTGTAGCATATGGCCAACTTGCTCCTCACTATAAGGAAAGACAAGGAATTCTAAGTACTGTCCCAGTTTCCAGGTCAGAAGGAGGTAAAACCTTTTTGATTTTCCCACAAGCCTTCGAGAGTTTGTTTGTATTCTTGCTTCACAGAGCAGGAGGACATGTATATTTATACTTTAAGTGATTAAAACTTCATAACAGCCACACCACACTTTTGATAATTATTAACATTCTACTATATTAGAAAATCGATGTGGAATCAACTTATAGCAGAAAACCATACCAAAATCATCTCAGGAGTTTGTGACAAATACTTCTGCTCATAGTCTCTGAGTCTATAGATGAGGGTATCTCCATGGTTTTAACATTTCCCCAGCTTCACTGTAAATATATTACTTTCTTACAATATATCCTTACTATAGTTTCCCTTCCCGCTACTCCTCTCAGTTCCTCCTCTTTTCCCCTGCTAAGCAGATCCATTTCTTTTCTGGTCCTCACAGGCTTCTAAGGGATAACAATAAAATGAAATAAGATGAAAACAAAACTAACACATCAGAGTTGGACAAGACAAACAGAAGGAAGACAGCCCAAGAGAAGGCACAAAAATAAGAGACCCACTTTTTTGCATAGTCAGGGGTTCCATACAAACATTAAACTGGAAGCCTTAATATGTACACAGATGACCTGGCGCCAACCACTGGAGCACTTGTGCTGCCTCAGTCTCTGTGAGTTCTATGAGTTTTGATCATGTTAATTTAGAGGGCCTTGTTCTCCTCCTGGTCTCCTCCATCCCCTCTGGCCCTCATACTCCTGCTTCCTCTTCCATGGGGTTCCCTTAGCACTGATGAGGTGTGGGAGGGAGGATTTGATGAAGACATCGCATTTAGGACTGAGTGTTCCAAGGTCTCACTCTCTGCATAGTGTCTGGCTGTGGGTTTCTGTGTTTATTCCCATCGGCCTCAGGAGGAAGCTTCTCTGATGATGACTGAGCAAGGCACTGATCTATGATTATAGCAGAATGTCATTAGGAGTCATTTTATTGCTACTTTAAAAAAGAACAATAATATTGGGTTTAACTTCTAAAGAAGGATGACAGGTAATTCCATAAATGCATTGAGCAGAACTTTTCCTTCCTCTTCAGCATTTCTCCAAGTAGGCCTGCTTGCAAACTAGATTACTGCTGTTTGCTGAAGCCATTTTGATGTTTTTTTCTGGTTCTTCTCATCACACATTGGCTCCTGAGCTACAGTTTCTACGATGTGTCTTTGCCCTCTGTGTGCAGCTTCATTCAGCCCTCCATAGTACTATGAGAATGACATTCTTAGACCACCGTTCTTCAGTTTTAGCATGGCTCTCATAGTACTACTGACTATTGTGTGTGGTTGTCTGTGCTTGTAGAATGTTTAGTGGCATTTATATTCCTTGTGAGAACAACTAAAATTGTGTCCTGCTGGAGTACCCTGCAATTAAAGTTACAGTACACCAAGTTCAGACATCTTTCTGAGCTTGGGGCAAAATGGAGGACTCCCTTCCTATATGGATAGCACCTCTAGGCCCAGAGGCCTGACCTTATCTGGAAGCTATCCCCTAAGCCTGGATGCCTGACCTATCTCAAGCATGACCTTTGACACAGATCCCTTCAGATGCTCTTCCTGTGTTGCTCATATAATAACTAGGTTTTGATAGGACCATACTGCCAAACACAAATTAGGTGATGCCTTAGCTGCTGTTCCCATCCTATATATATTTCCCCTTGCTCTGAAATAAAACTGAGCTGTAACACTGAAGAAGTCTCCCGGAAGGCTATTTCCACTCATGCTCACAGCCATCTGAACCCTATTTCCCTTTCTGCTCCATCCTCCCTTGCCTACAGGTGGCCAATGGTCCCTGAGGCGGAAGGAGACCCACAGTTTCCAGTCATTACTGAATATCTCTTGGGGGGAGGTTGTTCTAAAATGAAAAATACCAGGAGTGAGTGGGTTAACCCATTCTTTGATTGTCTAAACAACTTTACAAAGGTATCCCAGCACCAATGTCATTGATTTCCAAGGCCACACTCCCAAGCTTGTCTCCTGGTAAGCTTCTCTCTGATTCTTACTTTTCATTAAACAAAGGCATCCACTTGCTGTGTTCACACTTGTGCACCCCTTCTTCCACTTGTCATCAGGTCTGAGCTGACCCCTCCCCATGCATATTTTTTCAGGATCATTTGACTTCTGTAAAGTTTAGCTCAAAATCCATTTTTTCCAAAATGTTCCTGGATTCTTTTCTAATTGTCTTTATCCCTCCTGTTTATAATATACATTAACTTTTGCATCTATCTGGAAATTCTTCATTCAGTTTCTCTCTTCCTGGATATCCAAGTCTGCACCCCAAGTCTCTGGCACTTAACAAAGAGCTGACACAAACTGCCCTTAAGAGTAGCAGCATAATGTTGGTTCCCCAGTGTAATTTGTGTATTGGTAAGACACAGCTTGTGAGACAGAGTCAGAATATCCCTTACCTTTGTCTTAATGCAAATGCCTCTGTATTTGTAGTAGTATAGTTATGACATTAGTATAATTGTATCAATAACATAAATAATGGTATTATATTAATTTATGTAATAATGGCATAAATAAACAAAATACATCTTGGGAAAAAAAAGAGTATCAGCATAGATGATCTAAGAGTAAACATGAGTGATCCTAAAAGTTCCACTGGAAAATTCCTACAGCTGATAAACACTTTTAGCAAAGTGGATAGATAAAAAATTAAGTCCTAAGACCTCTTATATACAAATGACAAACAGACTGAGACAGAAATCATGGAAACAACACATTACACAATAACTTCAAATAATATAAAATATCTTCGGGTAACTCTAAATAAGCAAATGAAAGACTTCTATGATTAAAAACTCTAAGACACTGAAGAAAAAAATGAAAATAGCAGAAGATGGAAAGATCTCCCAAGCTAATGATTTGGTAGGATTAATATTGTAAAAATGGCAACCTACCAAAAGCAATCTACAGACTCAATGCAATCTCCATCATCATTCAATACAATTCTTCATAGATCTTAAAAGGACAATTTACAGATTCTTATGGAAACAAATAAAACACCAAAAATAGCTAATAAAATCATGAATAATGAAAGAACTGCAGGAGCTATCACTACCCTTGATTTCAAGTGTATTACAGAACTATAGTAACAAAAACAGCATGGCATTAGCACAAAAACAGACATGTTGATCAATGGAACCTGACTGAAGACCAAAGGAAAGAAAGAGAAGACACGAGTTAATAAAATGAATATAAGAAGGAAACATTAGAAAACAGTGAAATTCAGAAAGTCACAAAGACTTTAAAACCCATATTCCACTTAATTGGAAAATCTAAAAGACATGGATGAATTTCTAGGTGCATATTACTTACCAAATTTAAAATAAGATGAAATAAATAAACACATCTACAATTAGCAATTGGATTGAAGCAGTAATTAAAAAAGTATCCCAAATTCAAAATAGCACAGAATTGGGTAGATTCACTGCAGAGTTCTATCAGAACTTCAAAGCAGAACTAACAACAATACTACACAAATTATTCCATAAACTAGATAAAGAATTTAGTGCTAGAGCAATAATATAAGAAAATTTTTTGAACCAGTGTTCTCAACCTGTGGGTCTTTACCCCTTTGTGTGTGTGTGTGTGGGGGAGGAGGCAGTCAAATAATCCTTTCACAGGGATCACCTAAAACTATCAGAAAACACAGATATTTACATTGTGATTAATAACAGTAGCAAAATTACAGTTATGAAGTAGAAATGAAAATAAATTTATGATTGGGGATCACTACATGACATTGAAGGCTTAAGAAGGTTGAGAACTACTGTTCTAAACATTTTTTATAGCCAGCATTACCACAGAAACACAAAAACAACAAAAGAAAATTATAGACTGATCTCCTGAATGAATGTAGATGCAAATTCTTAATAAACTAATAACAAACAAAATTCAAGATCACATCAATCATTCATCATAACCAAGCTGGCTTTATTCCAAAGATGTACAGATAGTTCAAATACATGAATCAATAAATGTTGTAATTTAAATAAATGGACTCAAATACAACAATTGCATGCTCAATGCTCATCTAAGAAAAAGAAACTTTTGACAAAATGCAACATACATTCATGATATTAAAAATACCCCCCTTTGCAAATGATACTATTTTACATACAAGACTCAATGAAAACCTTTCAGAGCTGATAAGTATGATCTACAAGAGGAAGGGTATAAAGTTAACACATGAAAATAGTAGTTCTCCTATATGCTTATGACAAACACACCAAAAATAAATTAGGAAATCAATCCCATTCACAATAGATAGAAATTCTCAAATATTTAGGAATATATTTAATAAAGGAAACAAAAAACTCTATGAATATTTTAAGATACCTGAAAAAGAAAATGAATAAGACACCAGAAGACTGAGAGACATTCAATACTCATGGATCAGAAGAATCAATATTGTAAAGCTGGCTACTCTACCAAAAAACAATTTTCTGTCAATACAATCCCAATCACAACTCCAGCTCCATTCTTTATAGACACAGAAAATACAATCATAATTCATATAGAGGCATTAAAGACAAAGGATAGACAAAGCAATCCTGAAATACATAAAGCAGGAGGCATCATCACAGCTGAATTCAGGCTATTCTACAGAGCAGTAGTTGGTTCCATAAAACCATATTGTACCAACAAAAGAACCAACACAGAGATCAGTAGACTAGAATAGAGGATCTAGATAGAAGTCCATGCAACTTTTTGACAAAGATGCCAAAAATACAAATTGAAAAAAGACATGAATTTAATAATTACACTAGGAAATAGTGTATCAACATTCAGAAGAATGGAACCTCATCATTATATCTCACTTTGCATAAAATTCAACTTCAAATGGATAAAGGATAGCCACTTAAGACCTGATACTATAAAACTACAGAGAGAAAAGGGAGAAGCCTCAAGATATAGACACAAATAGGGACATTCTAAGTAGGAAAGCATAGGGAATAAGACAAAAAAAATCAAAACATGGACTCTCATAAAATTGAAAACCTCTGTCCAGTAAAAGAAACTATTAATCAAGTGAAGAGGCAGTCCACAGAATGGGAGAAAGTCTTTGCCATCTATACATCTGACAGGGGACTAGTGTCTTTGAATGTACAAGTTATTCAAAAATAAAACACCAAGAAAACAACGTACTCAGTCAAAAATTGGACTAGAAAACTAAAGGGCTTGCAAAAGAAGAAATAGAAATGGCTAGCAGACATTTTAAAAGTGTCTTAACTTCCTTAACTGCTAGAGAAATACATTTTAAAACTACTTTACAATTTTATTTCAATCAGAATGGCCAAATGTAGGGAGTGGGAGAAGCTTTAAGTGAATGAATTTCTGAGTGAATATGTATCATTGACATGGGCACACCATGAGGACCAAGGACTCAGACCCATGGGAAATTAGTGAAGTTTTTTTCCCAGATGGCATAGGCTGGAGATTAGCAATGTCTTCTCCTCGGCCAAGTAAAAGTTTTGATGGATGACTGATCAGTGTGTACAAAAGACTAGCAAAGACATCTTCCTCCTCTGGAATGTTTACAGACTGAGATTTCTGGCTTATGGGAGCCATCCTATTAAGACTCCTAATCCCTTCCCCTGTGTTATACATAATAAACATGCTAGGATTCCAGGTTGTTTACAGCAGGTAGTGTCACTCCATCAGCATAGGCACAGCCTTAGGTTTTGCATATGGGTGTCTGTCCGTCATTTCTTCTTTCCCTCCCCACTTCTAGTCAAGGTTGCAGGACTAAGCCATGTAGGTAGGTACAGCCATGATCAGGAAAACAAATGACAAAACATTCTGATGTGGACATAAATAATGGGACCCCTTATTTTTTTTTACTATTTCTTTATTTTTTATGTTAATAAATAAATTCCCCCTTCCCTTTCTCATGCTCCTTCTTGCTCTCTTTCAAATTCATGCCCTCTTTTTTCATAAGTTGTTAATTTACACACACACACACACACACACACACACACACACACACACACACACACACCCCAAAACATATAAATACAACTTGCTCATTCTGTACAATGTTACTTGTATGTATGTTTTCAGGGCTGACTATTTGGTATTGGATAACCCATTTAGGTATGCTCTGGGGGAACCCTTCTTATCCACTGTTAGTGGGAGTATAAATTGGTACAGCCAATTTGGAAATCAGTATGGAGTTTTCTCAAAGAGCTAGAAATAAAACTACCATGTTAGACTACTTCTGAGCATGCACCTAAAGAATTCTATATTTTACACTACAGAGATACCTGCAGGACCAGATCTATTGCTGTTTTACTGAAAATATCTAGGAAGTGAAGCAGCCTAGATGTTCATTAACTGATGAAAATATGGTACATATACAGAACAGAATTTTATTGATCTATAAAGAAAAATGAAATTATGAAATCTGCAGGTAAAAGGATGAAACCAAAAATAATTATGCTGAGTGAGACATTATGGATCTCTTATGTTCTAGTTTCAACTTATAGTTCTGTATAACATGGAATAGCTGCAGAAGAAATTAAACTAGAAGAAAGACAAGGGGGAAGTGTTTAGCCCTTAAAGATTGGGGAGGGGATAGCAGAACTAGGTAAAACAAAGTAAAAAGGAGGACACTGGGGATGGAAAGGTTTAAACAAAGAGGGAAATGGAGTATTGGGGAAATGGTTTGTGGGGCCAGATTAACCAAAACAAAAAAGGGTCTATGAAAAAGACATACAGAAACCTTCTATCCTACAACCCACACAAGAGATTGAAGGGAGTTAACTTGAACTGCTAGATGACATGACTCCAAGAAGCAATTGATTGCTAATAAAATCCACATCTTAAGCATGGTGGTCTTCAGGAGGTGGTAAAATGGCCCCAGAGTCCCACAAAACAATGCTGGCTTATGTCAATACTCAGAACTACCAGATAAGACTCTATTACTGGGGATGAGAGATGGCTCCGTGGTTAAGCGTGCATACTACTCTTGTAGTGGATCCTAGTTCATTTCTCACCACCCTTGCCTGACAGCTTGCGATCAGTTGTTACTCCAGCTGCAGGGGATCTTAGTTCTTCTGGTCCTATGGACACCTGTTCATGTTGCACAACCCCCCACACAGATGCATATGCATACACATAACTTTAAAAAATGCTTAAAATACCCTATGGCTGAAGAAACCACACTCTGCAGTTGCAAGGTATGGATAAAGCAAGGTAGAAAGGAACTGTAAATGTCCTTCTTGCTGTCTAGATTTCAAAGTGTCAGAAGATGATATATACGCGGTTGGGGGACAAAGAGCATTGATGGCCTTACTCAGCAGTGAGTCCAACCTGCTGGGCAAGATGTGCCCATCAATGTAATTGTAGTGCGACTCTTGTGGAAGAAAGCCCACACTCACTGCATCTGAGGCCTGCTCTAAGGAAGAAAACCCATGTGTGATACTGTAAGCCCAGTTAACAACCCAAGAATAAGAAGGCCACAGAACCAAAATATTGAACTGCTGGCCATTTCCTAACTAAATTGATATAGCATCATACTTCTTTCCAAATATCTATATTTATAGTTACAGGGAAAAATCCTACCATCATTTCAAGTAAAGGGGGCTTTTTGCAACAAATTGTGGTGAATTCAGATGCTCGTGGATGTCTCAGAATTTAAAAATAAGTGGTGATTGAGAGCTCAGTTCCAAATCAGACATTTACTCTGCCCTTCCTAAGGTTTTCTAAGGAGAATCTCTGGAGGGGGGATAGAGGTATGTAAAAGCACACACACACACACACACACACACAGAGAGAGAGAGAGAGAGAGAGAGAGAGAGAGAGAGAGAGAGAGAGGAGACAGCACATATACATACTCTTTTTCCCATCCAAGTACTAACCAGGCCTGACCCTGCTTGGTTTCCAAGATCAGAAGACATTGGGTGTGTTCAGGGTGGTATAGCCATAGACCACATACTCTTTACATTGTGTGTGTTTGTGTATGTATGTGTGAGGGGGGGAGGAGGGAGGGAAGGGGCTTTTTAATTTTTTCCAAAAGCAAAAATAGTAAACAGAAATGAGAATGAGTGATGACATCAAAGTGGATGCCCACTTCACTCTCTAGCATCGTATCTATCTACTCTGGATGCCAGTCAGGCTCTGTGGTCATCTGTGCAGGTTTATCAGATCAGCTTATAGAGGGTAAGGCAGTAGTCCTGCTGAGATTTGGTTCAGGGTCCATTCTTCTGTTTTAAATATTAAATGGAGAAGGTAACAAGGAAGTCATCTGGGGTATGCTTTAGTTTGAGTTCAATTGCTTTGATAAAGACCATGACTACAAACAACAGCTTCCAGTCAGTCCATCATGAGGGGAAGTCAGGGTAGGAACCTAGAAGCAGGAACTGATTCAGAGACCATTGAGGAATGCTGCTAACTGGCTTCCTCTTCATGGATTGTTTGGTTTGCTTTCTTATATGCCTCAGGACCACCTGTCCAGGAATGACACCATCCACAGTGGGCTGAACACTCCCATGTCAATCATTAATCAAGAATGCACTGTAGACTTGCTGTCAGGCCATTCTGATGGAGGTGTGTTCTCAATTGAGCTTTCTTCTCACATGACTCTAGCTTGTGGCAAGTTGACACAAAATTAACTACCATAGGGTGTGAGGTGGGATTTTTGAGTACAAATAAAATTAGTTTGTAGTGAGATGTGTTCCTCCTTTCCCTTAATGATTTCCATTGATGGCAGAGGAAATTGCCCCAGGACAGAAATTCTTCTATTCATTAAAAATACATACCTCCATTTTGCTTTTGAATGACAATGTGTCTTTACTTTCTTAGCTTCTCATCAGATATCAGGGTTTCACAACTGCTCTGATACTAGGTTTCTCTGAGACAAAGGCAGCCATTGAGTCCCCCTGAACACCATCTTGTGTGTGGAATTAAAAACAATAAAATCAAATACCCCAAAGCACTTCAATACCTCTAAAACATTAAAATAACTGTATTTAATATTTGTGCTTATTATGGGTTGAATAGTTTCTCTAAATTCACACCTGAGTGCCCTTGGCCTATGACTAAATTATGATTATATATGCAAAAGGGCATATGCACATAGACATAATTAGTTACAAAGAAGTCAGTGGGGGAAGATTCAGTAGAAAATGACTACTGCTTTTATCCAGAGACATGTGGACAGAGACAGGGGATGGGCCATAAGAGGAAGACAAAAAACACACTGGCAGTAGTATGTGAGCAAGCCTTCCGTTAGAGTTCTTAGGAAAGATGCCCAACAACACCTAGATTTTGGCCTTCTATGAGGCAACATATTTTAGTCACACACACACACACACACACACACACAGTCCAAAAACAAGGCTGCTTTCTCCTTCAATTTCAGAGCTTATTAGAAAGTACAGGTGATGAAAAATCGAATAGGTAAGATTTTATGCTCTGTTGCTGCTGCTGCTGTAATGTTTTCTATTAAATTGCTATAGAAGCAGCTCCTTGCTGGCAGTCATCTATGTGTTTTGTATTAGTGTAGTTAGGATTCTTTTTATCTATGCTTAGTTGTGGAGAATTAGTCTGTCCATATTAACCTTGTGTTTTCTAAGGACCAGGGTATCTGTCGCTAACAACATTTACTTTTAAACATCAAGTATCAACAACAACCATCTTTAGCTCCAGAAAATGGTTTACTCTGTTTCAATTATTTATGTACACATGTGCTCTCCTATTTCTGAAGACTTCAATTTGGGCCAAGGAAGAGATAAAATCCATAAAGTGCCTCATCTCTCTCCCATAACAGTCTATCATAGGATGGAAAAATAACGTCAATAGTTATGTAACTTCAGTATGACAAGTGTGAACACTCTAATTGGTCAACTGGACCAGAATGATGAGGTGCTTTTTTTCCCCAAACCAATGTCACTGCTAATCTATTACAACAGTAATGAAGAGCCAAGCAGGCCAGTTCCCACGGATATCTTCAAAGCTCTATAGACTGCTACTTCAACCATTCTTTAATTGCATCTGGCATAGATTGTAGCATGCTCCATAGAACTAAGGAGGCATATTAACTGGATTTGGCTATCCCTAGGTCACTGTAAGCATGTAGCTGCCACTGACTGTGGAGGATTGCCTTCAGCATTTGCTGTGTCCCACCATAGCCACTCATCAAACACTAGGTAGCTGGAAATGTGAATTTTTATGAACTATATTCACTGTTTCTTGTTTGATTACCAGGTGCTAGGTGTATACTTTGCCCTCATTTTTAGGTGTATGTGTTTTATTCATAAAATTTCTTAGATAACAAAGTAAAATTGGAAATTATCTATTACTTGCCATCTCAGATTTTTATCAGCAATGTTTATATTTTATCTATTAGAGATTTAACTGATGGGTTTTCTGTTATTGAAAGGTACATGTCTTGCTTTCAATGTTTACATATCACCTTACTTCCATTGTTAATATACTCTGAATTCCATTTCTTTTTCACATTTTAGTGGTGGCAGTATAGAGAGACCTGTTTCACATCCTCTTTTTTTTTAGATTTCTTTTAATTCTTTAATTACTACTCATATTTACATATCCATCCTCCCTATTCCCTCACCCTCCCATCCTCCCATATTCCCCACCAACCCCCCAACCCATCCCCCAACTCTCCCCAGGGATAGTGAGGCCCTCCACCAGGGACCTTCAAAGTCTGTCATATCATTTGGGGGAGGGTCTAGGCCTTCTTTCACAACCTCTTCTTGAGCCAGTGAAAATTCAATGTTGCTACTTGTCTACTTGATCTCAGTAGAGGCACTGATGACTCCTGGACTTGTGATGAGAAGGGAAATGGAGTGTAGTATCCCTCTTGCTAACCTTTGTCTAGTTTAGGTTTGTAATCATGCCCATTCTAGAACAAGAAGGGGTCTGAGGTCTATTAGCACTTCCAATCTAACGTAGATAATTAAATGTTTATGGTTTTCCTGGTTCCTTTCAAATATTTTTTCTAAATGGACAGTAACACAGCAAAACCCAACAAAAAGATGTAAGCCTCCAGTACAAGCTCACAGGAGAGAAGTCCTGAAAGCATAGAAGGATGCCAGCAATTTTTTGGAAGCTTTGTAATGAATGGATGGGGTAAGTGGCATAGTTGACTGGAGAATGTGTAAAGCTGAGGTACTGAGCTGGAAAGCATTGGCTAGTGATAAATAAGCTGACCCCCTAAACTGAACTCACAGGCCTAGAACAGAGGCACCAGATAGTTTGAAGGCTGGGGAATTGATGGAGTCGAAGAATGAAACTCATTTAGGATGCTCTTTAAAAGAAGCAGCCAAATTTGCTTCTCGGCCTCAAAAAGCCAGGGAACTGCCTTTCTTGCTCTTCTGGAGAAGACTATAAATGTACTCCTTTGAGAAGCTGACACTTATATCAGATCCCAAGGCACAACTGAGAGAAGGCATGGGGCATGAGAATGAAGACAAACTGTGGATACCATGAATTACCTGGAGATCCTTTAGGATCTTATTCTCTCTGGGCTATTAGACCACGGCCAGTTTGGCTAAATTATCGCACCGTAAAAGACCTCTTCACACGGATATTGGATGGTTTACTCTGGAAATATTAAGAGAGTGCCAAACAATGACCTAATTATCTTAAACTTAGGGACCTCCTAACATATTGCATATTCATGGAAAAGACCACCTGGCACTAAATACTATGTGAGGACAAAGGATTAACAATGTGCATTTTAGTGTCTCCTCAGGAAGGAGGGAAGCTCCTTGTATGAATGACAGAAGTCAGCAAAATCAGCAGTAAACAGTGCAAAGAACAGGAATGACAGTATTGCCAGGAGGCTCTGAGGGCTGGAGATCCAGGCAAGGGGGATGAAAGGCTGTGATGTCAAAGGCATCTCCAGAATGGGAGGGAATGCTAGGAACTTGAGTGATAGGGGCAAGAAAAGAGGAAGGAAGGAAGGACTGGAGCAAGGGAGGGGCAGAGGGAGGAAAGGAGGGACAGAAGGCGAAAAGAAGGGAAGCCAACAGAAGTACCGGATGACAAGATCACTAGAAAATAGAACAAGGAAAAAGTATAAAGCAAAAATAAAAATATTAAAGAATCAATAGTGAAGGTTTCAGGGTAGAAAGGGAGGGAAAGAATGAAAATAATGGTATTTGGGCTCAGGATATGGTTTGGTGATATAGTAAGTAGGTTTGCCTAGCATACATGAGGCCCTACATATGATCCCTAGCACAGAAAAAATTGAAGCAAAAAATGACTTAAGGAAAAACATTCTGGAACTGTAGAACATAAATTATCAAGTTGGAGAAGCCACTCCATGAATGAAGTGGACCTATGACAAAGTATAAAAGGGAAGGATTTCCAAAGTACAAGACAGAACAGAATGTTTCCCAAGGCTCTAGATGGGGAAATGGCTTAATAAACAAGACCAAGAGCAGTAATATCTAAGAGGAAAAGGGATAGCTTGAAATCATGAGGATAAGCAATATTAAGCAAGTATGAAAATAGGACATATTTCAAAAGGTAGCTTCATAGTCAACTTTCCCTAGGGAGCTACTGGAAAATGTGTTCCATAAATGTGGGGAAGGAAGATGCCTAAGGAACAGAGGACTAAGCATGGGGCAGAGGGGAGAGGATTTACAAGAATACAGAAAAGCAAAGTGCCAGAGAGAAGAGGCAGCTCTTGCCAGTCACCCAACAGCTGTTTTACACTGGAGCAAAGGACCAAGAGGAACAGGGCCAGAGATTTTCATAGGGATGTAGAAAGTGTGGGAGTATAGTGAAAAAACAAAACAAAACAAAAAAACAAAAACAAAAAACAAACCACAGCACAAAAGAACAGCAAAAAGTCTAGCATACACATAACCTAAAATATTATTTGAGAAAAGAAGTAATTTAATAATGTCACAGTTGAACTTAGCAGTAAACGAAAGTGAGAAATAAATGTTCGAAGGACACTTTTCTAAATTTATATTGGGAGCAAGGGGAGAGGAGAGCCTGCTGGAGAAGAGAACATTGCTAAACTCCACCTTTTACCTTAAAAATACTGGTCATGAAAAACCTTTTAAAAAGTGGGACTCTCAAAATGCTATTTAGAGAGAGTTAAACACCACAAAAATGTGGCAAAAGAGTCAAAGGTTGATGACAAACCAAAATATGGAGTGAGGAAGGGCTTACCAGAGACTGGTTTTGAGTCAAAGACCTTTGGGTGCCAGTTGGCTTTCAAGGCTCCATAATAAAACTATTTAGCATAACCTCAGGCCATTAGGCATCTTCTCATTTCCTCCTTGGCAGTTATATAAAACGAATGCATACAATTTACTGTGAGCCACTGGGTTAGCTATCACCTCATTCAATCCTGATGAGATCTGTAGGAGGCAAAGCAATTTTTGCCTTCACATCCCACACAGAGAATTCAGGTTCAGAGTTCTAAGAGATTGCCCAAGACCATAAAGAAAGAGGGACACAGAAGAAGCAATATCTGAGACTTTTATTCTTAGGATGAATTGCCCATACTGTTTCTATACCTCTGTCTTGAAATTCTGAAAGGCTACATGTGGAAATTAATTATTTATAGCTTATGAAATGTAGTTTTGTAGCTACAAGGGTACTTACAGTATCAAAAGTGGGATGAATTAATAATATCCATCAATCTCAAGTGAAAGAAACCTCTATTATGGTCAGAATGCTATACTATACCTGTAAATTGGTAAAAAAAAATACACAGAAATAGGGTAATTATACTAGACTGACACTTCTTGTCATTTACTTAATGGGGTCAGATTCTAGTTCTGAGGTCATGTAGGAAGCCAATATCTGGCAGTTGAGTGTTTTCTAGGCAAAAATTTAAGCTGGCTCTGGGGACAGACAGTAGGACTTCACATTCTTTAATCAAATCTTTAAAAAATGACCATAGTTCAACCCATTTCAATTTTGGTTTTTGAAATATGTTAGGCTTTGGAGATTAAACCAAAAATGTTCAATTAATACTATTGCTTGCAGATTTGTGTTTACCCACTGACTCCTAACCCATTAAAAATTAGAAAAAGAAAAAACAAAACAAATAGAAACAAAACAACTGTTAAATGAATGCAGCCTGCAAGCCTTTATAAGAATCTCTCCTATTTCAGGAGGTCGAGACCACTTTTAAGAAACTATTTCCACATGTGGCTAGAAGTTTCTAATTAAAGTGGCTATTCTGATTCTCAATAAACACTGGGTCCAAGAGCTGACCATTGTTCAAAGAAGAAGAGAAATTACTTGAAGGAAGATGAATACTATAGGCTTCATTTCCTGGGAGATACTTATCTTCATAAAAGTTGTCTAGGAAAGGCATACAATTTCTATGTGACCAAACATGCACAGGAATAAAACTGAGAAAACTCTTATTGTCTTTTTAAAGTTGTTAATATACTACAGCATGGAATGGTATTATGTGAGGCTCGGTTTCCTTTCCTTTCCTTTCCTTTCCTTTCCTTTCCTTTCCTTTCCTTTCCTTTCCTTTCCTTCCTTCCTCCCTCCCTCCCTCTCCCCCCCTTGTTCCTTCTTTCCTTTTCTCTTTTTAGAAATTCTGGGGAATGAACAAGACTATACATGATAGGGAAGTACTTCACCACTTAGCTACACATCCCCAGCCTAAGATGTGTAAGTAAATAGGCACAAACACTATGATCTACAACAGAGTCTGAAGAAAAAAAAAAAAAAAGCTGACAGCGGTCTGTTTCCTCAATGGAGGGTTCTCTTGAATTGCATTACTACCATTGCAACTACACACAAACATTTCTTGAGTTAGTAATAATATATTTGCTCATAAAATTATTCCCATAGGTTCCCCAATTCAAAGGATTACATAACTAACCATGTTGGCGAGTTAACTTGGCGAACCCCTGTGGACAATGCCAGGACCTTTGGTCAGAGAACTGGCATTGTCACAATGAACCTTGTCAGTTCATTCAAATACTATGAACTGAAGTTTTCTCATTTATAGAAATGCAGTCCTCTCTGCTCCACAGGGCTTTTGTTAGGTTTAAGAAAATGAAGACTATGAATGAGAGTGGAGGAATTATTTTTATAAATGAAAAATACTGTAGAAATCTAAATCATGATGCTATTGAGATTAAAACTAGCATAATCTAAATATAAAAGTGTTCCAGTGGTAACCCACAAATGGGTGGTATATCCCATATATTTTTAGTAACATCTTGATGACTTTGTGGTGGAAAGTACACATTACTGGTCAGGAATGGTCATGCCCTATCTTACCAGAAACAGAACATTGTAACTCGTGGAAAATCGCATTTCTTTGGAAGAAAAATACCTTCTCCCAAATCCCACACGTGGGCAGATTAAAGGACTAATAGTAATTAAAGATTGACACTGAGAGAATAAGATTAATATTAGAGAAGGATTACATCAAAAAAGATTTACATCAAAGGGTTCTTTCTCTTTCCTCCTGTAGAAAGCCTAGCACATTGAAAGAGGTCTTATGCAAAACACCCTAAGCCTCTCAGTACTTTCAAAGAAACTGAAAAATATGAAGAGGTAAGCACAAATTTATTCTACTGGAAAATGTCAGAATTTATAACATGCTTAAGGTTTTACCCCACAGGGAAAAAAAAAAAACACATGTATTAGAGAGTGAACTGGGTTATGGGTTTCCAGGAATGAGGGAATTCTGTTTGGAATCTGGGACTATTATTTGGGATATTGGTGGTGGAGAACAGATAGCAGAAACACCATAAAAAAGTGCCATGAACCATCTAATCACATTACAAAGAGCTAGTCAGAACTACCTAAACACAGGTCTTCTCAAGTGGCATGTCCAAATGCAGTGGGTATGTCTACAAAGTGCATATATAGAACATTTCATGAACAAACAATAAGGAATATTTCCAGTGTGGCCATTCAACTGCAAGCCAGGAGCAGAATGAAGGTGAGGATACCACAAAAGTCTCTTCAGGGATACAAGGTGAATGGATCCCTGGGTGGGAGAAACTGGAGAACACCATATGGGCTGTTCTCATTTGCTGCAGTCAGCACTGATATCCATAAAACAGCTTTTATGAATGAAGGTCTGTGCCTTGAGTACAAAGGCCAAAGACATTACTATCATTTTTTCTTTCATTGATTTATTCAGTAAGTGACCCTTGAATGTCAAGAGTGTCAGCCAAGTACTAGCCTCATCTCAGCACTCAGGTGCTTATTACTAAGAAAGCCTTGCACAAAAGGATGAAGTACAAGGGTATATGTACTTCAGAATGTGAAAAAAAACAAACAAACAAACAATAGCCAGGTGATGATGGCGCACACTTTTAATCCCAGCACTCAGGAGGCAGAGACAGATGAATCTCTGTGAGTTCGAGACCAGCCTGGTCTACAAAGAGCTAGTTCCAGGACAGCCTCCAAAGCCACAGAGAAACCCTGTCTCAAACCCTCCCCCCCAAAAAAAACAATAAAACAAAACAAAACAAAAAGAATGAATCCAAAACTTTTCCAGAGTTCAGACCTGTGTCTGTCTGTTATGTAAATTCATCATATTATTACAAACACTGATATAGCACTTGGGCATTTGCCTCAAAAATGTCAGTAGTATTCTGATAATCCTACTTCTCACAGGCTGCTGGAGAACTGTCTTCAAGGAGCTTCCACCCAATGTTATACTTATTACAACAGGGTCCAATGTGAACTGGGACCCTGAGGTTAATTCATGAACATGAATGGAGGACATTTTAAGTAGTCCTACAACATTACTTAGTGTGGTGACTGCACTGGGTGCCCCAAAGGATGACATTTGTTCCTCTTCTAGCCGCAGTGAGCATCAAATGAGAACAAAGAGCACTCTTCCAAGTGTCAAGAGCAAACTCAAGTGTGGCAATTCTGTATGCCAGCACGGGCACAGCTGAACCACGAAGGTGCCAAAAGTTGCATTCTGTGTTCTTTGGAGTTG
Source organism: Cricetulus griseus (assembly GCF_003668045.3). Classification (NCBI taxonomy): domain Eukaryota; kingdom Metazoa; phylum Chordata; class Mammalia; order Rodentia; family Cricetidae; genus Cricetulus; species Cricetulus griseus. The sequence goes on from NC_048596.1 coordinate 38,612,973, forward strand.
TTTGGTATACAGACATTTGTATTTTATATTTTAGTTTAACAAAGCTTTAAAAATGCCTGAAGTTTTCTGTAATTGGAGAGGACTAACTAGATCAATCCTGATAGATAAAACTGCCTGTGAAAGATCTTACATTGCCCTGTGTACTTAAGATAGAGGCACACTGGTGCAGCTCCTGTTTTAGTCACTAGATGGTGATGCTATCTGGGGAGTGTCTGTCAAGGTGCAGGCTAGCTAGAGAGAGTCACTTAGTGGAGGCATGCCTTTGAAAGGCCACACCTGCTTCCTCACTCTCTGCTTCCTGTCTGCCATGAGGCAGAAGCTTCCTATGCCACACACTCCCACTACTGTGAAGTCCTGAGTAGGCAATCACTAACAAAATCCTCTGAGCCTGTGAGCTAAAATAAATCTTACTATTCATGTTTCTCAGAGATTTGGGCACAAAGATGCTAAAACTAACACAAACACTGTAACTAGAGTTTTAAAAATGAAACAAGTTTACTGATAACAATCATGGGATTCCCCAATTTTCTTTCATGTCTGATGTTGCAATTAAAACTCTAGTACAAGGAACCAAGCACAGATGACTTGTGACAATTTCTATATCCTAAGAAGAACAGATTATTGAACAGCCCCTGTATTTATAGGCAAATGGAATTTTTGCATAATTACCAGCTGTCTTAGTTAGAGTTTATTTATTTATTTTTACTGCTGTGAAGAGACACCATGGCTATGGCAACTTTTATAAAGAAAACATTTAATTGAGGGTAACTTGCTTTCAGTTTCAGAGGTTCAGTCCATTGCGAACATGAAGGGGATCATAGCAGTGTACGGGTTGAGGTAGCATTGGCTACATTGTGGCCAGAAGGCAGCAGGAAGTTGACTGATACACTGGATGGTATCCTGAGTATATGAAACCTCAAAGCCTGCCCCCACACAGTCACTTAGAAAATAAGAATATAGGGGCTAGAATACAGTTACATGGGAGGAGTAAGTTCTAATGTTCTACAGAAAATGACTATTACATATATTGTATAATATATATGTAGATAGCTTATAATCAACTAGAAGAGTTCAGAAGTTCCCATGCAGAGAAATGAGAAATGTTTAAAGAAAGGGAAATGCTAACTACATCTCAGAGATGTGTATGTTCAATACCAAATAAAACAAAACAATAATGTTTAGCCACAACAGATGTTCACTTCCAATTAAGATACTTTAGTATTTATTAGTAAGACTCTATCCTATTTATTGTGTTGCATTTTTCAGTTGAATTAGGCAGAATTCTTTCTTTGAGAACCTCAAACACTCATGTAATATATTTTGATTAAATCTACCCACCTTTCTCACCCAGGAGAAAACTTACTCTCCCTCCCACCAGTAGCCATCAATTGCCAATGGTTTCTGAGTTAAGGGTGGAACTTCAGGAACCTCTTCCCCTTTCATGGTTTTTGCTTGATCTTGTGTGTGCAATAGCCTCTGTAAGTTTATGCATGTAAAAACAATATCATGTCCAGCAAATAGATTTTCTCTGCAGACATCCACAACTTTTGGCCCTTATAAGTCTTTCATCCATCTCCTATACAATGATCCCTGTCCATTAAGGGGAGGGAGGGTGATATAAATCCCATATCTAGAGCTACACACTCCACAAGCTCTTATTCTCTGCATATCAGCCAGTTGTGAGTCTTGTATTAATCATTGTCTACAATAAAATAAAAATTCTTCTTCTTCTTCTTTTTTTTTCCGAGACAGGGTTTCTCTGTGTAGCTTTGGAGCCTATCCTGGTACTCGCTCTGGAGACCAGGCTGGCCTCGAACTCACAGAGATCCGTCTGCCTCAGCCTCCCAGTGCTGGGATTAAAGGCGTGCACCACCAAAGCCCGGCCAAAATAAAAATTCTTCGGTTGGGTTGAGAGATGTACTAATGTATGGCTATACAGATAAGAACTTAGGGTTGTTTAATATTGTGTCTAATTATAGTATTAGAGTGTTCACTATATAACCTAGCCAGTCATGGCATTTTGGCCCAGTTAATGGTACCATGGATGAATTCTGTCTTCTGGAACAGCGTTTAGATTTAATCTGAAAATGTTTAGTTACTCACATAACCTTTTACCACTATTGCATGAACATATTTTGGCCGGGCATCATTATCATAGCTCATAGCATTCATAGCTGGGTAAGATTATTAACAAATAACAGTAATGAGTCTTGTATGTATATATGCCAGATGTATGCCTTATGAAGGGGAATTTCTGCAGTTTATAAGTTTTTATTGTCATTGTAGCATAAAGAGCTGCATACTATCACAAGACATCCGGACACTGAGCAGAGTATATAAGAAATCTTTTTGATAGGGGAGAAAACTGAAGATCACAAAAGATAATATATAAGTAGGGGGTAGAGATGAACCCTCACTTCCTAGAAATGCCACTGAAAACTTTGTTTTTAAATTAGACTGGACAGTGTTAAAATCTAGGCTGAAGATTTGTAGAAAAAAAAGTTTTTCCAGAGGACAGTTCTTATAAAAATGATAAGAAGTCTGTTAAATATCCCCAACTGGTAAAGGGAAATGATTTCATTTAACAGAGAGCAGAAACACAGTATGCTAATGGCTTAAAAGATGAAAGAATCAATGGTTTCTGAATTAAGCCAGAACTGTAGGAGAAAATTCTCTTTACTGATGTGTATCAACTCCCTGGCCATTACGGGCATTTGTAGTTGAGGTTCAAGGAGGGCCAGATGGGAAAATTACACCAGGGCTAAAGTTATCTATTAGGTCACAGATAGCCAAGAGTTTAAGGCAAAACAAAACACATTCACTTCTTTTCCTGAATCTTGCTTTGATCTGAGGTTCCCTGCTTGAATAATATCCCTGACAAGGGCTATCTTCTGAATGACTCCAGGATTAGTCTTTGGGAATTTGCATACCTAAATTATCATCCAGCAGCCTACAAACCTAAAAGTACAAGTATTAAAAAACAAACAAAAACCGCCATGGTTTTCTGCTGTCTCTACTAGTTTGAAAGGCATCTGAAGATACCCCAAACTGGTAAAATGAGGAACTGAGCTGGGCTGTCTAACTTGAACCTTGTTGGGAATGAAGGGTTCAAATGGCAGCCTTGGGGGCAGGGGCTTCCCCAGCTGGCAAACATATTACCTATATTAGCTTGAACTGCAGTGGTAATGAGAATATACCACAGTGAGAGGAATGGAAGCCAGGGTCAGAGTTTATTATGTGTTCAGACAACCTGACAATTACCAGAGAGAGGAAGAAGCAAGATAGCTAGACTGCTGGAGCTAGAACCTAAAGTAACAGGACAAACCAAAATTCACAGAGGGAAAGAGATATTTCTTTTTGTAGAGGGACAAACCCAGCACCACACTGACTGTGGTCTTAAAGATGATTTGCCATTTCTGGAGGAACTCTGTTTATTTTATTAAGATACTTTTATTTTTGTTTGTTTTATTGTGGGCAAAACTGATTATATCCTCTAGCTATATCCCCTATTTCCTAAGATGATGGGGAATGTTCTTCTGTATACATGTTTCTCTAATTGGTTAATGAATAAAACACTGATTGACCATACAGGAAGTGACATAGCTAGGCAGAAACTTGCTACTAGCTAACCATAGAAGTCTGGAGGTCTGTACAGATAGACAAGAAGTGATGTAGCTGGGCAGGATCAGGATATAAGCAGGGACAAACAGGAAATTGCTCTCTTCTCTGCAGAGACACTTAACAGTCATCATGTAGACCTCAAAGGAGTAAGAGATCTGGACCCTTCTCTGGTAAGTTAAGGCATGTGAAAATACTTAGATTGATAGAAATGGGTTAATAATTAAGACAGAGCTGACCAATAAGAAGTCCTCAACAATTTCATAATTAATATAGCTTCTGTGTGTTCATTTGGGGCAAGGCAGCTGTGGAACCAGGTGGGAAAATAATCCTGCAACACTAAGAGTTTTTGCCTAACCTTCCTATGGTGTTCTGAAACATTTTTCATTATTTGCTTACTCTCCTTCTACTGTGTCCTTTCCCCATCCTCACATGAGTGCAGAACTTAGTCACTCCCTAAGCTGCTTACATTAGCTCAGGTTCTTGACTTTTCCTCTGCTCTGTATGTGGCCTCAGCTGTCCCTTTGGTCTCTTCTTGTTTCATATGATTTGCTCCCTTATAAGACTCAACTGAATCCTGGTGTCATCTACAAAGCTTTCTCAACCTTGTGCCTCAGGTCTCTGCTCCCTGCCTTATGTTCCAAGGATGCTAAGACCACCGAGATGACTTTACCTTTGGCTGCCTGGTCCTCCTGGAGGCATGCACTGTAACCTATAGCACCCAACCAGGAAGTATCAGTGCATCCTTTAGCATAAATTGCATTGCCTGGTGTTATGAGTTCATTCAATGAGGCCAACCTTTGCAAATACACCTTTCTCACTTTTCTCCTGGCCAGTGACCCTGCACACCCTGAAAGGAAGGCAGAACTTGTGATTTTGCCCTTAATCATGACAATGGTCTGACCTAATCCTTGGTGTCTGGCTCATGGGACTGACAGAGAAACAAGGCCAGTGAGCAGGAAGATGAACTTGGCCTTAACCTGCCCAGACACTCAGTGCTTTCAAAAGGGCAGTATTTTCCAGCTGGGCTGAGACACTATGAAATGTATGCCTTTGAGGTTCTGAAAAGGCTTCTAAAACCATTTTCTATAATTTCCCCAGTAGGATACAGAGGGTGACTTTTCGCATTTGTCTTCAACATAAATCACAAGTTGGCTTGCTTTACTACTCCCATTCCATGCTAGTTATATATTTTCTTGTTCCAGGAGGAGCCACACAGCCCCAAATGAAAGCAGTGTGAAAAGGAGGGAAGAACTAGGGTGGAGGCCTGGTATGTCACCAGGAGTTAGGTAAACTGCTAACAAGACTGGTCTACTGGGTGTGTTTGTGACAATACCAATCGGAGCTAAACATGTTGATCTCTGAGCTCCCTTGGCACAGGACACTGTAGATTAATGGCTGTTTTTAAGTGTTTCCAGGAAAAATAGTTTAGGCTAATATGCCACTTTTACAGGTAATTGCTACACCATTTAATTAATACAGGGGACCTAGGCACTTCCTAGGAAGAATCCCCATGAAGATGGAGGGACAGTTATTCAAATGCAGTACTAATATCTAGACTCTCATATCTAGCCCAATGGTTAGCCTGTGTGAGTAAACTTATTAAGATATAACATTCAATTTTTTTTGTTTGATTTTTTTTTTCTTTTGAGACAGTAGTCTCATTATATAGCCCTGGCTGGCCTGGACCTCATTATGTAGACCAGGCTGACCTCAGATTCAGAGATCAGCCTGCCTTTTGTCTCCTAAGTGCTTGAATTAAAGGTGTGTGCCACCAAGTCCAGTCATTATGGTAAGATCCTATTGCCGAAGGCTCTAAACTCTGGTCAGAGAACACCGAAAAACAACTTGGTGCTGTCCAGGAAGCTTCCTCCTCGCTTACTAGCTTTCATAGTACCAAAAGATTCTATGTATGCCCCTTGGGGAGAATGTCATCAGCAGTTTAACCCAGATGTAAGCCACATGAGTTACAAAAAATGACTCGTGTGCCCCTAAGTATCATGGTGGCATGAGTACTATGGGGTAACTGACAGCTTTCTGATTGGATTTAAGACCCACTACATGGGGGAAAATACCTGGGACCATAAATATGGCCAAGAACCCACATCTGGGGAGCTAGTAGTAAATCTGCTACTATTATTTTACTAAATGAATAAAGACTCAAAGTGTCATCTAAATTTGTATCTCAATACTCACAGATTAAATGCTTCTCTATGACTTTGTCAGAGAAGTTTCTTTGTGCAGTGTATGGTGCACAAATTGGATATCTATACCTTAACAGCTCCCCAGGCCTGGGAACTAAAATGCTACAAGACCCAGAGGTCAGGAAGGGCTGGAGTGAATGAGAACCATTGCACTCATCAACTCACAGCGGCTGGGGTTGACCACACAATATTAAAGCAGTAAACAGTCCAGCATGAGGGGGAAGGAGCTGAGGATTCACTAGACCAACATCCCTAGCTGTGGAGCTATTGACAGTTGTTGGTTTTTAGAGGAAGAAGAGCCAGGTTCTTAAGAGTATGGCCCCTCATAGGCTGACCAAGCTCCAGTGAATGGCCCCACACTATGAGTACATAGACAGCAAAAAAAAAAAAAAAATGCACTTGGTGGGTTATTTAAAAAAGAAGAAACCAGGAAGTCGGATGGAGTCAAGATGATCTGGGAGGAGTTAGGGGTGAGACTAGCAAGTGATTATGATCAAAACATACTGTATGGATGTATAATACTCTCAAAGAATAAAAAATTTATTTTTTTAAAGAGAAAAACTATAGAATTTGAAAGATGGTGTGTGGAGAGCACACACAGGGAATTTTATTTTACATCCAGAAATAAATTCAATGAGTACATTTGAAAGTAATTATCAGATACAAGATAAGCATTTAAAAATAAAGAAACTAGTTTATAAATGGAGACAAATAACCAGGTTCTTAATAATTATTAAATTTGAAAAGTTAAAATGTTGGGAGCTTTAATATTTGGATGGCACCTGATGGTGCAAACAGAGAGAGGAAGTGCTGCTTGCTTCAGGTTATTAATTTCCAGGTTTTAATAACTGGCTAATGACCCAGCGGATGTTGTGAAGCTGCAGTTTGAGAGGCAATAGAACACATACCTGCAAGTGTTCTGTAGTGTGGACACAGCTGGTGTTTGTCACTCTCCTACCTCTAGGAAATGTCACATGGTATGCTTGCTGCATGCCTGAGTCACACAGAATGAGTTCTGGGCACGGACATTCTTTTTCTTCAGTGGCTGGGGGGAGGGGTCACCCAGAATGTGAAGGTCAACACTGAATAGCTCCTCTGCAACCCACAGCAATATGCATGTAATTTTCATTCACTGAGGCTGCTGTTTCCAACGTGTCTAGCTGATAGAGAGGCAAACTCACCACACAGAAACCAGTGAGGGAGCGAGGATGGACAAGATCTGAGACATTTGAGGTACAGATAAGCATAAGCTGGCAAGTCCCAGTGCTGGTCCAGCATGGTTGGGGTAAACATTTTCACCTAGCAATACTCCATATTCAGCAGAACAGTGGTTACAGTTGTCATCGCTGCGTTCCAAATCTGGGAGCCCTTGTGTCTTCTGTGTCAGACTCTCTATGTTTAGCAACTGCTGCCACTGAACAGGAACTGCTTGGAGTGTGTTACTCGGAAAGAATGTATTTTCATCTCGGCAAGGCTAAAGGAGGGATGTAGGGCTCGGACTGTGTCTAGGAAATAGATCCATTGTAGTTGCATGAGTCAAGCTAGTCATTTGGTTAGTCACCTGTCACTTATGATTTGAATAGGAATCATGTCAACTGTTTTTAGTTTTTTTCTTGAGATATGACAATGGGCAAAACATAGGATATTTGCTTTGAGCATCTATTTTGTCCTGAGTATGACAACAGGAGCCCAGGATCCTTGATGTGTAAGTCTCAGCTTCTGGTGTCTAGTTCATCCTGTGTGGGTGTGGATGAATGTGTGAATAGCCTGTAACTTATCTCTATGATGTTCAGGAAGAAAAGAAGGTTGTTGACTGGCTTCTTAATAAACCTCAGATGCTGCTGGAAGCTCACAGCATTGAGCCCTATGGCCAAACATTCATAGCCCCTCCTGTCCCACATCTCCAGCTTTCAGCCTAGTAACGTGTCTGTCACTAGTATTCAGAATACCAATACAAGGCACTGTGTGTTTTTCTGGAAATGTAGAAGAGAAGGCAAAGTGGACAGGGGATGTAAAGATGTTATCCACTTAGCTGGCAAGAGAAAAATCACAGCAGATCCCTTTCCCAGGAAGGAATTCATAAAGCAAATCCAGTACAAAGGAAAGATGAGCCTTGTTGGTTGGGAGCTCACCATCATTTCCTGTGTTGAAACATTAACATTTTCAGACATAATGGGCCTCTTTTTTTTCTTTCTTTTTTTTTTTTCCAGGCCACTAAGCACAGACAATGTGCTCAGGAACTGCTCGAAGCTGGCCCAACAGCAGGGCTTTGCACTTGAAACAAAGATCTGGATTTTCCTGCCTGTTCAAAGAGAGCCTGGACATGAAGACACAGACAGATGAGTGGCATGTTTGGTTGTGGGGATTAGCCGGGTTGTGTGGAATGTCACGATGGCACCTGAGCTTGCACTCTGAACCTCTTCATGCCACTGCCTTAAAAGAAATGTCCTCCTTCCTGTTGGAAGCACTTGGGGTACTTATTAAGGCAAAAGAACTTCCAGGAAAAGAGAAGGGACTGCAGTAGGAAGCAGCCTATTTCTCAACAAGGAACTGACAGGTTGTCTGGCCATGCACAGAAGCAACAACACTTTCAAATATCTGGAAACAGGAACTTGACAAATGAACTTTTGTCATCTAAAGTATGCCACCCCTCATGGGGATTGAAATAAACGCTGAATCTTACTCCTCTGTAGGACCAGGATTCTGACAGGGAGGTCTTTTCTTATGTGACAATTCTGACTTCTGTGGTCTCAAACCAACAAATGAGTTAAATGAAACCAGGACTTTGCTCTTCCCTGACAACTTAATGCTTCCTTCCCCTGGGCTTTCCTTCCTGTGATAATATTTAGAGGAAGATTGTTTTGTGAGCCACCAACTACTCCCTGTCTTACACATAGGGTCTTAGTGCAGTAGGCAGGGATTTTGAAGTTTCCACCAATCACAGAAGAGACACAGGAGGAATGACCGAAGAAAGTGTACCATAAGGTAGTTGGTAAGCTTGTGAGAGGAGGCAAGCTGAGGGACTCAGACTGATCCTTCCCCCAACCTGGACTAGAAAGAGAGGGATAAGGTCAAAAGTGGAGAGGGTCAGCGACTCCAGAGGGGTTAAACTGGTATCACCCATGTGCTAGATTGCAGGAAAGTAACTCACCATGAGGGTCTCTGAAGCTCGGAGAAGGCTCCTTCAAGCCTTTGTAGTAATAATGAGATGGGGATTAGATATCAACAAAGTAAAAATGGATGGTGTCTTAAAGGAGAAGGTGAGGACAATCGAGATGGCTCACTAGGTAAAGGCATTTGTTCCAAAACCCGAGTTTGGTCCCTAGAACCCAGATGCTGGTGAGAACCGACTTCCTCAGTAACCCTCTGACTTTCGAACACATGTGCCTTGGCCCACATGCTCAGGCACACACATGCACATAACCACACAAACACAAAAGAGAAATTGAGCTGCAAAGTAGAGAAGGCATGTAACCTCAAGGATGAATAAGAAGTTAAGTTATAGGATAAAGCCAAATGTATGAAATGTAGTTACTTCATTTTTACATGTGTACATGTCCGTGTGTGTGTGTGTGTGTGTGTGTGTGTGTGTGTGTGTGTGTGTGTATGGAGACAGAGGCCATCCTCAGAAAGGCCATCCATATCTCTTGAGGCATGGTCTCTCATCAGCCAGGAGCTCACCAATTAGCCTAGACTAGCTGGCCAATGACCCAAGGGATCATCCAGTCCCTGCCTTTCCAGCATTAGAATTATACCTGAACACCAGATTTCTGGGCATTTCCTATAGGTTCTGGGGATAGAACACCAGTTCATGTTTGCATGGCAAGCACTTTACCAACTGAGCCATGCCCAAGCCCTATCATGGACATTTGAGATTCTATTTATTACATTATAACCTACTAGAAACAGTGTGGTTCTATTTAAACAACACAGTTGATCTTTAACTTTCATAGATTTTTGTCTGTTTGAATTTGCCTGCTTGATATGATGTATCTGTGACCTCAAAATCAGTACTATTGTTGCTTTCCTGGGCTTTGTGGACATGTGCAGCATAGCAAAAAGTTCCCATAATCCCTCAAGTGTTGCTGGTAGAATAGGAGGGAGGCAATGATCTTCCTGCCTGATTCATTTGCATACTCTGAACTCTCATGCTCTGTTGGGCACCGAGTTTTTCACATTGTCATACTTTTCATTGGTTATTTCCTGTGGAATCTGTCCCAACCATAGTACTGAAGTACTATATAGTGTCCCTCAGTAACAGATAATCTGTGCCATGCATTAGGAAGGAAGGACATTTTAGAAAAGCTTTGTTCAGTCACAAATTCTGGTGCAGCCAGCCCCGAATGCTGTGTTAATAAGCCAGCCATATGTGTTAAATAATGTGTCTTTGTCAAGCATGGTGGGCACACCTGGAATCCCAGTACTCAAGAGGCTGCAGAGGAGAATCGTGCACATGAGGCCAGAAAGGACTGTACAGTGAGATCCTGTCTTCAAATCCCTCCAAAAGGAAGTATGCAAATGAACCTATATACACTTTTTAAAAAGTGTTCCTTAAAGAGATGTGGGTGTGACTCAGTAATGTGTATCAGTTGTGTGCTGTGTGTGACAAACAGTTGTGAAAGGTGCTTAGCAGGGACTTTCCCAGAACCCAGTCTTACATCAGACTATGAAATATAAATAGAGGAGAGGGTGCCTCGCTAAGCAGCATGGCATACTAGTTGGTTTCAGACCAGTCTGGTGCCAAGAACTAGAGAACTGTATGTAAATGTTTGATGATGGTGAGTTGTAAAGTCAGAATGAACTTGTGGGTCCAAAATAGCACAGAAGAGAACAAAGCTAGCCAAGTGGTACTGAGAGAAACTCAGGAAGACAAGAGCAAAAGAAGCTTGAACTAGACACATGGATTGGAAGACTGAATCCTGGGAAATTTCCATCTCTGCAAACTGATCTAAGTCAATGTAATTTTACTAAAAGTGTCTGGGATGCAAAGATCTGACACTGGGCCAGTGCACACATGGAAAAGCTGCAGGTCATTAAGACAAATAACACAGGTCTGCACAAATAACAGCAAACAGACAGAGGCAATGGAATACAGAAACAAGAAGCAGACCCACACTTGGGCACATAATCCAAGTAGCACTTCCCAGCAGCAGGAAAAGGATAAATGGTGCCATGTGGCCTGACCTAGTGCACATCTAGCCCAGTGGTTCTCAACCTGTGGTCATGACACCTTGTGGGGGAGGTATATCAGACATCCTGCATATCAGATATTTGCATTATGATTTATAACAGTATCAAATTACAGTTATGAAGTAGAAACAAAATAATTTTATGGCTGATGGTCACCACAACAAGAGATTAAAGGGTAGCAGTATTAGGAAGGTTGAAAACCAGATCTTGTCATAGACAAAACGACATCATCCACATCACCCAGAAATATCACCAGGTGGGTGAGACTGTGAATGGGGAACAGGAAATGAGCTCTGTAGAAGACAACATATCTTTGAGGCAAGCAAAGACTACTTAGGTACATCACAGTAGCACAAACTGAAGAAGACAAACCATGGAATGTTTAAGATGTGTACATTTCTTCATTGGAAATGAAGTTATGGGAATTAGAATGGAAGTCACTAGCCAGGTACCCAGGTTCCAGATAAAATGCAGAGCCACCAAACTCAGAAGAGAGAATACCAAGGAGAGGGAGGAAGAGTTTGTATACTTTCTCTGCCTCCCATCCCTCATTGTTGAAGTTACCTCCTTAGAACATTAGTTCTTATGTTTCTAGATTGAAACAGCTGGTCTTTGCAGATTGCCATTTTGAAATTTCTTGGGAGATGAGGGAACACCCACCTGACCCTCCACAATGAGGGAGGTTTGGGAATGTGGACCAGAACTGCTATACCTCCAGTCACAGCAGGCATGAGGGAGTCATACTGAAACCATAGCAGGTATGATGACTAGCCTTGGTTATCAACTTGACTACATATGGAATTAACTAAAACCCAAGCAACTGGGAACTCCTGGGAAGGATTCTTCTTGGTTGGATTATTTCAATTGGCCCCACCTCAATCTGGGCCACACCTGGTGGCAGCCTATGTAAAAGGCCATGAAAGAAGGAAGCATCTGGTCATTGTCTGCTTCCCCTTAATCTCACTGGCAAATTCAACTATTCTGTTCCTGAACCATTCCTTCACTGGTGTTGGAACCTACTTCTCTGGGATCCCAACATGAACTATATAAACAGACAGTTTTCCAGTATTTTCCTGGGGACTCCAGCACCAGACTGGGACTGCAGAGACATCCAGTCTTGTGTTCTGAACAACTACCAGAAACATGGCCTTTCTGTCAGGGGACAGATATTGTTGGACTATTTGAAAAACAGCCTGTAATCCACTCTAATCACAAACACACACACACACATAGACACGCAGAAGTTCATTCTATCAGTTTTGTTCCTTTAGAGAACCCTGACTAATATAGCAGGCATGAGGGGAGCCATGCTGAAGCCCAATGTTACAGAAGAGAAAATTTGTAGAATTAGGGTATCTAATTAAAATGTAGCCAGAGTCTCAAAAAATTTCTGTGCAAACAATATTCATTTTAATATATACATAATTATTAGTGGTTTATTATATGTCCAATTACAGAATATAAATCTAGTTTAAGTAGATTAGAAACACAAACCAGAAAAAAAGCCCATGGATTTGAAAGATGAGAATAGGCATTGATAGGCATTAGAAATATGAGGGAGGAAAGGGAAGGGAGGAAATGATGTAATTATATTGTAATCTCAGGAAAATAAAATATTATAACAGAAAGACATGCAAGTCATAGACATCTCTTGTATCAATATGTATGAATCTCACAAATGTATTAGCCAGATATTAGAAGGAAGTTACAAAACCATATGACGACATATTCTCATAAAATCTTCAAAAACAAAACACTGAGTTTGGATCTCTAGAACCTAAGTTTTGCTTTTTTTGTATCTATCTATCTATCTATCTATCTATCTATCTATCTATCTATCTATCTATTTTTAAGCCAGATGTGCTAATGTAGGCTTGTAATCCTAAAAATGGCAAGATGGGAGGCAGAGATTAGGTACATGATCCATGGAGAGGTGAAGACTAGGCTAGTTGCAAAGGAGAACCATATTCTTAATCATTTATGTTCTTTCCTGTTTCTCATGCTTTATAGTTTACTGAAAATAAAAATGAGGAAAATATGAGACAAACAGAAACATATCTCTAGAAGGTGAATCCTTGGGCTACTGTGTTATAGCTTTCTGTTTATGTTCTGACTGTAAGGACCTCATGTGAGCGCAGTTGCTGCTCACCACAGGGCACCTCCATGCCATTACATACAGTTACTGTTTCTGCCCTCTGACAGCCATAGGTGTTTATTAGTCTCACTGTCTGAGCTTGCAGCCATTCCCAGTGCTGGTAATGTGTACCTTTCCTGTCTCATGTATATTTGACTTTGTTGTAGTGTCATTGTGCTTGTCCTGCCTGATGTTGAAGTACCCAGTGACATGGCTGGAGAATGCTGTTCTCATGAGAAAGTGCCAGGTGAGCAGTGCTTTACAAATATTCATGGGCCAGCATATTTGAGACTCCTAGATCATATAATCCAAATAATTTCAGAAGGTCTTCTCAGATGAGGGCCAAGAAAAAGAGATGTGATAATGGCCATTCCCAAGCCTGTAGAGCTTTCAAATTGTAGGTCTGGTGTTGTGCAGAACACATGATGGATGGATTTTATTTCATGACTAACCCTTTTCTCCCCTGCCCTCCATGGCTATTTTTGGTCTCTTTATCAAGATCCCATTTTAGGACCATTTAAAAAAATACTAGTGTTTCCCCTTAGGCTTCATGTGGATGGATGTTTCCTTATGTTACTGTTCCTTTTCCTGGCTAACAGCATATAAAATTACACATAAATTTAACAAGGCAAGCCCAACAATGGCCCCTTGGCTACATATGTCCTAGGATAACTATGAATGAGGTGGAACACATTTGTAGATGACAGTGTCATGTCCTGATGTCAAAAACACCTCTGGAACTTCAGTGATACCCACATGAACTCATTTCTTCCTTCTGTAGTCTATTTCCACATCTTACATCTGGTTCCAACTGGAACCTCCAAAGGCACCTTTAATTTCAACTGTCCAAATGAACTCATGAGATTCTATAAAAATCAGTCTATTTTTTTGTCTGTTAATGATCATGGCTATTGCCAGCCCATCAGATTCCCTCAGAGACCTAGATGTCCATTCTGCCATTCCCATTCTCCAGCTGAAGGCCACCTAGCTCTTTGGAGTCTTGTTTGTAGTGATGCCCTGCACCTGTTTCCCTTTGTCCTTATTGTCACAGCATCTGTTTCAGTGACCCCCTTCACCTTTCCCAGCTGTGCGACCACACCACCCACATAAGAAGCCTGTCATAGGCAAAGTGGCTGTTCCTATCATTGTCTCCATTGGGGTTGATGGTGGAAGACAGTTGTGGCCAGGGTAAGTGAGAATGAGGAGGAAGAGGAGAAAATGAGGAAAAGCGAGGAAGACTGAAAAGGGTACAATTGATTATTTAAAAGGATTAATATCTTCTGTTAAGAACCATCATAGTGAATTTCTGTGTTCAAGGCGGCCAATAACTCTCAGTATTATTTTATCCAAAGGCATGAAGGAAGGATATCAGCTCCAAGTTAAACTTCTCAAGTGTTAAAATTATAAAATACAATATTTTTGTAAAACACACATTATTCTGGGGAAAATCATTTTGCAACTTGTTGAAAAAGTCAACAGCTTTCCTAAGATGTTGTGAGGACCTGAGGGCTTGGATCAGGTGGGGGAATCTCTGGCCACCTGAAGCAAGGCAGAACCTCATAGTCCAGCTTCTGACCAGCTGGGAGAGTAAGGAGACAGAATAAACTGGGCTGGTGTATTTTACAGGATACACATGAAAACATTTTTGGGTAGTTAATCTTAAAATCTAGACTGGTGTTTACAAAACACTGCTCGGTAAAGAAGTAGCCTATGGGAAGCCAAAGCAAAGGTATACGCTATTCCTGAAAGAGTTTGTGAGAGGAGCCTGCCACAGAAAGAAATGATAGGACAGAGAGAGCTAAAGACGCTGGTCACCAGCTCCTCTATAGGCATGGGGTATGGTGGTCTACACTGTGGTCCCTACCACTCTCCTGTCTCCCAGCTTTCACGCAGTTATTAAGGCACATATGACATGTGATGAACTGCCCTCTCCTGAAATGTATAATTGGATGAGGTGAACATACAAAGGCATCAAATCATCACTACACATGTATGTACTTTTCTATCATCACCTAGATTTCTTATCTGTAATCTTCACTTCTAGACCATCTCCAGGCTCATCAGGTACCCAACCTAGAGGATCACCATAAATATCAAATTCTGTGACTTACAAATGAGTGTGGCTTCTGTGTACACTTTCCTACAGTAGCATTGCCAATCCCAATTCCACCCCAAATGACAGAAAGTGATTTTTTTTTATTTCCAAATTTGGTTAAACCACCTTTAATAATATTGGATTTTGTTTTCTAGGATGCTACTCCTCCAGCATCATTCAGCGGTATGGACTAGGAATTCCACCTATGAACACAGAGAGGCCAATGGTTTTATTTGATTTGCCAAGAAGTAAATTGCTATTATATTCTTACAGCCACTGCAGGTCAAAAACCTGACCGCAGTACAGAGTGACCTGTCCACACTCCACTGCCCAGGGTTATTGGCTCCAAGGCTTCCTGCTTTTTGTATCACCACTATAAGTAAGGGTGGCCTAGAGAGGGGCTTGGAGCAGAAAACAAAGGTCAATAGGTTCACCTTCACTTTTTAACACACAAACCCAAAAGCAGTAGAGAATATCACTGTTGCTAAAATCCCAAGACTTCTATAGCGAGACATGAATAGTTAGAAAACAGTGATTCAAATGAATGACTAGTTAGTGTTTTCAAGAACTATCTAGTCACAAAGAATTTTTTCAGTTTTTTTTTTAATGCCTGGAACTACCATCATAAACATTTCAAGCTGTGATACATAAGTGAATCTGTTGGCTTCTTGTAACCTTAAATATAATTTACCGAGTATCTGGGTTATATACAACAATTCATAGCAACCACTCTATTAAGTCTTCAGGTGTAAAACATTAATTTTTGTATCAAAGTCTTAACAATATAAAAACTGTCAAGCTGTTTCATTATTCTCTCCCTCTATCCTGCCTCCAACTTGATCCCTTATGTTTTATCTCCACCCATCCCCAGCTTACCTAGGGGATATCTTCTATTTCCCCTTCCCAGGGAAATCCATGAATCCCTCTTTGAGT
Source organism: Cricetulus griseus (assembly GCF_003668045.3). Lineage (NCBI taxonomy): Eukaryota > Metazoa > Chordata > Mammalia > Rodentia > Cricetidae > Cricetulus > Cricetulus griseus. The sequence goes on from NC_048596.1 coordinate 38,629,147, forward strand.
TCTTCTTGTTACCTAGCCTCTCTGGAGCTGTGGATTGTAGCATGGTTATCCTTTACTTTACAGCTAATATCCACTTATGAGTGAGTACATACCTTGTTTGTCAGAACATGGTATTGAGGGTCTGGGTAACCTCACTTATGATGAATTTTTTCCTAGTTCCACCCCATTTGCCTTCAAATTCTGGATGTTATAATTTTTATCAGCTGAGTAATACTCCATTGTGTAAATGTACCACATTCTATTTATTTGTTATTTGGTTGAGGGATAAGAGTAATGAAAAATATGTCTTGATGGGGACCATGGAGAGGCATTTTGGGGTCAGGTAGAAACCTGGTGCAAGGGAAATACCCCCAAATCTACAAAGATGACCCCAGCTAAGACTCATAGCAAGAGTGGATAGGTAGCCTGAACTGGCCATCTCCTATAATCAGATTGGTGACTACCCTAATTGTCATCAGAGATTCTTTGTGCAGTAACTGATGGAAGCAGATACAGAACTTCACAGCCAAGCACTGGGCAGAGCTCTGGGAGGGAATCCTGTTGAAGACATGTAGGAAGGATTATATAAGCCAGGGGGGTCAATGTCATCACAAGGGAACCCACACAGACAACTAACATGGGCTGAGAGGAGCTCACAGACACTGGACCAACAGCTAAAGCGTCTACATGGGACTGGTGTAGGCCCTCTGCATATGTGTGACAGTTGTATAGCTTGGTCTACTTGTGAAACTCCTAGCAGTGGGAGCAGGTCCTATCCCTGATGCATTGGCAGGGCTTTAGGGAACCTGTTCCTCATACTGGATTGCTTTACCAAGCCTCAATCAAGGGGAGGAGGTGTGTTCTACCTTAATTTGATATGCCATGCTTTGTTGACACCCATGGGAGGCCTACCCTTTTCTGAACAGAAACAGAGAAGTGGATTAGGTGGGGCAGAAGGGAGGTGGGAGGGAATATGAGGAGAGAAGGGAGGGGAAAATGTCGTTGGGATGTAAAATAAATAAATAAATTTAGTTTTTAGAAAGCTAAGCTGCAGGTTCTTGATTTCTTCCAAATAGTGGTCACAGATCTCACCCAAATGCTGGGTCACCAGTATGTCCTATTGATTATGGGAATACTGGGGAAAAGAATAGACTGATGAAGATGCAGGTACTGTAAATTGCTCCCTGCCACCATACTGAGACAGAACAAACCCCTTAGTGATGCCTGAAAAACACCACAATCTTAGCTGCTGTAGACACAATGAGAAGTTGACATGATGCTAAGGCAGAACAGGTGTGTGTGTGTGTGTGTGTGTGTGTGTGTGTGTGTGTGTGTTCATGCACACATGTGTGAACAAAACTCAGGATTACACAATAGTTACAGGTAGGTAAATGTAGACTTTAAAATGTCTATAATGGTTTAAAATATTTTCTTGGCGCATTTGTTCATTAGGACTTTCAGAAAAGGAAGCCTCATGGTTATCCTACTTTAAGGATTACTGGTCTTGAAGCTAGCTATAGTATTTCTACTCAAGACAGGTGACTTGCTCTTGCTCTGAAATCACTACACAATGGTGCCAGGACTGGTTGTGCAGGGACCAGCTCCCCATTTCGGCAGCCATAACAGTTGAACACGGGCTTGCCCTGACCTTGCCTTAGTCACTAGGAGGTCAGATGCCTGCCTCGTGGCAAGGAACCAATCAGAAGTTATCTGGTGGTGCTATACTTTATGGCTCTGGGTGTGTTTTACGGACAAGTGCACAGCAATGACTCGCAGAGCATAGCAACCACCCTGGGAAGGCCTATGGGCCATAACAACCAGTTGACCAATCAACATAGGGCAAACCCTCCAAGCCTGGAGGCACACCAATCCTGAGCCTGTGTGAACCCCTAGACACTCCCCTTATGCTGCCCTATAAGATCTCTATGCAGACGCTTCGAGCCATCTTTCTAGCCATCCAACATGGCGGGTGGATGAAAGGCCTGAGCTAACCTGGGGTTAGCTGGTTAAACAACTTCAATAAAGCCTCTTGCTGTTTGCATCAAGCTTTCAACTCTGCCTGGTGATTGGGGTGACCTCTGTCCTGGGCTGAGATCCTGGGGGCCTGAGCTCCCGGGGTCTTTCAGTTGTCTACTGAGTTAGTATTCAGGGACTATCTGTCATTTTGGTCTAGAACTTACATGTAGATGAGTCTGTGATTCTCCTATCCAGTGTAGATTTCCTTCCTTTCCCCATCCCTTCATGGCAGAATAGGAACAAGCAATGTTATAGATAAAGAGCACCATGACTGAGTAGGTTTCATTCCAGAAATGCAAAGATGGCTCAACATATGCAAAGCAATAAACATAAAATATATTATTCATGGACTCAAGGACAGAAACCACAGGAACATCTCAATGGATTCGGAAGAGGCATTTGACAAAGACCAACGTCCCACTGTTATAAAATATCTGAAAATCCTAGATTAAAAGGAGCATATCTCAACATAGAGGGCCACACATGATAAGCCAGAAACAAAGATTCCATCAAATAGGGAAAGCCAAAGCATTGGTAGTGAAAGAAGGAATGAGAGTGGGCCCTCTGCTTTCATTCAATACCACTCTTGAAGACAACAAGGAAAACAAAAGGGATACATACAAAAGGAAGAAGTCAAATTGTTAGACTATCTCCATTTGCAGATGACAGCATCCTGTCCTTTAAAGTCATTAAAGACTCCACCCAAAACACTTAGACCTGATTCACACTTTCAGCAAAATGGCAGAAAGCAAAAATCAACATATAGCAATCAGTAGCTTTTCCAAATATTTGTAAAAACAAGCTGAGAGAGAAATCAGAAAAACAATCACATTCAAAATAGCTTTCAAATGCCCAGGAATAAACCCAACTAAGGAAGTAAAAGACATCTTCAAGTCAAAATTTAAAACATTAGGAAAGGTTGCTCTGTCTGGTGACACAAGCCCATAATCCCAGGGCTTGAGTTTAGAGGCAGGAAGATCAAGGGGCTCAGCTACCTGTTCCACATGAGGTAGGTTTCACAAACAATGTCCCTCAAACCAAATCCAAAACCAAAGAGGCATAGATCTCCATCTAAAGAAGAACACTGAAGAAATTAAAGAAAACATTAGAAGATTGAAAAATCTCTTATGCTCATGGGTTGGCAAAATTAATATTGTGAAAATGGCTGTATTATAAAAGTGTTCTGCAGACTTGGCACAGTTCCTATCAATTTCCAATGCCATGCTTCACAAAAACAGCAAAAAAAAAAAAAAAAACCCAAAATTCATATAGAATCACAAGAGATCTTGGAAAGGCAAAGCAAATCCCAATCAAGAAGAATCATGCAGATTGATATAATACCAAACATCACATTACACAACAGAGTCACATAAACAAACGTTGTATGGTACTTACACAAAACTGGATACACAGATAAATGAAATATAATGGAAGACCCACACAGTGTCAGTTACCTTATTTACAAAGATGCTAAAGAATACACATTGGAGAAAATATAGCATCTTCAACAAATGTCACTGGTAAAACTGGATAGTCACATGGGGCAGATAAAACTAAATGTCTATGTCTCACCTGTTCAAAGTCAATTTAAAGGGGATCAAATATCTTAATGTAATATTTGAATCCCTAGAACCATTAGAGGGAAGACTTCAAGATAAAGACACAGTCAAGGACTTTCTAAAAGACAGCCTCTCAGAAAAATACCAACAATTGATAATGGAATGGCATGAGATTCAGTAGCTTCTGAACAGCAAAAGAAATAATCAACTGAAGAGACAGCCAACAGAATGGGAGAAAAGATTTACTATTTATATCTGATAGGCGATCAATATCTAGAATGTCTAAAGAACAACAACAACAAAACAAAAAGCAAAACAAAACAAGCAAAAAAAAACCCCCACCAGAAACACAGACAATCCAATCAGCAAATGATGAATGAAATGAATAGAAAGTACTTATAAATTGAAATAAAAACGTCCAAAAAACATATGATGAAATGTCATCTTCCTCAGTCATCAGCAAAATGCAAATAAAAGCTCTAAGATTCCATCTCATCCAAGTCAGAACAGCAGTCATTAAGAAACACAAATGCTGGCAGAGATGGGGTGGTAGTGGCCAATCTACTACACTGGTGGGAATGGAAACTGGCCCAGCCACTCTGGAAATCCATATGGAGGTTCCTCAAATTAGAGCTAGCATATGGCTCATCTTTACCACCCCTGGGTGTGTATACCTGAAGGGCTCTCAGTCAGCATGCCAGAGACATTCTTACATACATGTTTACTGGAGCACTATTCACAGCAACCAAATTATGGACTCAGCCTAAATGTACATTGGCGGGTCAACAATTAAAGTGTGTGTGTGTGTGTGTGTGTGTGTGTGTGTGTGTGTGTGTGTGTGTGGTGTGTTGTATGTTCAGTGGTAAGGAAGAATCAAATTATGAAGTTTGCTAGAAAGTGGATATAATCCAATATCATCATAATCCATACTCAGACAACACAACATATTTTCTTTCATTCATGGATCCTAGATTGTATATAGACATAACACACACACACACACACACACACACACACACACACACACACACCACATGTCGTAAAAGCATGAGGGAGAACAGGGGAGGAGGGATACTAGAAAGAGAAGGAAAGAGGGAAAAGAGGAAGAAATGGGTATGGTAGGCATGGCAGTAGATTTGGTTACAGTCTATGACATACTTGGGGAAATTGTTCTCACAAAACCCATTATGTTATATAATTAATATATACCAATGCGCCAGACACTGATGGTGCATGCCTTTAATCCCAGCACTCGGGAGGCAGAGGCAGGTGGATCTCTGTGAGTTGGAGGCCAACCTGGTCTCCAGAGCAAGTGCCAGGATAGGCTCCCCAAAGCTACACAGAGAAACCCTGTCTCTAAAACACACACACACACACACACACACACACACACACACACACACACACACACACACACACACACACACACACACACACATATATATATATATATATATATATATATATATATATGGTGGACACCATGTGGGAGGTGTCTGTCTTTCTGCATCTTGTCTCTATTCTTTCCCACAGACTGCTTCCCATTTTACCCAGTAATTTTCCCACAGCACATGATTATCACACTCAGTGAAAAACCATCCAAGGGCCTCTCATTTGCTATGAAAGAAATTTTTAATAACACAGCATGGAGATCAATTCCCTGTCCCCTGTGTCACCTCCCCTTTCCCAGCCTGGCCATTTATTTCTCTTCATCAGGCTCTTGATGATATAGTAAGACAGCCCTGTTTCAGAGAAATGTCCCATCTCAGCAAGTGACTTTCCCACAGTGACTATTCTGCCCTCACAGGAAGGAAAAGACCCTTCCCCCACCTAATACTCAATCTCCTGATACCTGTTTGGTGGCCTTCACATGTGTGCAGGCATGTACATGCCTATGTATATGGCGGCCAGAAATCAACCTTGTTTATTTTTTGGGGGGGGGAGAGCTGTTTTTATGAGTGCTGGATTTGAACTCAGGTTTGCATGCTTATGCAGCAAGCACTTTACAGACCGAGCTGAGCTATCACTCCAGTGCTATAGTTTCCTGAATGCTAAACATCATTTCTTTTTGCCACTTTCCTCAGCTGGAATTAAACACACCTTCTCCTGTATTTGTGCCACTTAAAATGCCTGTGTTCCTTGCACACAGTAGATGATTAAAAATCTTAATTTGATTACTTGATAAGTGCTTTTAAAAAAGTTTTTTGTTGTGGCGTATAAAATAATACAGAGAATGTGGTATGCTAATAAAAACAAAAACAAGTAACAGAAGTGATAGAACACTTTGAGAGGTCATTAAACTGCTATGCTGTCAGTTTCCCCAACAAAACTTATAGGAGGAAGTCTTTAACATAAGACAACTGATTACAGCCACTCTATTTTCAGAAAATTTATTATTTCCAAAACACAATTAAATAGAGCATTAGAAAAATTCCCTGAAGATGTCTGAGGAGAAAAATAGCATGAAACGCTCAATGTGAAGTCATAGTTCTACCCTCTGTATTGCTTCATAAGAAAAAGGAAATATTAAGACTCAGAAATTGGAAAGGATTCATTTTAGAAAGAGGGAATACCTTAAATAGAGCCATTATGAAAAAAAGGGATTGTGCTGCCTTTATTTCATCCCGAATTGATGAAAATTTGTGATAGATCTTATTGGCACTCATTTTCTAGAAGAATCTTAATACAACGTGTGCATTCTTAATTAGGGCACTCTCCACCATGTCCAGCTAAGTGCTGGCAAGCAAACAGGCATTTTCTATGGATGTGTGCATCTCCCTTTCACTCTAAAACCTTGTAGCTCTGAATTGCATTTTCATAGTCCTGAAAATGTCTGACAGCTTCACACACTGATGCCCTGATAAGTAGATTCATTCATCCCCTGCTCATTCCCTCTTCATTCTTTGTCCATTTTACTGTTCATCAAACAAATGGTAGTACTTCTGGCCCCAGGTTTTTCTGGTCTCACCCTTTTCTTTGGCCTTTTCCAGTTCACCACAGTCTTCATTTTAATCCTCATTCCCATGGTGCAGTAAAAGCCAACTCTTACCATCTTTCTGTTTTGTTTGGCCTTTCAGATTAAAGGCATGCTGGATAGTAGAACACAGAACTTTTTGCTTCTGTTTTGCTGAGATGCAAAGGCTGACCTATAAATAATTGCTGACTCTCTTCACACCACAAAGTGTAATGCTAACTCATGCATGTGCAGCTTACAAAGAGGAAAGCTCCAAACTGCTCTGGTGTTGTCAGCATCAACTGGGTCTCCCACAGCTTTGAATGGCCCTAGAGATTGAATATTTGTGGAATGCTGAAGGGCTGTGACATTTCTCCATTGGGAAGAGAAGCCTGATTTTTCTTTCTTAAGTAACATGACCACCTGGCTCTCTAAGTGATTTACTGAGGACACTGCTACATGCCTGTCAGAGGGAAGGCTGTAGGAAATGGCTGTGCTTAAACTGGCAGGACAAAGGTTCATGTCAGTCTGTCTGTCTGTCTGTCTGTCTCTGTCCTGGTCTTTTTGCTTAGTCTGATTAATCCAGCTGCTGTGCTGGGATTTGCTGTATGGAGAGAAACACATGATGAAAGGACAATGACCTGTTTATAGCAGATATTCCAAAAGATGAGCCCAGACCAAGTTTGGTTTCTAGCAGGTCTTTAAAACGAGTTGGTAGCCCCAGTCAACACTCTATAGTCTTCTGAGAGAGATTTAAAGGAAGAGGATCCAGTGAAGCCACCTAGGATACTGAACTACAAAAGAAACAAACAAACATGTCCTTAGGCCATAAATGTTTGGGGCATTTTTGTTATAGTCAATAAATGACAAATGTGTCTGAGAACCAACTCTAGATTGTGTGAATGGCCTCTGGCCTGAGGATGTCCTAAAGGGGGTCTTGTCAAAGAGGAGTGATGGTGACAGCTTGGTGAGAAGGGCACCACTGGAGAGACAAGATCTCATAGGGGTCTTACTTGAGCAGCCAGAGAGAAGAGATACTGCCTGAATCAAGGGGCATAGAACCAGGGACTAGAGGTAGATTAGAATCTGAGAAAACAGTAAATATGACCCATATATAGAAGTCTAAAAAGTCTACATGGTGTGCCCAGGAGTCTATGATGTCAAATGTCTGAAAAGTCTTCATGGTGTGTCCAGGAGTCTATGATGCCAAATGTCTGAAAAGTCTGCATGGTATGCCCTGGAGTCTATGATGTCAAATTGCAACCTTACGCATCCTTTAATTCTTTGGACACTGGCTTGGAACTGGGACAGAGTAACTGGCCAAGGGATCAGAAAGAAAGACTGGATAGCAGGAAAGATTGGCTCACCCTGTCCTTTTCTGCTTTATATCTTTAGTAGATCTGAGTCTCGTGATGAGAAATACCCCTTCTGAACAAGTTTGTAATTCTCGCACTTGAGCAGATGTCCCTGGAATTATTTGATAATTTTCTTATTGACTGTGGACATAGGCTGGTTTATTATCTTGAAATGGCCAGAGAAAACATGGGTTCTTGCCCCTTTTGGAAGGTGGCAAAGGCTGAAAGTGAGTTTGAAATAGGGGTCTCAACATGGTTGCTGACATTTGGGCTGTGCCATTCTTGATGCAGAAATGGGACAAAGTATGCATTAGGAGATGGTTAGTAACATTCCTGGGTTTTTGTCAGTAGCTACTACTGTTTAACCTCAACTGAGACAACTAAAAATTTCTCCAGACAATTGTCAACATTTCCCGAGGGGGGACAGGGTATTGTCCTTAATGGAAAAATCACTGCTTCAAAGAAACATGGTGAAATTAAAATGCTGTTTCTCTTTGTGCTAGGAATCTACTACGTCTAAACTAGATCAATAAGCTGAGCATACAAATCCAATGGAGACACTGGAAGGACACAGTTCTGTGGGACTTTGTCTAAGAAAACCTTAGGGAGGTAGGAAAAAAAATCAAAACAAAAAACACCCTACTCCTTTAAGAGATAAGTAGACAGGAACAGAAAAAACTATTTTAACCAGTGATAAGCTATGGTGCCTGTCTATGGACAATTGGGTGGATGTCATAGGTTGTTTGACTTTGCTGCAATTTCTTGATTATGAATTTGAATAAACTTAGTTGATGAAAAAGGAGCCTAGAAAATGTTAAGGAAAATGTTTATTGAAATATCTGTGAGTTTTCATGGCCCTTCCTGCCTTTATTTCATGGCCACATATACTCTTACAATGAAATAGACTTTGTCTGAAGATGACGTTGAAAGAGGGCGGGTAGTGGTGGCACACACCTTTAATCCCAACACTTGGGGGGCAGAGGCAGGTGGATCTCTGTGAGTTCGAGACCAGCCTGGTCTACAAGAGCTAGTTCCAGGACAGCCTCCAAAGCCACAGAGAAACCCTGTCTTGAAAAACCAAAAGAGAGAAAGAAAGAGAGAGAGAGAGAGAGAGAGAGAGAGAGAGAGATTGTGAAAGAGCTCACATGAGGATGTCAGCAGCCCAGACTGAGTGTCTGCTTCCTAGCCTCTTCCTATGGCTTATTAATGCTCATTTAATATTTTTTCTAATAACAAAATAGTGTTAATTGCAGGAAATTATGGAAAGTATAGAAATTGTCAAAAGTAAATAATACCACAATCCTCTCCTGCTAGTAATGAGGACTGATCCTGTTTCAATGTGAAATGTACATAAAGTTACATCCTTACTACAAAAGGAAAGGATTATAGGTTCCTAAGGACATCTGTCATAAAAAATCTTTGTTCTACTCATATGCAGGCATGTATCTCCTGTGAGTTTTTCTTGCCACAATGCAGAGCTATATTCTAAGGATTTCCTCTCTAAAAGACATTTTCCCTAAAAGGTCTGCACTGATGACTGTAATCAACATATTAATTGTGTTGCTTAGAAACACACAGACAAGGATGTACCTAAACTCTTTGCCTTTGCCTCCATTAAACTGACAAGGGTGGTTTTGCCCCTTGGTGTTTGACAGGGTCTGGAGACATTCTGGGTTGTCACTTCTGGGCAAAGAGATGACCATGGTATTTAGTGGGTAGATGGAGAGGATGAGTCTAGATGTGCTCAGATGCACAGCCCAGCCCCACAAACACAGCAGAGAACAACAGAGCCCCAGGTGCTCACAGATTTGTGCTGGGATACACAGCCCAGACCCACAAACACAGCAGAGAACAACAGAGCCCCAGGTGCTCACAGATCATACTGGAAACAGTTTATTTTGTGGTCCTCAATATTTCTTTTGCTTGCTTGAATCATCCCCCATCCCAAATCATAATCACACTGGTCATCAGCATTTTTCATAAGTTTTAGTTATGACTATTCCCCTCATCATCATTCAAAATGTGACATTTATGCAGCATGAGCATCTAGCTCATGACGTAATGGTTCCTCACTGATGATCACCACCTCCACTACCTCAGCATCACAAGAAATGCTGGGATGGACATTCCTGACCTGTTCTATTTATCTAATAATTGTTTTGGGGTGGGTTCCTAGAATTACAATTAGTGATTCCAATGAAATGAGCATGTTCTCTCCACAACTTTCCCTGTGGAGTCTTTCTGGTACTGTGCTCTAGTACCCAAAAGGCCTCTCTGTCCTGTGTGCCTTGCTCAGCAAAAGGTTGAGGTGCTCACATCAGCACTGCATCTTATAGCCTGTGTGTGACCTAGAGGCCTTGACTCCCAGCTGACAGCAATATGAGGCAGCAAATTCAGACACCATGTCCATCTGACCCTAATATACAACTACAAAGTGATTTCTTCAAGGAATATGGCTATGAAGATAGAGGAAGAACAGGGGTTGCCAAATTTCCCTGTTCTGTGAGCTGAACCCAAATTGCCTCATTTTTCACTGAAATGTCATTGCATGACACAAACACAAACGTATGCATACACGCTTTAGTTAGTTAAGAGTTTGGGCCCCGGGGTTCACTGACAAATGTAGTTCCCTACCTGCCCCTTTCCAGCAGATGGTGCTGTTTTTCCAAGCTTTAAATTCACTACACTGCAAATTACAACTTTTGATTGATTGTGCCAGGCTGCTCAAGTGTATTTAATGAAGTCTGCTTTGCACTTTGCTATTATTGAAATTGCTCACAGGCCCCAAATCGAATCTGAAAATGAGATGGTGCACCTCAAACATGAAGCCAGTCTGCTCAGAATTGATGAAAACAATGTGTTTTAAAAGTACTGAAGGCAAGTAGATGATGAATCACTTCCCCAGAGCAATGATGAATTAAACTTATTTCCTAGCGACATAGGAGAAAATGGTTTGGGGACACCGTGAAACTTGGGGATGGAACTTGAGCAGGGCAGTTATAGAAGACCGTGAGTCATGCTACAGGTTTCATGTTGCTTTCATGGCAGATGCCTACACCGAGTATTCCTAGAACATGAATTAAATGGCTAGGTGTCAGACATTACTCATTTTCCAAAATAACTTGCTGTTCAGATGGAAGAAGAGGTGTTAGTTCTCCTTCTGACCAGCAGGAGGTGATATGAATGCTTCTTGTCAATGTGGGTTACAAGACCTCGTTAACACAACTGGGAGACACAGAAGAAGTCTTTCTTCCTTGAGGAAGGGCCTACAATGAGGAAACTAGGCCAGTCTAACCTTCTTGAGAAATGTCAGTCTGGGTGAGGATTCAATTTCAATAAGGTACCTTGTCTTCCATTCATGACCAGGGAAGAGAAAGGCCTGCTTAGAATGGGGAGAGAACAAAGCGAGACTCACAGAAAACAGACCATCCTTAAAATTCATCCCACGGCCTGCCCATCCTCAACACCAGTCACTGATCCACAAAGAAAACACATCCAAGTTTCAGAAGAGCAAACGCAATTCTCCGGCTACTGTCAGTCAGTGGTATTGCTAAGGAGATGAACTATAGTAATTTCTACTCCAAATTTGTAAACCGCTATATGAACTGTTTTAGGTCAGTCAAAGAAATGAATGTATATTACAAGTTACCTGAATGAGGCTCCCCAACATCAACGTGAGACAAAACAGCATTTCTAAAATATTTCTGGTGCAAACCAATTATGGTCGATTTTTTAACATAATCTGGTGTTGGTAAATGTATGAACCCTTTTATTTCACATGAATATATGTGATTATAACTAGACTCTTTTAAAAATCACAAATAGGATCCCCTCCTTGGACGTGGTGGGCATTTGAATGGAGGAAGGGCGAGAACAAGAGTGGTGCTACTCTTTGACATCTGATGACATCTCATAAACAAGTCACAACTTATGTATGTTAAGCGCTCCTTCAAGGCCATTTTTTTTTTCTTAACCTACCTCCCAGTTCAGGCCTTTGATACTAGAACTTAACAAACAGAACTATTTGCAACCAAACAGGTTTTGCCTCAGAAATCTAACCTGTTCATCTCCACATAAGCTCCATTTGATGCATTCAGCATTTTTGCTACATGGGTTATATCCCATCTGATGACCAATTTTATTCCTGGGGATGCTTAGGGTAGGCATTTTTCAAACTAAAATTCAAAGCTATCAGCGACTTTATAGATTTGAGATTATAAATATTCACATTGCAAAATATATCAGCTAAATCTTCCAATCAGAGAAAACCTCTTCCCATGTCAGGCAATGGATTCTAGTCACACAGTTTCCAGCTTAAAGGTGAAAATGTACCATATCTAAGGAAATTCCATTTCCAGTCATGTGGAAACTGATGTGAGAAAGCTCTGTGACCGTCACAGTTGAAGGGCTCAGTACTATTTGTCAGGGCCTCACACCATAGTTTATTATCAGCATCCTGAAATATGCTTTCTCAGTTGTCATCACTTTGTATCTGAATTCTTTGCACTCTAGCTCTCTTTTCAAGGGAAGCTGGGGGAAACCAGAGAAAAAGTCTTTTACGTGTAAGCTGGAGAGTGCGCATCTCCTTCCAGTTTTTAATAGATAATCAAATTTACTTTCATATGATCATACTCGACACATAGGAGATAAAAATAACCAAACTGTGGATAAGACACAGTCACATGTTAGTTAAGTGATAGGAGCAAATGCTATTCGCAGCACAGATGTCAGACCAATGGGTAAAGTAATAGAAAACCCACAGCCTAAGAAATGGCAAAGGGTTTTAAAGGCCACCAGCAAAGACTTCAAGACATTCTCACCTTCCAAGTCAACTTCATTCATTAGAAAAGTACACTCAGTTTTCTGATGGAGCAAATGTAGAAAGTAAAGCACACTCTACAGACTTTCTTGGACTGCCCCTTTCCAGGGGTTCTTCAGAGGTCTCTGTTTTTTGTAAAGTCTTTTTGAACATCGCTCTGTATTCTTTAAGCATGTCCATTAGGCCTTGGCACTGTGTAGGGTGCCCCATTTCCTACAAAGGGGAGTTGGCAAAATCACAGCCACCTGTCCTGGCAGCTGTGTAATTTACGGGAAAACTAGGGGGCAAGCATAATCTGCTTGGGTCTCTTTTCCCTGTTTGGCATTGCCATTTCTCTGTTTTCTGACCATGTTCCATTCTACTGCAGCTTTCTCACCCAGTGAAGGGTTTCTGATGACACTTAGAGGTGCTGTGTGTGTGTGTGTGTGTGTGTGTGTGTGTGTGTGTGTGTGTGTGAGAGAGAGAGAGAGAGAGAGAGAGAGAGAGAGAGAGAGAGAGAGAGAGAGAGCTCTTGAGACTCTTATTTCTAAGTCAATGAATGCCCAGCTTGGGAGCTAGTTTGGAGACTGATTCTTTTTTTAATTCCAGTGAGTTCTGAGTAATTGTCCTATTTTTCAGGCTTTCTGGATATTTAGGTAGTAGGAAAAAGGGAAACATGAGCTTGGAACCAAAGCAGAAGACCTGGGAGTGCTTTCTCTGGGTATGGATTTTGGTAAGGGATATTCCCAAGTCACACAGAAAATATGGTTAGGATGTATGGAAACTGGGACTCTGTGACATTAACAATGCTCTTGGCTTGTATGGCCTCCCTGTTTAGTTCACTGTGACAGGAAGTTGAGCATTTTGATTGAATTCTAAGGAAACCCCATGGCAAATAGTCATGGGTACCAAGAAAAGCAGAAATCAGGAGGCACCAAAAAACATGTTCTCAGGGATCTGTGGGAAAGAAAGCAGGTGTGTGCATAGGAAGGGTGGTGACTGAGCAGCCTCATGAGAGGCTGTCTACTGCTCTGTGCTCTTCATGTTTGAGAACTCACCCTGACATTCAGCCACCTCCTGTGGAAACAACCTTGAATGTGTTTCTGTTGCTTGTATCCAGACTGTCTCTAAGAAAAGCTGTGGCTTCTATTCTGACACAGAATGGCATTTGATGTGTGATGAGAATTGTTGTGATTCCAGCCAGCCAACCATAGCTTCCTCCATAGTCCAGGAAAGGCTCACCACACAGTAAGGATAAAGTGGAGTCTACACAGCCACTCCAATGAATGCCAGAGAGGAGTTCTTGGTGTATTTAGTGGCTGATTTCCAACAGTCTTTTAGCATTGCTTTCTCCCCATTATCTACAGGGGATACAATTGAAGAACCCTGAAAGAAGTCACAAACTCTGGCTAGACCCATCCCTTGTGTATTTATAGCTTTATTCTGTATATATAACTTAGGTATATTAAGATATTATTGTAGGCTATGATAACATATTCTAATAATAAAAGGTAGTTAAGGCTTATGAACATTTATTTCTTGAATTTTATATTTAATCTACACAGATTATAGTTACTAAAAGGTAACTGAACCACAGTAAACAAAGGGGTGAGAACTACTGGATAATTCTCCTACATAGTTTACTCCGGTCTTTGGAGCTAGAGTCACTTGACAAATTATGCTTTCTAATAGCACATTTCTGATAGCCCTACATGAAATCACAAGTTCTACTGGGTCCTCATTGAGTCTCTTCATGCCTGATATTGGCAATGGGAAAACCTATCCTTAGCACAAGCATGAAAAAATGGCTCTCCAGCGTTGTTGCCTAAGAGCTGCAACCTTGCCATAAGCTGGAAGGAATCATACATTTTTCAATGCCTCCTTTTCTTTCTCTCTTTCCTTTATTCCCTCCCTCCCTCTATCATTCCCTCTATTCCCCCTTCCTTCTTTCTTTTCTCCTGCATCCTCCCCTCCCTCTCTTCTTTCTTGACACTTGGCTGTCCATTCTTGTCACCCTACTTCTCCATGCACTGTTAAGTTAGGCATTAAGATTCTAGTTCTGAAGTCTATCTTTGAGAAGAATAAGAACTTAGGAACTTGTATATACAACTACCATGTGGGATACAACATGGCTGTTTCTTCAAGACAATTTTTACGAGATATTTTTGTTTCATTTCCCAAATGAACATCTAAGATTCACCGAATAATCAAAGAGATGCACAAATCCTACAGGAAGTATATGGAGGAGTTCCTAAATAAATCATGGAATATCCTACATTGTTCTTTCTTGCATTCCTCTGTTTTGGATATGAAGAGATTCACAAGAGTCAAAGGCATAGGTGATGGGAAGAAGCAATTTCATGTTGAAATAAGTCACATTCGTGTATTTTCCAGCATAGTGCTTTACAGTGAGAGAAGGGAATAAATGGTGACTGTTTAATTTCGTTCTCAAAAGTTCAAGAAATTCTCTTTCTTTTCACTTAATGCAGATTTTCTAAGACCCTGTGTGGGTAACTGTTAGGATTCATTAGTGCATTAAAAGTTGTTTCCCCAGGGGGATTTTCAAACTTCCTTTCATCATCTTTATTATCTTTTTCTCATAAATGACATTTTATTATTAAAACTATAACATCACTTGGGGATATAGCTCAGTACTAGAATGCTTTCCTAGTATCTGTGAGATCCAATCCCATAGACACATACCCCACACACGCCAAAAATAAATATGCACATATTTTGTCTATTTCATTCATTCATTCATTTATTCATTCATTCATTCCTTTCCATTCATTGCAGTGTTGGGGGTTAAATCCAGGGCATTGTATGTCAGGCAAGTATTCTATCATTGAGTTACACCTCTATTGCTATTTTACACATCTCACCACATTATTTTAATATTGAAGTCCACAAAAATAAATATATCATTTCTGTAAAGCATAGAGATGAGCACTACATAGCCTCACTAATGTTCTTTTAGGTGTTATGATGTAAAGTGCTAGGTTCTTAAGCAGTAGTAGATACTCCAGAATGTGACTGAATGGCTGTTTGCTTGTAAAACAAAGGGGTCTATATTTGAATTTTTCAATCTCAAGATATATCCCTACTTTCAGTAAAAGCAAGAGCACTTTTTAAGATATCTACTCAACACAAGACAAAGCCTTTCCAGACTGTTTTGTTGAGATGTTGAAAAAAAAAAAACAGGAAAAGCAGAGTGAAAGGAAGTACTAGAGGGGGAAAATATGAAGAGTACAATCCTCTTTGTTAAATGTACTATTCCAAGATAAAAATGCAGGTGAGTTAAAACACAGAGGGTCTGATACTGGCATCATACAAGTTCTGCATTACTTAGAAGACCAAAATATTTTCTTCCCAGAAGTGATTCTTTGTTGTTGTTTTGAAAAGTAACGGAACTTCCCCTTATCTTTGTTGAGTTGTTTAAGAGTCACAGTAGTCAGTGGCATTTTGGGCAGTTCTCAGATTTGTTAGATTCTCAGGACCCCTAGGCTTCTAGCACAGTGGGAATGGTCCTTATAGTAACTGCATTCACATGTGGCAGCCTGAAGTTTTAGGAATGAATTGAAATGCACAATTTGCATTTAGAGAAAACACAAAGTAAGTGTGAAAACCTTTTGTTTTCTGAATGTGTTTGAGGAACAATAATCAAAATATGCAAAGAGAATGTTCTTTGAATAGCAGTGTACTTGGAATGCATTTCAAGGAAAATATCTCTACAATGAAGATATCTGAATCACTTCTGATATGTGAGCTCTTGGTGGCTGAAACTGGTTAGACACAAAATTGAGAAAATAGAACTGAGTTGTAGTCAGAGATGAGGACCCAGCTGCCCCCAAAAAGGAGCAATGGAGGTAAGTTTGAAGAAAACATTTCTCATGAAAAGTAGAAGGCAGGAATGATCACCATCGCAGTTTTGTTTTCTGCACCATTATTCTTTTGTAGCATAGATAAATGAGGAGAAAAATCTAAAAAAATAGAGTTACTTAGAGAAATGTTCTTTTCTCTAAATGACAAACTTTTTAATATTTCACCCATGTTTTCTGTATTAATAGAAAACATTAAGGTCAAAGTTTCACAACCAGTCTTAAAATTTGACTGCCATACGGTTGCTCAGAAAAATGGGAATCAATCTACCTCAAGATCCAGCTATTCCTCTCTTGGGTATATATCCAAATAGTGCATGTTCATACAACAAGGACATATGTTCCACCATGTTCATAGCAGCATTGTTTGCAATAGCCAGAACCTGGAAGCAACCTAAATGCTCTCAACTGAAGAATGGAAAGAGAAAATGTGGTACATTTATACAATGGAGTACTACTCAGCAGAAAAAAGCAATGGAATCTTGAAATTCGCAGGCAAATGGATGGAACTAGAAGAAACCATCCTGAGTGAGGTAACCCAATCACAAAAAGACAAACATGGTATGTACTCACTCATATATGATTTTTAGACATAGAGCAAAGGTTTACCAGCCTATAATCCTCTTCACCAAAGAAACTAGAAATCATGAAGGACTCTAAGGGATAAATAGACCCCAGGAATGGGAAGTGGCATGAACTCCCGAGCTAATTGGGAGCATGAGGGTAGGGGAGAGGGTGCTGCCACAATAAGAGCACAAGAAGAAGAGTAGAGGAGAAGAAATGGAGGAGCAGAGATATTGAGTTGGGGGAAGAATAGAGGAGAGAGAGCAGGATGAGAGATACCATATCAGAGGGAGCCACTATAGGTCCGAGAAGAGATCTGGAACTAGGGAGATCTCCAGAGACCTACAAGGATGACACGATCTGACAGTCTGGGCAGTGGAGGAGAGGATGGCCTAGAAGCCCTTCCCCTAGAATGAGATTGATGACTACTCTCTATGCTATCCTAGAGTCCTCATCCAGTGGCTGATGGAAGCAGAGACAGACATCCACAGAAATACACTGAGCTGAAATCTGGAACCTAGTTGAAGAGAGGGAGGAATGAAGAACGAAGGGGTCTGTACCAGGTTGGAGAAACCCACAGAAACAGTTGGCCTGAAAAAGGGAAAGCATATCGACCCAGACGCTCTTTGGGAGGCCAGTACGGGACTGATCCAGCCCCCTGATCATGGATGCCAATGGGGAGGCCCCTGCACTCCTGGGAGCCTCCGGAGGTGGGCTGGCGTTTTGCCCTGGTGTGTGTGTGGGACTTTGAGAGCCCATCCCACTTGAAGGGATGCCCTCTGTCTCTGGACACATGGGGAGGGGCCTAGGCCCAGCACAGGAAGATTTGGTGGACTTGGTGGAGCCCCTGTTGGGGACCCTACCCTGCCTGGGGAGTGGTGGGTGGATGGGGTGGGGGGTAGGTTGGAGGTGGGGGAGAAGGAATGGGGGTGAGGGGAGGGAGAGGGAGAGGGGACTTACATGTGAAACAAGCCTGTTCCCTAACTTGAATTAATAATAATAATAATAATAATAATAATAATAATAATAATAATTGAGATAAAAAATTTGACTGCCATAGATATGTATTTCAGAATAATAAGCATATGGTTGAAAGTTCTCTTTGTAAACTCAGTGCCGGGAATCAGGTGAGCATATGATTGCATTCTCTGAATTCTCTTACTTCTCTTTCTTCAAAGCACAAACCAGGCCTGAGCCTCCTTAGCTTCTAAGAGCAGATGAGATGGGTGCATTCAAGAGTGGTACATCCATAGATTTCTCTTGCTTTATTAACATGTTGATGCCAATGGTGTTTCTCTTGGTTGCACTAAACTGAATGTTTAGGGTACTTTTGTGAGTGTTCCATCATTTTTGGAATGCATGAGAGAACATCAATATGTGATAAGCCTCGGGCACCTTCAAGAATAACAAGAAAGGGTACAGTTGTTAAATCTCACTGAACATTTAAGATGGGATAGAAGGAGAATGGGAGAAACTGCCATGTGATGATTTTCGGATTAGGTCTGGATAAAGTAAAGGAACCCAAGATTGCAACCATTGGTCACCTTAACTTCCTACCCATCTTATTACAGGATGGCTATCCCTTTTGCAGAAACCACTGTCTTCCTTTGGACCAACTGTGAAGGATGTAAGGTACAAGAGTGGGAAGGGCTATATACATGTTATAATTCTTGCCAACATGCCTGCTTCTCTGTTTCCCTTCTGAAGTTTTTATTGAGCATCTCTGTGCTCTAGACTTTGTAGCAGTCACCAGAAATACTCTACATTTCCTGCTTGTGTAGACTCACAGTGTAGACAGATACACATTCGTACCCTTAGATATGTAATTAAAAGTCTAGGTAAAATGTTTTAAGTAAAAGAAAGAAGGTTGCAGAGAGTTCACACAAGGCCTCTGACCTAGACTGACTCAGGTTTTTAAAAGAAGGTTGTGAAAAGAAGAAATCAAAAGGTAATAGAACAGTTATAGAGCATGAGAGCATCTCCAAAGATCCCACAGAAGGAAGAAACAAGACCCTCAAAGACACTCAGTTGACTTGATGGAGGCAGAAGCCGGGAGTGCATGGCCCTATGGTCTCTCATCTTATTTGAACTACACTACATGGTGCCTCTGCAGATATTCTGGTACCAGAAGTTGGGTGTTTCACACTGTGGCTTGTAGAGAGTAGATCACATTATACATAATAGCATGGCAAAGATAAGACCATTTAACAGTTTATGCTCAAAGCACTAAAAGGCTAGGGCATACCTTAGCTCAGGTAGATAACAGGAGAGAGTAGAGGAGAATTAGGAATACATAGTTTTTGGATATATTTCAGAGCTCAGGTGGAGATTTGGTTATGTCTGATACGTGAGGTACAAAGAGAAAGTGGTTTGATAAAGGACTGGTTCTTTTGTAAACATTATGGTGTGTGTGGCTGCAGGCAGTGAGATAGACAAACAGGAGAGTAAGAGAAATTTTGTTGCATCATTCTGTGCTTCCTATATTTGCCATTCTTTTGAGATGTTAGGGTAGATATATTTACTAGAGAGTTGGGTATGGGGCATGGAGACAAAAAGGAGATGAATTGGATGGTCACTGATTTATGAATAGGATCTGAATTGTATCAGTGAGTGTAGCTACAGCTAGAGTGAGGGGTAAGCAGAGATGAGGGGCCATGACTAGACTGGGACTTAAAATTCTAGCATTTAATGATAATTCTTGGAAGGTAGGAAGAAATACACAAGGTTATAGAAAATAGTACCCTAGAGAAGGAAGCATTTGGGGAAGATGAGGCAGAAGTTAGTGACACAAGGATCAGGCTAACAGATGTTTGTGAAGTGCTGGGGAAACCATCAGGAAGACTTGAGGGAAAGAAAGATAAGGAGAAGAGAACAAGAGTTGTCAAGACTTTATGAAGATCTCTGACAAAGGGAAAGGCAGAGAGAGGATGCTGTGGTTTGAATTTGGTTTGTCCTCAGTGAAACTTGAGGCACAATTACTCCATAAGGCAATACTGAGATGTGGTGCTGAGTAGGGCAGTGGTTCTCAACCTGTGAGATGTGACTCCTTTGAGGGGTTGAAAGATCTAAAAACATTGGAAAACACAGATATTTACATTATAATTCATAGCAGTAGCAAAAGTACAGTTTTGAAGTAACAGTTAAATAATTTTATGGTTGCAGCATTTGGAAGGTTGAGAATCGCTGGTATAGGGTAAACAGTCAAAACTCACTTCTGGGTTTTGAAAACCCACCAATCCCCACCCTTGAAATCTCCCCCCAACCCTGGAAACTCTGCCCCCAAGAAACCATATATAAAACCACCCTCTTGCATCTTTCCTGCTGAATCTCGTGTGTGTGTGTGTGTGTGTGTGTGTGTGTGTGTGTGTGTGTGTGTGTGTGTGTGTGTGTGTGTGTGTTTTAATGTGGTGTGACTTTGTGCTATTTTTTAAATGTGGTATTCCCTGGCTCCATACTACCAGGATACCTTTTTGCCTCAAAGCTGCAACACTGGTATTGGGGAAACTGTTCCCCTCGGAGCTGCAATACTTCCATTGGGAAACTCTTTCCCCAAGAGCTGTAACACTTACAGTTAGTAGGCCTGTGTCTTCTTTCATGGCTCTATTATTTTCTTTTAAATTTGATACAAAAATTTAACAATCAGTGCCTGGGAACAATTAAAGTGGCCACACTCCTCAGGTTACATTTTAATATCTTTCATGTTACAATCCAGAGAAATAATTTCCATAGAAAGTGTTGAACTGGGAAGAAGGAAAAAATGGGTTCTAGCTCAAGAAAATCCTGTTCTGTGATAAATGTAGCCCAGTCTGATGATGCCCAGGGGAGCTTTTCATCTGGCCTCTTGGCTATAAAACCTGGCAGCAAGAACTCCACTGGCCCTGAATAAAAAGGAAAGCTAGCATATCTGCATATTCATTTCAACCTGGAGAGTGTGAGCAGATGTGAGTGGAGAAAACCCATACAGGCATGGGAAGCAGCTAGACTTCTAATCCCAGTTGTCCCTTGAAGAAAGCTACTGAGCACTGCTCAGCCTTGTTTCCTCATCATGAACCATGAATTAAATCTAAACTCTCAGAGTTGGGCAGATTAAAAGGATACACTATATAAGATACATTATACAGGCATAGTACCTACCAGAAATACATTCATTAACACATCAATTATAGTAATGAATTAGGGCATTTTATTTTATTTTATTTTATTTTATTTTATTTTATTTTTTGGTTTTTCGAGACAGGGTTTCTCTGTGGCTTTGGAGGCTGCCCTGGAACTAGCATCTGTAGACCAGGCTGGTCTCGAACTCACAGAAATCCACCTATCTCTGCCTCCCGAGTGCTTGGATTAAAGGCGTGTGCCACCAACGCCCGGCTAGGGCTATTCATTTTTACAGATCAGTTTCCTCAACTTCTTACACTACAACGGGGACTTCATAATTTTTACTTCATAACCTTGGAAGACTTGAATATGAATGGCTAACTGCAGGCACAATTGTTTTCACGCCAACAGAATGAAGATGCTGCCTTTCTTTTGCCCAGGTCTCTCTTAAGGGGTGGTGGGTAGTTGAAGCACATTTATGGGTTGAACTGCAGAGTATGCTGGACTTTGTCTTTGGGGCTTCGATTGGATGCTACGTTCAGGGAATGAGAAGAAAGCAAGAAAGAGCAGGTATGCATGATGCTGCCTCACACAAGGCCAGTGCAGCCTGAGGACCCTCTCAGTGGTGGCAAGTGCTTGAAGAATGGCTTACTTGATTGATTTTGTGCAATTGTAGCAGAATACCTAGACAAGATAGCATAAGGAACAAAGAATTCCAACCAGGCAGGGGTGGTACATGCCTTTAATCCCAGCACTTGGGAGGCAGAGGCACGTAGATCTCTGTGAGTTTGAGGCCAACCTGGTCTACAGAGCTAGTTCTAGGATAGCCAAGGCTACACCAAAAAAAAAAAAAAAAAACCCGCTGTCTTGAATCCCCCCAGGAAGAAAGAGAGAGGAACACACACACACACAGACACACACACACACACACACACACACACACACACACACACACAGAGAGAGAGAGAGAGAGAGAGAGAGAGAGAGAGAGAGAGAGCGCAAAACTCTTTACTACAATTCTGAAGACTGGGAAGTCCGAAGTCAAGAGGTTGTCTGGGTGACAGTGCACCATCTGAGCTTGAAGACACAAGGAACACGTGTAAGAAGGGAGGGAAAAGGTGGTGCTCACATCAGCATCCACTCCCACAATCTCAGATCCACTGCTGCAGTGGTAGGTGCAACCAATTTACAAGGGCGGAAGGAAGCTAGAGATTTAGCCGCCTCCTGAAGGTTCCTCCTCTACATACTTCTGACTGGGGCTCAAGGATCCAATATGGAACACCAGTAGACATACTCAAATCACAACAAAGGACACAATTCTTTCAGAATGTTTCATCTTCAGACCCAAACTGCTTCTCAGCCCTGGCTTCCTTCTAAACCAATGGATCAGTCTTCTCATTTCTTCCATCCCTGATTACAAAGTTTGCTATTTCTTTCTCAGTTGTATAAAAGGTGTTTTTTTTTTTTTTTTTTTTTTTTTTTAGATTTGAAACATTTCAATCTGCAGGGAAACTCCTTAACTCCTTAAGCAAGAAAGGCAAACAACTTGGGATAGCTTCTGGAAGTCCCTGAAACTGACCAGGTTCACAGAGCTCCTCCTTGCCAGAGTAAGCAATGAAAGCCAAGTGCCCTCCTCAGACTGGAGAAAGCTGAACTGCAAAGATGGCAGAGCTGCCAAGAAGACTGAGACCACACTAGGCTACAAAGAGTCTGAGACCTGACCAGCTGTCCAGAAGGAACAGAATGTAGCTGAGCTGCCTGGAAGAGGTTTAGACCAATTGAGGCAGCCGGGAAAGGGCACTCTCCAACCTGTTGATCGGGCTACAGGCTGTGCAATGTGCTCTAGGATCCCAGCTTTGTGAGCTGTCACCTGTGCTGGGGTGAGCCTAGGTGACATACTGCATCTGTCTTTGAACCATCTCTGCTCCTGTAAGCAGCTGCTCACCCAAATTTCTGTAAATAGCCCCAATAAAAGTCCTTGGTTCACCTTGCTGAACTTTGATGGTATCTGTACGTTGGTTTGTTGTAGTTTCCCTAGCTGGTATGAGTAGATTTGTGTGTTGTATCTCCCTGGGAAAAATTTTGTCACACAACAGTCTCCCACCCACAGTGGAAATGCCCTTTTCTGTGAGGACTTCCCCAATGCTCCAGGCAGTTTGTCTCTTCTGAAGGCCCACAATACTTTCAGGCTTTTGAATATATTTCCACCGCAATACTTTCTGGGTTGGATTTAATTAGATTGTTAATTACTTTGCCTCCCTCATCAGATTTTAAGCAGCAAAGGACCCAGTACACATTTGGCACCATGCAGTAATACTCTGGTGCTAGAGTGTCATGTTGTTTAATAAATGTTGAAGTAAAGAATGGATGCTGGGGCTACCCTAAAGGACAAGGCTGAATGCCTTGTGTGTGTTTATCTCTTTGAAAGAGGAAGCACAGGACGCTGGTTACACATCACGGACTGCCTACAAATATACCTATCCCCTGGCCTACACATATTGAACCTGCATGACATTATCTATCCCCTTGTTCTCTCACCCATCAGTGTGTGTCCCTAGGGATCTGTCTGGGTTATCAGACAACAAGAACTCTGACGAAAATAGCTATTTCTAAAACTATGTCTGACTACTAGAATAGTTACATATTTAAATATGTGTTCTGCTTAGAGTGTGAGCAGAATCATGTTTGTATTTATAACAAGCATAACAAGAAGGCGGCTTTCACAGAAGCCTTGCAGGGGGTGGAGGGTGGGGGGAAGGAAAATCTGTGATATGAAAGTAGAGAGAAGGAATACCGGAGGTTAAAGATTTAAGTAAGAATGGGGGCCAGGAATAGGAAAAGGAGATGGGAGATGGTTAGTTAACCAAACCCAGTGGTTGATTATATATATGTCTTATGGAGGCACACTGTTTAGGCAGCTAAAAACACATCTTTAAAAAAAGTCCAACTTTGAAAAGAAAAAAAAGTTTGGTCAGAGGTAACCTTCATGAGTGGTCAATGCTTCCACTAGAAGTCATGGCTTATTACATGGAAATCTCAGTGCCAAGCATGGGATACCTACATAGGTCAGAGAAGCCAGAAAGAACTCCCCAAACAGCACAGGCTATTGCCATTGGTCTTGGTTGCTACCATAATTAGGTGGTAAGACCCTATTGTTGAAGACAAAACCTAATTGGGTTTTAGGACACAGGAAAATTAAGCAAGAAATGACCTAAAAACCTCTTTTCTAATGGCTGGCTTTCATATCGCCAAAAGATACACAAACTGTTAGGGAAGTGCCATACCAAATCCAGTAGATTCTGTGTGACAAGTTCCACAGACTGAGGTGATAACTTCAAAAGAAGGAGGTCTTCTGGAAAGGGTTGTGGAACTCTCGGCCGGAGAAAAATATTGAGCCATAGTTCTCATGGAAATCTCTGTTCTTCTATTCTTTTCTCATATTAATGAAATATTCCTGAAAGCCTATGCTGACATTTTATTTATTTATTTATTTATTTATTTATTTATTTTTTATTTATTGGCTTTTTTGAGACAGGGTTTCTCTGTGACTTTGGAGGCTGTTCTGGACTCTCTCTAGGCTGGCCTCGAACTCACAGAGATCTGCCTGCTTCTGCCTCCCGAATGCTGGGATTAAAGGCGTGCGCCACCAACGACTGGCTATGCTGACATTTTAAACAAAAGATATAAATGAGAAACTGTCCCCTGAGACGTGGCCACTGACCATGACCTCGTCTCCAGGAAAACCAGTGCTTTTCAAATCATTCACGTCATTCACATAAGTACAAAATATTGATGAAAACTTTCCCAACAATAAAATTTCATAGGGCTGCCTTCGTATTTGGAGCATAGATGTTCAGGATTGAGATTTCATCTTGATGGACTTTTCCTGTGATGAGTATGAAATGCCCTTCTTCATCTCTTTTGATTGATTTTAGTTTAAAGTCCATTTTGTTAGATATTAGGATTGCTACACCTGCTTGTTTCTTGAGGCCATTTGATTGGAAAATCTTTTCCCATCCTTTTACTCTGAGGTATCGCCTGTCTTTGAAGTTGAGGTGTGTTTCATTTGTGAAAGAAACATTACTAAAGCTCAAACCACACATAAAACCACACACACTTATAGTAGGAGACTTCAACACCCCCCTTACACCACTAGACAGGACCACCAGACAAAAACTTAACAAAGAAACAGAGGATCTGAAAGAAGTCATGGCCCAACTGGGGTTAACGGATATCTATAGAGCATTCCATCCAAACTCAAAAGAATATACCTTCTTCTCAGCACCACATGGCACCTTCTCCAAAATTGACCACATAGTAGGCAACAAAGCAAACCTCCACAATTACAAAAGAATTGAAATAACCCCCTGTATCTTATCAGACCACCATGCATTAAAGCTAGAATTCAGCAACAATACAAATGGCAGGAAACCTGCAAACTTTTGGAAAATGAATAACACCCAATTGCACCATTCCTGGGTTGAGGAAGAAATAAAAAAACAAATTAAAGACTTCCTAGATTCTAATGAAAATGCAGACACAACATACCCAAATTTATGGGACACTCTGAAAGCAGTCCTAAGAGGGAAGTTCATAGCACTAAGTGCCCACATGAAGAAACTAGAAAAAAGTCACATTAGAGAACTGACAGAACAACTGAAAACACTAGAGCAAAAAGAAGCAAACTCACCAAGGAGGAGTAGACGCCAGGAAATAATCAACCTGAGAGCTGAAATCAATAAAGTAGAAACTAGGAAAACATTACAAAGAATCAATGAAACAAAGAGTTGGTTCTTTGAGAAGATCAACAAGATAGACAAACCTCTAGCCAAACTAACCAAAAGGCAGAGAGAGAGCACACTAATTAACAAAATCAGAAACGAAAAGGGGGATATAACAACGGACACTGTGGAAATCCAGAGAATCTTTAGGTCATACTTTGAAAATCTGTACTCCACAAAATTCGAAAATCTAATGGAAATGGACAGTTTCCTGGATAAATATCACTTACCAAAATTAAATCAAGATCAGATAAACAATTTAAATCGACCCATAACCCCTAATGAAATAGAAGCAGTCATCAAAAGCCTCCCAACCAAAAAAAGCCCAGGACCAGATGGCTTCACTGCAGAATTCTACCAGAAATTCAAACAAGAGCTGATACCAATACTCCTCAAACTGTTCCGCACAATAGAAGCAGATGGGATATTGCCAAACTCCTTCTATGAGGCTACAATCACTTTGATACCCAAGCCACACAAAGATAAGAATAAGAAAGAGAACTACAGACCAATATCTCTCATGAACATTGATGCTAAAATACTCAATAAAATATTGGCTAATCGAATCCAAGAACATATCAGAAAAATCATCCACCACGATCAAGTGGGCTTCATCCCAGGGATGCAAGGATGGTTCAATATACGAAAAACCATCAATGTAATCCACCATATAAACAAACTGAAAAAGAAAAACCACATGATCATCTCACTAGATGCTGAAAAGGCCTTTGACAAAATCCAACATCCCTTCATGATAAAGATCTTGGAGAGAACAGGAATAACAGGAACATATCTAAACATGATAAATGCGATATACACCAAACCAATAGCCAACATCAAACTAAATGGAGAGAAACTCAAAGCATTTCCTCTAAAATCAGGAACAAGACAAGGATGTCCACTCTCTCCATATCTCTTCAATATTGTTCTTGAAGTTCTAGCTAGAGCAATAAGACAAGATCAGGATATCAAAGGGATACAAATTGGAAAGGACGAAGTCAAACTTTCACTATTTGCAGATGACATGATAGTCTACATAAGTGACCCGAAAAACTCTACCAGGAAACTCCTACAGCTGATAAACACCTTCAGCAAGGTAGCAGGATACAAAATTAACTTAAATAAATCTGTAGCCCTACTGTATACAGATGATAAACTCAATGAGAAAGAAATCATGGAAACATCACCTTTCACAATATCCACAAGCAACATTAAATATCTGGGGGTAACACTAACCAAAAAAGTGAAAGACCTGTACAATAAGAACTTTGAGACTTTAAAGAAAGAAATTAAAGAAGATACCAGAAAGTGGAAAGATCTCCCGTGCTCTTGGATAGGCAGAATTAACATAGTAAAAATGGCAATTCTACCAAAAGCAATCTACAGATTTAATGCAATCCCCATCAAAATCCCAACACAGTTTTTCACAGACATTGAAAGAACAATACTCAACTTTATATGGAAAAATAAAAAACCTAGGATAGCCAAAACAACTCTTTACAATAAAAGATCCTCTGGAGGCATCACCATCCCTGACTTCAAGGTCTACTATAGAGCCATAGTTCTGAAAACAGCTTGGTATTGGCACAAGAATAGACAGATAGACCAATGGAATCGAATTGAAGACCCAGATATTAACCCACGCACCTACGAACACCTTATTTTTGACAAAGGTGCTAAATCCATACAATGGAAAAAAGATAGCATCTTCAACAAATGGTGCTGGCACAATTGGATTCGAACATGCAGAAAATTGCAGATAGATCCATACTTGTCACCATGCACGAAACTTAAGTGCAAATGGATCAAAGATCTCTCCATAAACCCAGCCACACTGAATCTTTTAGAAGAGAAAGTGGGAACAACCCTTGAACAAATTGGCACAGGAGAACGATTCCTGAACATCACGCCAGAAGCACAGACACTGAGGTCTGCAATTAATAAATGGGACCTCTTGAAACTGAGAAGCTTCTGTAAGGCAAAGGACACAGTCAGTAAGACAAAACGACCACCCACAGAATGGGAAAAAATCTTCACCAGCCCCACATCTGACAGAGGTCTGATTTCCAAAATATACAAGGAGCTCAAGAAGCTAGCCACCAAAACACCATACAATGAAATTAAAAAGTGGGGTGCAGAACTAAACAGAGATTTTTCAACAGAGGAATCTGAAATGGCTGAAAGACACTTAAGAAAGTGTTCAAAATCCTTGGCCATCAGAGAAATGCAACTCAAAACAACTCTGAGATACCACCTCACACCTGTCAGAATGGCTAAAATCAAAAATACCAATGACAACCTATGCTGGAGAGGTTGTGGAGAAGAAGGAACACTCCTCCATTGCTGGTGGGAGTGTGAACTTGTAAGACCACTTTGGAAATCAGTATGGCGGTTGCTCAGAAAAATGGGAATCAATCTACCTCAAGATCCAGCCATTCCTCTCTTGGGTATATACCCAAATACTGCTTGTCCATACAACAAGGACATATGTTCAACCATGTTCATAGCAGCATTGTTTGTAATAGCCAGAACCTGGAAACAACCTAGATGCCCCTCAACTGAAGAATGGAAAGAGAAAATGTGGTACATTTATACAATGGAGTACTACTCAGCAGAAAAAAGCAATGGAATCTTGAAATTCGCAGGCAAATGGATGGAACTAGAAGAAACCATCCTGAGTGAGGTAACCCAATCACAAAAAGACAAACATGGTATGTACTCACTCATATATGATTTTTAGACATAGAGCAAAGGTTTACCAGCCTATAATCCTCTACCCCAAGGAAACTAGAAATCATGAATGACTCTAAGGGATAAATGGACCCCAGGAATGGGAAATGGCATGAACTCCCGAGCTAATTGAGAGCATGAGGGTAGGGAAGTGGGTGCTGCCACAATAAGAGCACAAGATGAAGAGTAGAGGAGAAGAAATGGAGGAGCAGATATATTGAGTTGGGGGAAGAATAGAGGAGAGAGAGCAGGATGAGAGATACCATATCAGAGGGAGTCACTATAGGTCCGAGAAGAGATCTGGAACTAGGAAGATCTCCAGAGACCTATAAGGATGACACGATCTGACAGTCTGGGCAGTGGAGGAGAAGTTGGCCTAGAAACCCTTCCCCTAGAATGAGATTGATGAATACTCTCTATGCTATTCTAGAGTCCTCATCCAGTGGCTGATGAGAGCAGAGACAGACATCCACAGAAATACACTGAGCTGAAATCTGGAACTCAGTTGAAGAGAGGGAGGAATGAAGAACGAAGGGGTCTGTACCTGGTTGGAGAAACCCACAGAAACAGTTGGCCTGAAAAAGGGAAAGCATATCGACCCCAGATGCTCTTTGGGAGGACAGTACAGGACTAATCCAGCCCCCTGATCATGGATGCCAATGGGGAGGCCCCTGCACTCCTGGGATTTTTAGACATAGAGCAAAGGTTTACCAGCCTATAATCCTCTACCCCAAGGAAACTAGAAATCATGAATGACTCCAGAGGGAGGTGGACTGGCGTTTTGCCCTGGTGGGTGGGAGGGACTTCGAGAGCCCATCCCACTTGAAGGGATTCGCTCTGTCTCTGAACACATGGGGAGGGGCCTAGGCCCAGCACAGGAAGATTTGGTGGACTTGGTGGAACCCTGGTTGGGGGCCCTACCCTGCCTGGGGAGTGGCGGGTGGATGGGGTGGGGGGTAGGTTGGAGGTGGGGGAGAAGGAATGGGGGTAGGGGGAGGGAGAGGGAGAGGGAAAGTATATGTGAAAATATTAATAATTTAATAAAAAAAGAAAAAAAAATTTCATAGGGCTGTACAATTTTAATTGTGAGTAGGTTTAAACATTTGGTAAAGAAAAACTTTTTTTGTTAAGAAAAAGTCAAAATAGCTCAATATTTGAAAGACTCACAAGAGTTAGGTAACGAATGTTAAACAATAACTGACCATAAAAGTTTATTAACCTGATCTTAGAAAATAGGCAGTTAGCTGTGGTTAGCCTTTAATGACTTTCTGATTTATTGTTAGCCTTGGATAAGTTGTATTTACTGTGCCTAGTAACAATGATGTCATTTGTTCTATCTGGATTTGCTTCAGTGAACACAAATTCTGAGAAGCTATGCTTTATCCTGGATAAAAAGCCTTGCTTGAAAGCTACAAAATACACTCAGATTCAAACTACTTCTGGGTTTGTTTCTGTTTGTCATCACCGAATCCTTACCTACCTACTCTTCAAGAACCCTTATTTCAGGGACCCCCATACCCTGCTGGGGTGGTCCGTGGCAGGTAAGAAAACTCACCATGGACTTATTCAACAGTGCACCCTGTATGCTATAATATCAACCTGTCAGATAAGATGTGCCTATTGGTGTAACAGTGATATAGCACTTATGGGGCAACCAACTGCTTTCTGATTTGACTCCAGGCCTGCTCCAGAGGAGACAATTCATGCCTAGTATTATAAACTAGTATTATATAGAATATCCTAAGATCCTGGCCCTAAAGGCCATAGGCCCTAGGGAAGAAGCTACTAGTGTTGTGTTCTCAAATTGATATGCTAGCAAACTGCCTTCTAAATATGTATGCTTACAATAATGGATTAATACTGTTCTCAACTTGGTCAGAGAAGCTCGTTTTTTTGCAGTGAGCAGCAACAGAGACTCATGACTGTTGAGTACTCAGTCCTAAATAGGCCATTTATATCTACTGCTAACCCAAAGGCTCAGGGAATACAGCTGAACAGGAGGCAGTAAGAGTCAGAGGATGAGGAATATTGCTGAGAAATGCCATCTTCTGGACACCACATGGTTATTGCACTTATGAACTTATATCAGCTTTGTTATCTGAAAAAGAGCTACAAAAGGTCAAACCAGTTAATACACCAATGAGGATGAGATAGCATTCTCCCCTGAGCTGAGGAAATATTGGCAACTGATGGTTTCTCTCTGTGTGGGGGGTGGGGACTCATTTTTTCTTCGGATATGCGGCTATTGGTAGGTTTCCCATGCCCCAGTGGATGGTCACACATTCATGTGCATAAAGGCAGAATTAACCGGGCCCAGTTGGTTACAAAAAAAAGAAAAAAAAAAAAAGGAAGAAGAGCAGACAAAGGTGGCAAAGGGAATATGGGGCAAGGTAGGGGTAAATTGGGTCAGATATGATAAAGAGATGCTGTATACGTGTCTGAAATTGCCAGAGAATAAAAAAAATTAAAAGGTGTGATGGGGAATGTACTACTGTTTATGTTTATCTTATTGATTATTGAATAAAATACTGTTTGGCCAATGAGACAGCAAGTTAGACAGAACTAGGAGTCAAAGAGGATTCTGGGAAATGTAGTAGAGAAGTGCTGATCCAGGCAGGAAGTGACATAGCAAGGAGACTCATATTTAAGCGAAAGAGAAACAGGAAGGGCTCTCTTTTTTCCCCTCAGCTCCTGCTCCAACAGCACGATGTGATCCACCAGCTAGGAGGGACGCCAATAAGGCGTCCGATAAGATAAGTCTTATAAAAATATAAAGATGTATGATAATTGAGACTGAGCTAACAGATGAGAGTCCTAGTCATTGGCCAAGCAGCATTGTAACTAATACAAGTCTTTCTGTGTATTCATTTGGGCCTACCTCGGGCAGGCAGCTGTCATAAAGCTCACATGTGGCAGTGGGGCTCAGGCGGCTTTTGGCATAAAGATTTATAGTAAAAAAGGTGTCCTTTGCTATGCTGTTCATTCAGAAAGTGATCACATGACTACTGTGTGGCCATATTCTATAGCTCTGTAAAGCTTCAAGGCTTAGAAAAAGGAGAATGTGTGACCTAGTTACCCAAAAGAACAAAAGGCCTGTGAGTATCTGAATTTACACACTTTCCTTCCTTCTAGTGCTTTCCAATAAAGACCTCTGACATTTATCTCAGCCACAGGATTCACATAGGCAACAAAATGCAGCAAACATACCTTTCCTGGGGGCAGGGAGTAAAGGGGTGACTGCTTCATGGAATAACTTTCTAATTTACAGGTTCAGCCTCCAAGCTTTTTAAACTCAAATGCATGACCTAAAAGTACTGTAAGTTCAGTAAAAAGAGGTAAATGAAATAGTTAACATATGATGAAGTATGCCTGTCCTTTAATAAAAACACCTACTACTTGATCTTCAATATATTTTCAGAGATTTTAAAAAGCCAAACCTTCACTCAGTTACATTCTTTAAGTTCCATGTGGAGACCAGGAAGCCACAGACTTTTCCCCAAAGCAGGAGAAATATTTCCATCATCTTTAGAAACAGTGGCTAAGGATGCGGTTCTGTCCTCTAACGATATTGAAAGAATATCCCTGCATTAACTCCTGGGACCAGGTAGGAGTGTTCAAGATGAATTGATGAGAATGGCAAACCTCACTTGGCAAGTCATTGATTATTCGCTGACCACACACAAGTTAGCAGGGGTGCAGTCATGAGAGTTGAGAGTGACCTGATGGACACTGACTGACCTGCTGGTTGTTTTGATGAGTCTGGGGGTGAATGGACAGCTACAATTTTACCTGTGGGGTAGTCTGGTGACTTTTATTTTAAACCAGGCGTTTTACACCCTGTGATGTCTTGACAACAGATTTCATAGTAGAGCTCACAGGAATGGGCTGTATTCTTAGGAAAACTGTCCTTGTGGTTGGATTTGGACCAGAATCCTGTGTTGAAGCTCAGCTGACTTCAAGCTTTGGCATAGGAGAGGGAATTCAATGACATTTCTCTGTTATGACTCATTGGTGCTAAGACCTTCCAGATCTCAGCTCTTTGGGGCACACAAAGGACACACAGCTGATGACTACTTTTCAATCTCCACTCTCAGAAAAACCTGTAGAAGTGAGTTAGCCTACACTGTAAACCTTGCATTTCTGATTCACACTCAGACAATGGGAAAAAGTGTTTGGAAGCAGTTCCACAGTGTTGAGGGACTTGGTTTGTTCTACATGTTAGCACAACTGCAGCACATGGGGAGGGGTGGGGGAGATAGAGCACCTTTTCACAGCTGTGCATTGTAAAATGAGTTAAGTTTTGAAAATAGCTGGTTAAAATAGTATGTGTTCACATATGTATACAGTTGAAGTGAAATTATATCATTTGGGGTGATAATGTTCTCCCCAGGAACCATAGACTAGCTAACAAAATCCCAGCATCAGACATGAGAAATCCCCTTTCTACATGTTGTTTAGGGGAGTTAGAGACTCCCCAAACCAAATAGGCTATTGCTGTTGCCCTTAGTTGCCTCTCAGAAGCGTGTCCCCATTGCTGAAGACCCCACACACTTTGGTCACAGGCCTCAGAGGAGTCAAACTGGATCTGACCCCAAAGCCTTCCCCTGTACTGGAAGAGCTTTGCAGACTACCAAGAGAACAAAGCATTTAATGGTCCCACCCAGCTGTGATGACTATGAGCTACAACAATGATCAGAATAGAAAGATATCCCCAAAGATGAAATAGGGGCATTTATATCTTGGCAACAGCCAACAGCCATCTAAGTGGAGTTAAGGCCTGCTGAACAGGAGGGAAAACACAACTGGTACTGAAAACCTAGCAACCACTTGATACTAGCCACAGCTAGTCAAAATACAGGTCACAATTGAATCTGGAGTGTAAATTCCAACTGATACATCTACAGTGCAGCCCTTACATCTAAATCTCAGGGAACATTGTGAAAGCAGGGGCAGGAAAATTATAAGAGTTAGAAAGTCTGCTGTGAGGTTGTGTCCTATAGATAAGACATGGAAGCTCCACACATGAAATACCAATACTGTGGATGCCTAAACAAGGCCCGAACAATGCCAATACCAGTGGACATGCCAATACCAGTGGACATGCCAATACCAGTGGACATGCCAATGTGAATGGGAGAAAACTCATGGGGCCCCATCCCTAGATTAAGAGGTGCAGGCAGTTAAAACTGCTGACAGAGACATAAATCTTGCTCAGAAACAAGCATTCTAAATATAAATAGTTATCCAATACCAAGTAGTTGGCCTAAAGATACACAAACAGCACTGAGCAGATTCAGCAGGTTATATTTATATGCATATTAAAGAATAAGAAGCCATGAATCCCATAGGAAGCATGGAGTGAATGGGAACACTTGGAAGGAGGAAAGGGAGGTGGAAATGGGGTAGTTATATTTTATAATTAATACAGGATAAACACAGAACATGATACTATCACTAAGGCTTAGTAATAAGTAGAAACTACTAAAGTAGATTCAGAAATGAACTCCATTAAAGTATGTTGGGACTTTTCTGTAAACTCAGATTAGTTGAGGCCATCATGTCTACCCAATACTGTGTAAGCCAGTACATTGTCAGTACTTCAGTAGTACTCTGCCATCTTTAGCATTTACAATTACTTCCATGATTTTTGTTAAATATTCTATTTCTAGATTATTGGTTCTCATCCTCATTCTGAAAGTTTCTTTTTCCTTGTCCCATTAAATAATTTCTAGGTTTTTCATTTTCCTTTCTCCCAGTAGAATTTCTTTCATTAAAATTACTAGATTGACTCTCCATATCACCAAAAAGTTGTAAGAAAGGGGGCTGGAGAGATGGCCCAACAGATACTTGCTGTACTTTCAGAGGATTGGAGTTCAGTTTCCAGCACCTACATAGTGGCTGTAACCACAGATATCAGGCATATATAGTATACATACATACATACATACATACATACATACATACATACATGCATGCAGGCAAACATTCATACACATGAAAATTTTTTGTATGTGTTTTCAAGACAGGTTCTCACTATGTAGCTCTGACTGTCCTGGACTAACTATGTAGATCAAGCTGGCCTTGATTTTACAGAAATTTGCCTACCTCTGCCTCCCCATCCTAAATGTTTGGATTAAAGGCATGTGCTACTATACCTGGCTATAAAAATATTTTTTAAAGTGGTTAGAGAGGAAGATTTCATAGAGACAGTGAATGTGGAAGTAGATTTATGTTCTAGTCTGTATGTTAGCCTTACTTCACAACTGTTCATAAACTAAGATCTTTGGACAAATTTTTAATCTGCCATTAACCAATGAGGTTTATGTATTACTTACTCTAAATTCAACATTTTAAGGGTCTAAATAATATGAGGTTTCACTGAGAATACCAAATATGCTGATGTTTTCAAATAGTGAACTTCATTTTTGCTAATAAATCTTTGCCAGGTTATTTTAAACAATAATGTCCACAATAACTGAGGGAATGCAAGTCTCTTGTGAGAAGCAGAGAAACATATTTTCTAGTTGCTCATCTTTTAAGAATTTAAACACATTAACCAGTAGTACATATGCCATCGACCCTTTGTGATGGAACTTCACAAGCAAACTAACTTTGAAATATGGCTATCTAAAAATTAAGGTCTTGTTGCACAGATCAATGGATGCCTACTTTGTAGACACTGAAACCCTCTTTCCAAACTCCTGGGGCAGGAGCTTATAGCCTTGAAATCCAAGATGTGCTGAGATTCCCAAGCACATCCTTCAGAAAATAATGCATACTGCTTATAGTCAGGCCAAAAAGCTAGCATTTGAAGTGTACACGCCCACAGGTTAGCCATAGCATCTAAAGAAGGGTATCAGCATGTAACCCAGGCTGGCCTAGAACTCACAATCTTCCTGGCTCCACTCCCTGTGTGCTGGGATTTCTGGTAAATGCCACCACATCTAGCTCTACTTTATACTTCCCAGTGGTGACTTTTGAGTCCCGTGCAAGCTTACCAATGCTGTGCAGCTTCCTCTTTTGTGCTCTGTTTTTTCATGCTTCTGGCTTCATCCAAACCTAGTGTGTCTTCCCTTTCATCTCTGCTGAACCATCTTAGGCCTTCTTTATAGATTTTGCATTCTCTAAATGTTTTTAAATGGTGTTTGTTTGCATTTAGCCCTCTTCTCATCATGAAATGTTTTAATTCTCAATATTATTTACTTCTTCCTCTTTCAACTTGACTTAGCAGCTAAAATTTCACTTTTAGATCTTCATCTATAATTCACAATGTATAAAGCAATAATCTATACAAGGAATACTGGTCTAAAGCAGTTGAAATATAAATGATTCTCCATGTCACTTCTCTTGTGAAAGGTGGGGCATAGCAGATAGTGGCTCGCAATTTCAAGCAATCATGGAAACAGAAGAGGGTACTGGCAGGGCATGGGGAACACCAAAAACTAGATTTGTTTCCTTTACACTTTTGTTTAAGGTTGTTACTCAGAATGCCTACCAATAGTATTGTCCTTATATACTAGAGAAACTTCCAAAGAGAGCGAGGGTACACACCTTCTATGGGGGCTCATTATCTGATGATCCCTAAAGCTTCTCACACAAGCCAATAATTCTTCCTCCCCTCTGCTCACATGTGTTAACTCTTCAGAAGGATTTATGATTCACCACTCTAATATCAGCAGGATTGCAAGAGCCAGCCAACCTCACCCTTTCCCACCATGCAGGCTCTGCATGGCAGCAGTGAAATTTACCTTAATTCTTTGAGGAACAGTCTCCTGAGTTAAATCAACAAATCCCTAATAGGCCTAGAGTGATCCAATGTACTCACAGGGTTGACTTTGCAAGTAGAAAACTGAAAAGAGATACCTCCTAAGAAAAATGCAATTAAAATTCATATTGGGAGCTAGACTGGGAAGTCTACAGGCGAGACAGCTCAATCTTTTAAATGTGGTGCTGAATTATGAAATGATTGCTACAGCCTTCCCCAGACCTCTTTATTCAGGCATCCCCTGGCCCTTGGGAAGGCTGTTCTCTTCAGCATTCTCATCTATTGATGAAATTAATTAATCCTGCTGATGGCATAGATGCTGCTCTCCGAAATGGGAGGCTGACAAGGAACTAGAGATGCCTCTGGGGTTCTACCTGATGAGTGAACTCTCCATAATTACAGGAAATGCATTCTAGGTGAAGTTAAAGAGAGTTGGAGATGCTTGTCTACCATGTCTGAAGCAAACAACTCCATCAGATGAGTGGTTTCAACTGTGAGGTCGTGAATTTGAGGTACATGTAGGTCATGTTCCCTATAGTCCTTCTGTCATTTATGCACTGACCGATATGTTAAAGTCTAGATACAACTTTTAAAGGTAGATACAGTTATAACCTCCAGTTAGGCATGGGAAAAACTCAGACAAATAAGAAAATACTGAACAAATTCACTAAGTGGTAACATGGCAAGACATGATCAGAGCTCATGCTCAACACCAGGTTATGTTAACTCCAGGATTCTTTGAAAATTTGTTAGGACTCCATTGGAATAAAGAGACTGAAGGATTGGAAGCTAATAGGTTGGGCTCCAGAGGGCAGGTTAGTCTCAGACCCTTGCTCTTAGTGTTCCATCAATGCAAGTACTTCTTGAGCATGTACTAGGTGCTAGTACTTTGCCTCCCACTTATGGGGCCAGGAATATGGTGGGAAGAATGGAAGGAATTGTAGAAATACTTGTCAGAGAAGGCCTTGGTGTTAAAGCTGAGGACAAGGAAGCATCAATGAGGAGTTTGCGGACAGAGATGGGAGGAGAAGGAAGAGGAATGCTTTATTTATCTGGATGTAGGGACTGAGCTAAGGGCTCCAGGAGGAAGTGTTGGGACAATTTAATAATTGAAGTAGTGAGTAGTCATCTTAATGAGGGTCAGCAATAGATCTTTTCAGGTAAAATAATTACCATTTCCCTTTAAAATGACAGCTGTGCTATATTTCTACAGTTTGTCCATGAAGCATGCAAGCCTGGTATTTGAAAGCCATGGAATGCTATGGGAATTTTATGGGCATAAGTATTGTATTTGTCCTGGGCCAGGATAGGGGGCTGGTAGATTCTGTTGGCATATTAAGTGATGTTGAAAGGAAAGAGGTATTAAAGGCCCCAAATTGTCAGCTTTTAACATACACGGTGAAGGACCCAGGGGGTTGGACTGTACCAACTGAGCACCGGGCTTCAGTTTTCTTCAACTGAATTTCATGGACCTTCTGAGTATGCACAGCACTGTCTGGACAATAGATATGAGTGCTGTTGGGCTCCTCAATTCAGCTAGTTCCTACTCCAACTCTGCTACTTGATTAAAAAAATGTATGTTTCAAAAAGTATCAGCCAGAAACCTCTTCAATTCTATTTTTTCAACCTGTCGTTTTTTTGTTTGTTTGTTTGTTTCTTTTTAGAATATCATCACATGCTCTTCATTTTCCTTTTGGATGACATTTGGTTATTATCTGACACAACTGATCATGCTGTCTAGGTTAGCAGAAACTACCAGAGCAACTGACTGCATATCAGCTGCGACATTTTCCAGAAAAATGGCTTTAAAAGTAGAAGGCTTCTTTTTCTCCAGAAGTATACATATAACCACCCTTGTTAGAGCTGACTTTGGGATGCATGAATGTACACAAGTGCACACACAGACGACTTAGCACTTAAGGCCCAGAGAGGCAGTGCAAGCAAATGAGAGACAGGTATATACATTTAGGTCAAAATGCAGGAGTCTAAGAGTTCAAGGGAAAAGAGAAGATGACAGAATGAAGATGAGAGAGTAGCTTCTAAACCACCCTCAGTGGTCCTGCAGCCTGCACCAACTGTCTACAAATCAACTGAGTCAAGAAGAACCAAGGCATGATGGGAAATTTCATTGTTGGGGGTTTTTCTAGCAGGAGTTACTAGTCGTTCCTTCCACCTTTCTCAGTAATGAAAATCAGTCCTTTCTGGATGTGTGTATGCCTTCCCTGGCTATTGTCTATGCTAGCACAGCACACCAAGTTCAGAAACAACTATATTTATGAGGTGACAGGATTAAACTCTGACTTCAGTGCTTATTATTAGCACTATACTTACTATCAAATCACAAACCTTGGATGATCATCTATAAAACAAGTAATTTTGACCATTGGCTTTCAATTTTTGGGGGGTTAATGAAGGACACAGGGGAGAAACTCATTAAGGGGCCACAAGGCCAGGGCTTTAATAGTTTTTCAACTCACACACTATTTTGAGATCTACTGCTTTGGGGGATTAAAGACAAATGGGGGTAACAGGCACCTGGCCATCCATCACTGTTGCTGGGGATCTTGTGGTGAAATGGAACCTGGCATCTCACATTGAAACTCCTACATGAGTATCATCATTAACTGGATGCTTGACTCAGTCATTCAACTTATCTCACCCATGGTGTCCTCATGTACAGAGACAAGAATGCCCATCTCTAGGAGACACGGATTTAATGAATTGACAGAGGCTACTGACAGGTACTGGTTGAAGTTGATTTTTTTTATTTTACATGTGGATTTATGTTTTTTTTTTTAAATCTAGAATCTTCTAGACACAAAACTATTTGAATTTGACTCTATGAACACTGTCTCATGATTTTTCTAACTGATTGCATCTCTCTCTCGTGCATAATGTATGGCTGCCATTATCATGACAGTATACTTTTGGCTTAAAAAAATCTAATACTTTGATTATATTAGATACAATTGTATATAATTCTATTAAGTTGCAGGCAATTAAAACATGTATTTGCTTTTCTGTCCTCACTTTTAAGCACTCCACCCTATTTCTTACACCCATTTAATAACCAGAGTTGACTTTTCCTGAAAGGTCAAGGAAATACTTTGTTCTGAGGCTTAAAGCAGTAGCTACTTACTGTGATGATCCTCTTAATTTATGACAAATAGCTTGGCTAACCACAAACACAGATCACAGTCGATATACCAGGTCTCTAGATTAGCCCTATACTTTTTTAACCTCTTCCACCTATAAAAATAATCTATCAATATCTTCAAAACAGATGATCCCAAGCATAGGTTTTAATGTGTTAGTTATTAAGAAAAATGGTTTTAAAATGATCCCTCCTAATGAGATGTAATACAAGTAACAGAATCTCATTCAGTCTGGCCTCTGCTCTAGTTGGCTGTTCAAGGGAGGAAGTCATTGGAGAGCTCGAGGTGGATGAATGGAAGCCAGAGGAAATCAAATGAGCAGCATCCTTAATGGCCACCCTGCTGGAGGAACCCTGATGCCAGCAAGCAAGAGGGAAGCAAATAGCTTAAGAATAAGCCCTGGAGCAAGGTATATGTTTCTATGTGAGTCCTTGTTTTTTATTTGACTTCTGCATGGGCTCAACTGTTTTGGACCCCAGAGCCCACCTCCCTCTCCCTTTGCATGCCTCCCACTTCCTTTAGTTTTGTTATTCCTTTTATTGCTGTCTCTTTCTTTTCCTCTGATCTTTCTCCTTCCATAAAGAAGCAGTGGATGGAGAATTAGTCTATTGCCTCGTAAAGACCTCCTCTTGACAGATGGCCCTTCTTGTGTTATGGGAAAAGGATGGACCATAACATCACCTGTCACCATTTTGGATGCCTCCATGATGACAGCTTACACCAGCAAGTGGCATTTGATTTAGTGACACTCAGCACAGAAACATATAACAGAATTTTACAGTTTTCTTCTGTCTTCCAATGTTCCCCGATTAGATAGTGACAAGGACAGCATTAGTAGTATAAATCAAAAAGTTTTAAGTGATTCTTTATAGTTTACAAGGAAATGCTTTTACCCCCATTTCTGTGGCAAGTTTCATTTTCTCCCATCATACAAAGACACCTTATTTTGCTCACCAAGAAAAAACCCAGTCATAGCCTCAGTAAAACTAGGTGAGAGATCAGAATCAATGTAAGTTTGATCAAGATTTACATTAACTATGAGAAATCAGCAGAAGTAGTGTTGTCATTCATTGGGCCACATTCAATTGCCCCTTACATTTCTAGGCAACATGTTTAATTTAAAAGTTTTTCAGGTGGGGAGATTGAAGGCATAGGACAATTTCCTGAGCATTGCAGGTGATCTATGTGAAGCTAGTGAGGTGAAGGTCTGTTAAGAACAAAAGGACAGGAAGACCCTACCCTAAGTTCCTCGGGGCAGGACAGAGCTCTTGCATGTGACCTGCCAGTGACATCACTGTCCTCATCATTCTGATGACATGTTTCAGAATGTTAACCACAGGATGAAATTATCTTCATATGCTTTGTAATATTGGTCCACACAGCCCATCTCTTCTAAGAATATAACTCCTATGGGTTCCAGAACAGTATCAGGTTCAGCAAAGCTGCTCTACTACAACTGATTTTAACAAATGAATTCTTAACCTGTTAAGCATCATTTTTGCATTTGCTTAATGAACAAAATCATACAACAACCTACCTTGCTAAGATGCTGATGTATCTGAAGAAAAAATTACATTCACATAAGACAATGTGGGTAAGATTAAATCCCAAGGAATGTTACTCCAGCTACTACAAAACATTATGCTATTTCAAATGTTTACTGGCTTGAAATTCCCAACTCTACCTCCCTCATCTGATTTTAGCTGACTGTTGTTAAGTTGTAAATTGCCTGCCTTGTTGGAGAAACATTAAGTAGACAAGTTCTTGTCACTTAGCAACCATTAGCAACTTTAAAATGTTGAGCAAGTTAATTTGGAACTAATTTTCAAATGGAGGGAAGTCTGAGTGGTGCAGATGGGGAGATGGAGTCTCTGGGGGGAGGGGAGAGGAGAAGGAAGAAGAAAGGGAGCATGGTGTGGAAGATACTGGTGTCAAGAACACATGGGGATGACAAACTGAGCCTG
This sequence comes from Cricetulus griseus, assembly GCF_003668045.3. Classification (NCBI taxonomy): domain Eukaryota; kingdom Metazoa; phylum Chordata; class Mammalia; order Rodentia; family Cricetidae; genus Cricetulus; species Cricetulus griseus. Next base: position 38,670,739 of record NC_048596.1, read on the forward strand.
AGCGAGGGAGATCATTATTAGCCTTGAACCGAAAGGGAAGCAAGTCCTGCATTTAGTCAACATTAGTTTAGTTGTTTGTGGGGCCGGACAGCTGCCTCCTTTTGTATCACTTGGTTCTTGGGGCAACCCTTTTTTATTCTAGGGATTGAATACAGAGACTTGAACATGCCAGTAAGCACTCCATCACTGGATTATAATCCTCAGTCACCTCCTTGGGATCTTACTGCCCTAACCACCAAGTAACTAGATATTAGGTATGATAGGAGCAGCTCAATGTCACATTATCCCTAGTTGAAAAAGAAAACTGGGGACGGGGATGATAATTCCATCAGTGATGTTTGTCACCCAAACAGGAAGAACTGAGTTCAATAACCAGCCAGCACATTTTACACCCAGGTGGTGTTACACACTTGTCACCCCAGTGATGGGGAGGCAGAGACAGACCGGTGTCTAACTAAGACTCATTGTCAAATCTGTAAGTTTCAGGCTAGTGGAAGATTTTTCCAAAAACAAGCTGGATAGCAATAGCAAGTGAGGAAAGGCATTCAAGGTTGATATCTGGTTTCTACACATGTGCATCCTTCCACACATAAACATACATGCATGCATGCATGCATGCATGCATACATAGAGAGAGAGAGAGAGAGAGAGAGAGAGAGAGAGAGAGAGAGAGGGAGAAAGGGAGAGAGAATGATAGTCAAAGCTTTAATTTTGAAGGAGACAAACAGCATAGTGGTAAAAGAACCGAGTCAGAAAGTAAGATCCAAAATGTCTCCACTTGAGGAGGTGACTTATGTCTCTGTTTACTAGGTCATCTGGAAGTTATAATAAGAGCAAGTATTAATATTTAGAAATCACTCAGGATGTAGGCCATATATGTGTTGTATGATTGCAGATAAGGATATATGAAGCCAACAGTTGGGGATACAGGGTCTTTCAAAGCTTTAAAAGTTATATCTTGGTTATTTTGCACACACTGAACATAGTCATGTAGGAGCATCCAGACCATGAAACAGAGTATTACTAGGACCCCAAATCACATCTCATATTGGTTACTTTTCTCAGTCCTATGTCAAAAATGAGGGCGAAGGGTCTGATCATGGCTTGCAGTTAAGAGAGGGTGTAATCCATTATGGTGGAGAAACACTGAAGGGGTTCATGGCAGTGAGAATTTGGAGCTGGAACACTTCAGATGTTCCATGGACCAGGGAATGGAGAACTTCTTGTGAAAATGGCCAGTGTATGACCCTCAAGGCCCTTTGCCACCAAATATCTACTTTCCACAAATAGTCCCCATCTTCTAAAAATGCAACAATCTCTCAAAAATAACACCTCTAACTGGGGCCCTAAGGCTTAAACACATGACCCTTCGGGACATTTCATATTCAAACAATGGCACCCTCGCTTGTTCCATCCTTCACTCCAAAGAAACTAACATTGTGACTGCTAAAAAAAAAAACAGTCCTGCTGACTTTGGCACCTCTAGGAAAGCAACCGAGCAGTATGGAACCCTTTCTGCCTGCACTTAATATTACGTTCTGTGAGAATGCGTTAAGTGGCAAACATTTATTCTCATCTGGATGGTATTCTGTTTGCAAAAAATATGACAATATGTAGATCCATTCTGCAGCTGATATTCATCTCAACAGTCCCTGAATTTAAAATAGCAATACTGGAAACCCTGTTAATACCAAGCAGTAAATATGTGCATATGTTTTATTAGGTGTGTGTTTTTTTTTTTTAAGTAACAGTTTTAGAACATAATGCTCGACTCTAATCAGGTTTAGAATACACTCTAAAAGAATACTTCCACTACTTGTGAGAATTCTACTTTGATTTTTCTGTTGTAGACAGACTGGGGAGGGAGCACAGGGAGTGCCTCATTTGTTTCCTCTTTGCATTTCCTCAATGACTAATGAAAAATGAGCACCCAATACTGTAAAATGACACGAAGATATGAACTTCATTTATTTTTTTCCTGTGGTGAAAGCCTGTAGTCTCTGAACCCACTTTTTCTTTTTTTAATAACTGCCTTCATTTTAACTAAAGCATTACAGAAAAATACAAGTCCCGATTTTGAAACTAAGGACTTTCACCATTTTTATTTGTATGCAACTTGTATTTCTTTTGAATGTGGAGAGTTATCCTCTGGTAATAGAAAAAAAGAGAGGGGGTCTGCCCCAAAACAAGTTTCCTTTTCCTTTCACTGCTCTTCAAAGTGGAATTAAAACATTATCTCAGCTCTGCAGGCAGCTAAGAGCTCAGGAGAGGAGGAGGGGGAGACAGTGAGGGGAGCTGACCTACTTCTGGAAGCTCCTAGACGCGTTTTTCGGTGATTGCAAGATGCTTTCGAGAACCAGGTGTGTGTGTTTAGAGGGAGAAGGCTGAGCTTATGCATAAGCATGACCACAGGGACGGACCCACCCTTGGGTACTTTGTGGGGGAATTTGGGATTGGAGCTTTCAATTTGAAGTTTCACTTTCTACTTTCAGCATATGTGTAGGTAACCAAATCCTTCTGAGGGAAATCCAGTAAGAAAAAATATTTTCTGCTATAAAATGTAAAGACACTGAGTTGTTCCTGTCTGTACATTTACATGGGTACACAAATATCAGTCCACATGGTCCTTACTGTCACAATAGGCTTGGCATCAGCCAGGATGCAGCTCCTTAATTTTATATTCACACACAGAAGTCACTTTGCTGTCACCTTTTAGATACAACACTAAACTGCTCCACCTTTACATAAAATGACTCCAGTTAATATATATGTAATATGTAATTTATTCTTGGTTTATATTCAAATCATACAAATTCTACCTTCCTGGAGCTGAAAGAAATGTCTTCCCTAATGACTTCTTTAATTTATATTATTTATAAACGTATATGCATTTTTTATGGGGTATAGATGATGAGTCATGTCTGCCTGTTATAACATTGCTGGAAACAAAGAGGACCTGACTGTCTCCTGTTGTACGGTGAGTTCTGCCCTCCTCTGTCCTTCTCCATCTTTCCAGTCATGACACACTGACCTTGACAGAGAGCCCTTTGATGGCTTTACGTTTTTATTTATCTGTAAAACACTGCCTCCACAACCCACAGAGTGGGCTTCGGGTTAAAGATTAATGTATCTCTTGGGAATTGGGGAAACTATCTTCAAAGTCATGGTTTAGGTCACACAAAGTCTATTAAACAAACATCACCCTCAGGAATTTAGAGGCTGCAAATGCAAGTTCTGCTGCCCCAGTAGGGGCTGTATTCTAACCACTGTGCATGCCGAGAGGAAGCTCTATCACTGGTGACCCCAGGAGTGAGTACCACAAACCCTCACCAATACACTGAATCACTTCTGGTAATACATTTTCCTGAACGACTGACACCATTTGCCTGATTACCAAGAACATTAATTAATGCAGGAAGTTGCTAATTTTTTACTATATTTGTGTGTCATGAATGGATGCTCATGTGTGTACTTGTAGATGCCAGAGGGCTATGTCAGATGACTTTGTCTTATCATTCTTCAATGTATTGTTTGAGACAGCATTTCTCACTGAACCTGGAGCTCACTGTCTATACAGGCTGCCCAGCAAGCCCCAGATACCTTCCTATCTCTGACCCCAGTGCTGGAATTACAGACATATACCACCAAACCCAACTTTTTACACGGGTACTAGAAGTCTGAACTCAGGGCCCCATGCTTGTGTGGTGACAAGCTATTTACTCACTGAGCCATCTCCTTGGTCCTAGGTGCTCATGTTTTCACTCTCAGGCTTTCATTTTAGATCCTGACTACAAACAGGACTGCTGGGTTGATGATTGTGGCATTTTTCTCAGCTAGTGATTTTAGGGAGAGAGATTCAATGCCTCCAGCTTTTATATCCTCATGACATGACTCAGCAATTATACCAACACTTTCTGTTCATTCGATTAGCATATAAATGCCTATGATTATAGGCTGTGTTGTACTAACAGTCGTGATACATGTGTTCACAGAACTCTTAGAATACTGGGAAGGGAGTGGCTGAGATGCAGACCCTCAGAAGGATGGTTGAGATTGTTGATAGTGCCAAACACTGATTTTGGAATAAAACTGAAAAAGTTTAAATTGTGGTTTTGCTACTCTGTGACTATGTGACTTTGGACAAGCTACATAACTCCTCTTGATTTAGTTTTCTTGTTTGTACAATGAAGATAATAACAACCTAATGCAGACCTGCCTTGATGCCTATGAGCTAATACATGTGAAGATGCTTACAGATGACTTCTACATTCTAAATGTCACTGTTGTCATAATCTGCTGACAGAAAGCTGGAGTGTGTTGTGCAAAAAGTAGCTTAGGCAGCTATCTCATGAAATATCCTTTAAAATAATTTTGCATAAAAATTAGAGACTAACTTAGGGATAGAAACAGTGGCTATTTTAATAGCATCATTTTAATTTTCTTAATTTCTACACATGGCTTGTATTGCTAATTATTTGTAATCAGCCTCCACTACTTTTCATCAGATGAAATAATAAAAGAAATGCCTTTGTTTTTAAAATGAAAATTCACTTTATGGTATACGTCCCTCATTGCTGAAGTCCTCCAGGACAGGGTTTTCTGAAACCTCTGAGTAAAAGGGCAGTTGATTTACTCTTCCTTGACTTCTTCAGCTTCACTCTTTCTACTGTGCTAAGCTTCGACTAGGCCTTGAGAGACACGATAAACCTGCTGGGTTGACTCCCTTTTAAAGAGCTTGCCGTACAGTGAGATAAGCAGATAAGCCTATGAGGGCCAATGACAATCCAGGGTGTATGAAAGCCTCAGTGGAGGAGGTGACCCCAATGCTATTAGAACACAGGCTGAGACAGATGGAATGAGGCAGGGCAGAGCTGGGCCTGGTCCACAGAGCCAGAAGGCATTCTGGTAAGGGAAGAGCACGACTTCCAGATGGCTACAGCTGCAGGTGAAGGGCGGAGGTGAGACTGACAATGTTGACAAGGGCAAGATCCTGGGAGAGCCCTCCTCCGTGCTATGAAGTTTGAACTTAAAGTTGCTCAATGGAGGACCAACGAAGGCTTTTAAAGACACAAAGATGATGGGGATTTCATGTACGGCCACGTGAGTTTTTGACAAGTATGATGCAGGGCTCTGGAATAAAGTTCAGCCTTCGGGGGGAGGGTGACTAGGGGCAGGTGGGATGTTGGGGGGGGAGGGGAGGGAGAGGGAGAAGGGATTGACATCTGAAGCAAGCTTGTTCCTAATTTGAACTAATAAAATAAAAAAAAAGTTACAGCCTCTCTTTTTAAATGGTAGAATCAGTCCCCCTCCTTTGTGAGCTGGGAGCCACTGTCAGCTCCATCTGCTTTCCTTTCTTAGGCCTAAGCCATGGGGCAAACTGACTCCTGTTAGAATTCCCATGGAACTGGAAGCTCCCTGATTGCTAACTTGACAATGGGATAACGCAAATGAAATTTGCCTTGGTATGACAGATGAGATGTTCATACCCTGTTTACTAAGGTCTGAAGAAAAATGATTCAAAGGCTCGCAGTACAGTCATGATCTTTCCGATTGAGATGGTAAAACTTCTATAGCATTGCGATTTCTAGCAAAATCATCTAAAGCTGTATTAAACCATGGAGAAAATAAGTAGAGAAATGACGCTTTTTCTAAGCAACACATGTGAAAGATGCATCTAAACTTACAGTGGGATATGACTTGTGGCCTCAAGGCACCTGTTAGAGAACCTGCCATTGGCTCTTGGAGAGTGCCAAGCTAGTTAGATCATTTCTCAAGCATCAGCAAATGCTGGGGCAAATGGAATTCACTAAAATGAGCCTAAAAGAAGAAAGTTGTTATTGCCCATAAGAACCTGAAAGGGAGGCTGGAGAGATGGCTCAGTGGTCAAGAACATTGCTCTTAACTGTTCTTCCAGAGGACTCAGGTTCAATTCCCAGCACACACAGGACAGCTCACAATTATCTGTGACTCAACTTTAAGTGGATTCAACTCCCTCACAAAGACATGCCAGTCAACACACACACACACACACACACACCTGAAAGGATACTTTAGATCTCATCTTGCTTCTCCAGTCATCAGCGTCTATTTTTATAGCACATATATTTGGTAATTTTTAACATCCATTTTTCAATTTCCAGCCTCCTGTGTTTCCTGGTCTCTAGTAAGAAAACATTTGGCTGTAATCAACTCAGCTGAAGAATGTGAGAAACAATTGCCAGTGCTAGATTTGTCACTTCAGAATTCATTTTTAGTAGATGCATTAATAAGTAATTATGTTTGAATGGGTGGATGGATAGACATGTCAGGAAATAATGATGAACCTCATGAATATTTCTTCAGTTCAGTGTGTATCTGATCTAACACAATCTGCAAACCATATGTAAAGGTAATTTTTAGGAGTGAATAGTGATGACATTCTATTAATGCTACAAGTTATCAAATTGTGAGTGAGAGTAGTTAAGCAACTATCATCACCACAAACAAGCTACAGCTCGTCCATCTACTTTCGAGGTCTCTAAAAGTAGTGAATTCAAGTTGGACAGAGATACGCCTTGAACCCCAAGACTGACTCTCTACTATATTGGGTACTACAGGGCAGACTGAAACATAGACAAAATTGGCTTAGGGAAGTTTAAGGCAATAATGTTCCTCAAGGTGCCTTATCTGGGAAACCTTGATCAAATCTCCAGAAAACCAAGGCAATATCCTGGGATGAAAAGTTCAATTTTAGCCATGAATGAGACCACATTCTTGGCTGTAGTGACTTAATGCTAATTGTCTTTTATTGTTTGATGACTCCATGGCACTAATGGAAACACATTTTCCTTCAGTACATTTTTTTATTACTTAATTTATGACTTGGATCCATAGGCTGGGCTGGTTTTGATACTATGCTGGCAGTTATGTTGGTTTCTTAAATGGTGCCTTCGAATGTGACTTTATGTGTGGAATTTATAGTATAACTCTTAATGGGTGCTTTGGTCATGACCCAGAAGACCTTTACTAGTAAGATGTCACTGGAATTAAATGAGCAAGTTCTATGTAACAGAAGTCTCTTGATTTTGGGAAAAAGAGAATATATGAAACATACAATTCTGCAGTCCCTTTCAGGCATGGTGATTTATTTTGAGACCCTCCAATGGACACCAGGAATTTGCAGGTCTACAAGATGTAGCTGATTTTTAGAGAAGCCTAAAATCTTGTCTTCAGGGAATGTAGTCAAAATCCATGAGAGAAGTGATCAAGGAGAGAATGATGGGAAGCCATTTAGGGATAAGCTCACATGCTTGCTCCTTCGCTAAGGGAGAAGGGAAGCCAGGCACTCCTTGAGGCTGGAATGAGAAATTAGGAGGTGTCTGGGGTGGTGTTTCTTGTAGATGAGTGGGAACCAGCAGCTGTAAGGTATACTAAAACAAGGCAAGACATGGTGGACTGGATCCAGAATATAAGGGAGAGCCACTGGATGGACATTTAAGCACAGATGTGACAAAATTCAATTTGAGTTGCCAACAAATCAGAAAAGCATTCAAAGAATTTTTCCTGCCACCATGTCAGATGCTGCATGGGGGTGTGTGTGGGGTTCCTATACTGACCTATATATCTTAGTCATGCTCTGAAAACTAGGTACTCCCATACTGACTTACACTGGACAATGGTCTCCAACAGTGGGAGCCAATACAATTCATGCATAATGAATAGCTTAAGTTAAAGGTGAGATCTGCAGCATGTTCTGAGACTGTCCTTTCCCACCGTGGGGAGGCTTTCCTGAGAATGTTCTGGGTAATGGTCATCCAGTTTTAAAGTGCTGTTGATTTTCAGGGCCGCCTAGCCACTTGAGTCTCTGAGGGTCAGGCTGTTAAGTGTCAGGATTTATGATTGAGACACTGTATCTATAAGCACCCTTTTGAAAAGAAACCTGGCCTAGAATGAGTCAACCCTTTTAAGGGAAGAATACAGTGGGAGATGTTTTTCTCCGATTCTCCAACAAAATGAAAATAAATCGGTTAAAAGAAGAACACAACAGCATTTCCACAAAATAACTGGCACGTCAAGGAACTTCAGATACTTCACTAAAACCACACATTCTCTTTTCAAAAGCCAGAAAGTACACCCTTAGAATCTTGCTTGTATGTTATAATGCTTAGAGGGTTTTAGGTGACCATAGATGCCATTGTTCAGTATTAGGTCAGATTATTGTAGGATTTGGTTAAGAACCTATGGATCTGGGCCATAAGCTACCCATAAAGTTTCAAAGGAAACTTATATAAACACAATCCCTGAACTTAGTACAAAATATGCCACTGAGCTAGGAAGGGTCTCTCAATGAACTCTACAGTCTGAACAAGGTAGGTGTAAAGACAAAGTACAAGCGCAGCCTGAAGGAGCTGCCTGTCCTGGAGCCACTCTACCAACCTGAGAAGGTCTTTTAAGGCTGGACTTCAGAAATAGTGCATGCGTGCACACACACACACACACACACACACACACACACACACACACACACCTTTTTAAAATTTGATTTTATGCATGTGAGTGTTCTTCCTGCATGCATGTCTGACCCAAGTGAGAGGAGGGCATTGGATTTTCTGGTACCAGAATCACAGAATCACAGACTGTTGCTAACCACCATCTGGGTGAGATTCAAATCCTACTCCTTTGGAAGAGCAGCCAATGCTCATAACCACTGAAGTGTATCTTCAGCTCCAGGACTAGGTCTTAAGGAACTGCACTGGGAAAGAAAGGCAAATGCAGAGCAGCTTTCGAGAATGAACAGGAGTGCTCCATTCTGGTTCCACGGAGCCAAGGACAAGAAAATAGTAAAAACCTTGGGTCAGATTTGAGCCTACTGCATACTATAAACAGCCATGTTCTTGCTATGTAAAAATTTCTGCTCTTTACAGAACCATAATTATTTAATTATGGGAAAAATGATATTTCTCTATAATTCCTTAGCATGTAATGTATCAAGTTAGTATATTTTTTGATTGAACTGTGTCAGATAAATAAGTGCATCTATCTCATTAACGTGCACATTTGGATTCATCTTCCGTAAATAAAATTGCATGTCTATCAAAAATTATTTTAAAATAAATTTCCTCATGATTGATTACCAGTAAATGTTAGCTTTGTACGCGTATTTTCTATACCTACATACTAAGGGTCACATAAAAGTTTCTCAGGTAGAAAAGGGGTTTCCCGAGCTCTGCACTAACCCAGCATTCAGTAAAGCACTTTGCACATGTCCATGAGGGTGTGTTGCTGTGGGACAGAATTGGATGGGTTGTGCAGAAGTATGCGGAAAGAACAAGGGATTTCCAGCTTCCCTCACTGCAGCCCTCTAAGCTGCAGTAACAGGCTGTTTCCTTGTCTTCAATATTGATTTCACACTATTAACAGCATCTTTTGGGGTGGGGGAAGGGCATGCCTCATGTGGTGTTTTAACATTTACTTTGGAGAGCTCTTACTAAATTAATGATTCAACTCCCACGCAGTGGAATCTTAGAATAGTAACTGGGTGATACATAACAACACAGGGACACATTCTAGTTACATATTTGAAAACTTAACAAACAAACTCCGATTGGTCATTTGGACATTTGGTTTAAAACTTCAGTCTTTCTGTGCCCATGTGAGCAGAGACACGGGAAAGCAATCCTGTGCCAGCTTGTCTTCTGTTGAGTTTGCACTATCTCTCATCCTGCGGGAGAAGCCTGGGCTCCCCACTTCCTGGGCTCCCTTGCCAGCTGTGCTCCAATATGAATTATGCCCAAGGCTCCACTTGCAGAGGATCTGGAAAGCAGATCCAGCAGCAACCAGGGCGGTGGACAGATTCCTGATGAGGCTTTCCCAGGGAGCACCATGCTTTCCTTGGAAGCACTGTGAGTCACTTTCTAAGTTGCTGCAGGGATTAGAATGCGCAGCCACAGCTTCGCTGGGCTGTGTGTGCCAGAGTTCCTGAAAACTAGAAGCCCTGTTCTCTCTCCCCTGAGCTTTTGCAGCTCACTCAGCAGTTGCATCAGCCTCCGTGTCACAGTTGCTTCTGCAGACCTTGTGGGCTGTCTTCCTTAGTTACCACCCCCCCCCCCAAAAGCCAACATAATCTCCTAGGTGCTTCTCGATTCAATCACCGTCTTTGCTGTCCAACATTTTTAGCTTACTGAAAACAAGTAGCAATCATACTACTACTTTTCTTCTAGAGAATACTTCTCTGCCACAGGCGACAGTAACACCTACAGGCATGCCCTTTGGAGCTGTTTCAGTGTTGAGGCTGGATGGGCTGAGGGCTATTCTTCGATCTCATTTAGTTTCTTTGTCTCATTTAATATTCTTCATTTATTTTTACATTTCCTGTTCATGCCTTTATATATTCTTCTCTGTTCCACATGTTTGTATATTAATAGCACTCATAAATAGCACACTTGATACTTGGTTGTGTGTGTGTGTGTGTGTGTGTGTGTGTGTGTGTATCTGTCTGTCTGCCTCACTTCATCTTTACGATTACTTAGAACTTCCAATCAAATGGAATTGTGTTTACTTTACACTTCAGAAACTTGAGCCCAACGTAGATTCAGTGACATTTCAGAGACCATTCAGGAAGTTAGGGCAGGTGTTAGGATTACAACTGAAATTTTTTTTTTAAATCACTAATATTCTCCCAGGTGACAAACTAAAATGGCAGCTGACAGGGCATGACCTTCCTGAGATGGGAAAGTGTCTGCCAGCAAAAGCTCCATGTATCTAGGTTGTTATTCCTTATAGGCAGAATCCCATTGATTTGATTTTTACTCTTCAGCTGAACATGGCAAGCTCAGTGGTGGCTGTAGGGTGACTGGGGCAGCTTAGCTGGGGGTGCCTTATATACTTGGTAAACTGGGTGAGTAGAAAAGTAATGAGGATGACAAGAGGTTGGCATTAATGCTGACAACCTTTCCGCAGCCAATACTAATTATTGGGCTAGTCTCTAGCAAGTGACTAATCAAATAAGAGGACCTCCCACAGCTAATTGATCTGTTTGGCAATGTCGCTTGAAGGGCACCCAGCTGAGAATCCTAAGAACTTAAATGTTTACTTGTTCAAGGATAGCTTTTCCAAGAAAAGATAAAGGCACTGGGTTAGATCTGCTGTGACAGACTGCAGGCTATACTTATCATATGCATGGATGTGGAACTCAGTTCTAAGTATTTCTTCTCTTCTGAAAAAAAATGATGCAAAACAGAAGAGCCAGATTTCTCTCAGAATAAATCAAAATTTTCCTACTTAAAAAACCGTGGATTCTATTAACCAATTCAACATTTTCACTCAAAGATAGTACTTTTAAATAAAAAAGATGAGGGAAAAGTTGTACCTTGCAAAAAGTCAGCAAGGCAAATGGAATAGTTGTGGTCACTCGTCAAGATATCTTAAGTGACTAAAATAGAGGTGTATGTGCCATACATGTGTGTTTGCATATAGAATATTATAAATGAATAATTCTTGATTGGCCCACTTGTAAATTAAACAAATCTAATTTTGCATTATTTAAAATGCCTTTTCACAAGTCTATGCAGTTACCATGACAAATTACAGTGCAAGTGGAACCCCAGGCTTGTGAGATTAACTCTTTTCACTTGGCAGGATGGAGATCCCCAACCCACTAAGTGAGTTTGTGAGTATTCATTATAGGTTAGCCATGGGTCCAGGTCTCATTTACAAAGGTGGGAAATATTCTAGGTTCAAAGAACTGAATTGGAACACCAGACTCCAGATTTGCCACTCAAGAGTTGTAGAATAATGTATCAGGTACCATTTTGCAAATTATGTTTTCACATCTTCTAGAAAATATCAAATTTAACAGTAGTTTAATTATTTAGTATTACACATGACTCACAGTTGATTAATGAATAAATATTCCCTTCAGGTTTTTGAAAACCTCATAATAACCAGATCTTTCTCCAAAGCCCTCAAATCCAGCAGTTGCCGTTCTCTCCCTGCCTCTAATCTCCCTAAATGTCACCTGGGACACACTTTCTAGAGAAAGTGGCCCAGAGGTTTAGAAAGAGGTTTATTATCCTGTACACCTGCATCAGGAGTAACACATGTGGTGAGTGCACCCAGAGGCTTGCCTTTGCAACTTTCAGCTTACACAGAATGGAATTTAGAGTGGCTTGAAGTCACTGCCATAGTTTTGATCTGTAATAGCCCCCAGAGATCCATAATCTAAAGTCCTCTGCTCAGCACTACCAGGAGGTGGCGGGACCATTAAGAGGCAGGCCTGATAGAGGACTGTAGATCACTGGTAGTTAACCTCAAAGGGGAAGCTGGGCTCTCATTGTTTTCTCTTTCATTTTACCTTTCCACCATGAGGCAAACAGGCTACTTGGCCATGTACATCATTCAAGATGTGCAACCAACCTAAAAATTCAATTATCAAGTCTTATAGAAAGTAAGGCAGTAACCAACCCAGAACAGATACTTTCAATGCTGTGAATCAAAGTAAAGCTTTTCTTTAATTTATTTCAGGTATTTTGTTACAGTATCAGAAAGCTAACAGTTACTTTTGCATTGGTGTTTCTCCCTAATTAGTACAGTGCCTACTATATGATGCCAATGACCACCAAGTGGGTGGTCCCATTCCCTGAACTTGGAAAACAAGTTTTAAAAGTAGGTTTATATTGCCGGAATAATTTGTTTTGCTCTACATGTGTATGAAACTCTTTAAAGGCAACAAACATGCACATGAATTCATTCACTGAGGTCATCTTGATAGTAACAGTTACTTCTCAGTAAGTACAAATAAGCACAACTACCTTATTTATCCATTGCATAATAACTGTTTGTTTGGGTATGTGTGTTTTTTTCAACCTAATGTGTCCCTAATCCCCCGTACCTCCATGAGTAATTATGATTTTATACAGCCTCAAACAAGATGATCTGAGCAACAGACACCACCTCCCTTGCTCTCCCTGGACCTCCCACATTTAGAAGGGTGAGATCTGAGTGAAAACAACATGAAGGAGATGGAAAGGCATCATGTTTTTGTTCAGAGAAAGAACGAATGGCATGTTTACTTGGCTGCAAAGGGATACATTCTCCTTAAAAAGCAACCCTCTGCCAAGTCTTTGGCTTCTGTTTGTTGTTGTTTTAAAGGTAAACACAATTAAGAGAGAAAATAGCAAGTCTTTAAAAGCACAGCTGAGTGTTTATGTTTTCCTTCTAAGGCTTCTGGGCTTGTTTCTGTGGATCTTATTTACCATTGAACATCACAACTACTCAACACCACCAAAATAACTTCTGTTGTGGAGTTCAGAGGGTGGGAAAAGAGCTTTGACTTCACAATGTCTACCTTTTCCAGGCTCCTTTGTAAGTCTTTCAAGTTTGAATGCCACTGTTACAATTTTCTCTCCTGTTTCTGAGAAGACAGTTTTGTGCCCTGAAAACTCTGTTATCACATTTTACAAGGGACACACGCACTACCTGATGGCATCTTAGTGACTCTATCCTAGATAAGTAGCTGTACCGACAATGGGACCTCCAAATGTGTTAATTACTGTTTCAGCACATTCCCGAGTAGGCTCTATGAATTTGTTTTACCAGAGAGACAAGCTTGGCTCTTGCCTGTATGTTAGTGATAGCTCCCCTCGCCACCTCTTAACCCACTGCACATCTGCTAATTCACTGGATTCTTGTATTTCAGACCTGTGTGGAGCCAAAACTAAAACTAATTCCAACAAATTAAATTTCTAAATCAAAACTCACAGTGTATGACAACTCATTTTAACTTCTTGGCAATGTGACAGGAAAAGAAAAGTACTGGTGCGGGATTAACACAGTGTCCCAAACTCTGCTGTAAATACTCCTGGGAGACCCCATTGCTTGTTCTCAGTGAGCCACAGAACACTTGCAGCTTGCAGGAGGTTTCATGGCAGGCAACTTTTTAAAGTTAAAATATAACCTTATGATTAGAAAACACTTTGGGACTCCTGGAAGATTCCTTAGAGACATAGGCCATAACTCCTTAATATTTCATATTCTGAAGCATTCAAGAAAGATGGAGAACACTCAGAAATAAGAGAATTTAAAATTTACCCATGTGCTCAAAAGAATATTGAGGACCTGTAACTATCTGGTGTCCCATAGTAGGTGAACATCCACTGAAAACAAACTGGCAGTCGACAGTCATAGCTGTGGAAGATGTGGGGGTGCTTTCACAGGGATATATGCAGCGTACGTAACATACATTGAATCACAATCATGTCAGCTACATGCTGTTCAGAAGCAGACCCAGTAATCCATATCAGTTTCCCCATGACCACCTTGTCTGCGTCTCTGCCTTGCATTGTGTCCTTTGTCCTTATTTCTGCCCCGATCAAAGTACCCGGTAGATTTGTTCTGTGTAGGTCACATTTCAAAGCATACCACTTAAAGTCCTTCTGAACATGGAGGAAATAATGGCTCCCACCAGGGCCCACGTCCCCTTAATCCCTGGAGCCTAAGACTCTGATTTCCTCCTTGGCACAAGGAACTTTTGTGATGAACTAATCTTGAGATAAGATGACCACAGGGGTCACTGTGACCTTCAAAGTTCCAGAGGGGAAGGAAGAGGGCAGTTCTCAGAGCAGAGACAGGGTGATGCAAGCAGTGTTGACTGATATGCCTTGAAGATAGAAGGTGAAGCCACTACCCAACAAATGCAAGTCTCCAGGAGCTGGGGACACCAAAGGACAGGTTCCCGCCTAGAGCCCCAGAAGCAATGCCCATCTGCCAATGCCTCATTTTAACCAATAAGCCTTGTTTTTAGGCTTCTGAGCTATAGGAAACAGTGTGATAAATGTGTGTGTCTGAAGCAAGCATGCTTGTATTGATTTCCTGCAGCAGTAGTGGGAAGCCAGCCCACTTTTCTCTCTGTCTCTTCTCATTTCCTGAAACACTGGTACTTTAAGCTGTGCTTTGTCAGCAAGCATGCTTAACAGTCCTTCAGCCTGCAGCTCCAATGCAGCAGCCTGACACAATGCATGATACCCCTCCACATCTCAGGGAACCTTTCTAAGATCCCATCAAAGGTCCTTTCATTTGCAGGAAGTATTAATAAACAGCATTCCTATTACTTTGAGCAAATGGTTAACTTTCTGGAAATATGTTTACTTCTTCCTCAAATTAATTTTTCCAGAACTCATGTCATATTAATTTCTTGTTTCACTTACAATTCCTAGTGTGAAATCACAGGCAAAATATGCTAAAAAAGACACTAAATGTGTATTTATCTGTCTGTTATTTGTAAACTGAGATGCATGAAATAATGATGCAAGAGCATTTACTATATGCTGCCTCTTCTCAGCAACTTCTCAAGATTAACAGTGGCAGACTATCTGTTTTTTTTTTTTTTTTTTGAAGCAGCATCCTAGAATGACTGTATATGGCTGTGGTGAATAGTGGGAAACAAAAACATCGGTAAAAGTATTATAAAGATAATAGGAAGTTAATGGGTGGACAGAGAAGGCATTCCCCAGAGGCACATTCTCCAGAAGAACCACTATGCTTTAGTACAACTGTACAATATAAAAATGGATTTAGCCTTTAAATTGGAGCACTTTTAATGAGACATTTATGTGGCCTGTGACCTCCAAGCCATGTTCACACACTCAGGACATTTCCCAATGAAGAGAGGGGAGAGACAATGATAGACATCCCCATTATATTTAAAACCAAGAACCTTTCCAAGATTGAGTTGAAATTAAAGACTATCCTAAAAGACTCCAAGAACACATTTTAGGACATGCTTGAACAGGAGGTTGTATGACAAAAAGAAAGACACACAGGTATACAGACATGTACACACACACACACACACACACACACACACACACACACACACACAATAAATACATAAATAAGAGCCAGACTCTTAATAAACTGCCAAGGTTGACACCCAAACTCACTTTGTTTATGGTCAGATGAACTTTCAAGTCTCTCTGGCCCCTGTCCTGGAGATAATATAAATACCTACCCCATGCTTCAGTAAGAAGAATGAAAAAAACCTAATGCATACAAAGTTATCAGTAGGATGCCTGGCATACTGAATCCTCCTGAAAGGTATGCTGTAATTACTGTCATCTCTGAAGCTCATTTTTGGTTACTTATATAATCTTTTGGAGCACAAACCAACTGAACCTGTTTAAAGATAAATGGAGAAGGAGCAGCACCTCCATGGGAAGAAAGGACAAGGAGCAGAGAATTACCCAGCAGGATTAAAGCTAATGTAAAACAGTAGGCCTTGAGGCAAGGTAAGTGCTGTCAAACATTGTGATGTAATTCCTACCTTCATCACCAGCATTGTGTGTGTGTCCATGCTACCTGGGGGAGTAGCACAGGGGAGGATAAAGCCCACATCGTTTCTGGTAACTGGATGGAAACTGAGCACGTTCTATGTGGCACATCCCTAGTATCATTATCATAAGTGACTTCAGGATAAGGAAGGAAATATGTATTCTAGGACTGTTCATGGATGTTTGCAGAAAGATGGTTGTCATATTCAAAGTCAAGAGAGGTGACCCTGGAGAGGAGAGAGGGCAAGCAGTTGAGGGGGTCTAAGATAACTTTGTGGGAGGCTGGCATTGACCCATGTCTTATCCTGGTGGTGGCTGCACAGATCTGTTTTGGTGATGATTCACCGACCTTCACATTGACATCTATGCATTTCTGTAAACGTAAACCTTCACATTGACATCTATGCATTTCACACTAACATGGCTACATAAAGAGGCTTAGAAGGGTCAAAAAGACAGCCACATTCTCATTGGAAACATCTGGCAAAGCATCGCTTTCTGCCTGTATCATTTACTGGTTCCAGAGCTATGGTTCCAGAGTGATTAGAACCTGTGGTAGGGAAGCACAGAAGCAAGTGGCAGGCATGGTGGCAAGACAAGATGCTGAGGACTCACATCCCCACAAGGAAGAAGCAGAAGGGTTGAACTGGATCTGGGCTTTTAATCTCAAAGTGTGCTGACAGTGACGTACTTTCTGCAGCAAGGCTGTACCACTAAATCTCCCCCAAAAGAGCCACCTACTGGTGACTAAGTGTTCAAATACCTGAAACCATGGGGAACATTTATCATTCAGAACACCACAATACCCACGATTCTCAAACTAGGCATGGAAACCTAAAGCCTTCTCAAAGATCTGTTGTCTTTACAGTGGATGATCAAAGACTTGAGTCTTCTGAATCACAAGTCCCTCTCCCTTGAGGTTCCTCAATTGTTTTTTTGTTTGTTTGTTTGTTTCCAAAGATGACTACTCTGGGTAGCCAACATTCGATGAGCAGCAACTAATGCTGGGCCTGTGCATGGGCTTGGAATAATCTAGAGCAGAGACCTTCTGGTTAAGAAACTCTAAGATAAATTTCTAGCTTCAGTCTGAGCAGATACGAACTGTCATAAATAACAAGTTTGAATTATAGCCTTAGACAGGATTCCTGTCCTTGACTAATTTTCATAAATCATAATTTGTGTTTGAGTAATGTATATTTTAACTACCCACTGGGTATCAGATAAATCATCCTTTTTTTAAATGTCTAGTTTGCTTTCAACCAATCATGAGAATTTTACAAATCACACCTTTTGATGCTTTTCTATTATATGAGCCAATAAAAATTTATAGTAATCTATGTTTCTCTGCCTCATTGTGCAGTAAACAACCCTGTGACAGACTGCCTCTGTATCTGATGTTGCTGATGTCATCGCCTGACACTTTTCTGACTCCCATGCGTTCCTCTAGTTAACCCCTCATTTCTTCTCAGGCTGATAAAGCGTATTTTTTAAATTCACAAAAGTATCTGTGTATATTTTAATTTTTGTTTAGAGTGTGTGTCTGTGTGTGTGTGTGTGTGTGTGTGTGTGTGTGTGTGTGTGTTAGTGTGTTAGTTTATATACAGATGCACATTGGCTTACACAGGAAAGAAGAGGGTATCCTATGTTCTCCTCTGTTATTCACTGCCTTTTTATTTTCATACAAGGGTCTCTTCCTGAACCTGGGGCTAAAGCTTTCTTTGCTGGGCCAAGAGCCAGCAGCTTGCAGAGATCCTCCTATTGCCCTGTCTCTGCCTGCCTTGGAGCTAGGGTTAAAGGCACTTGCGTGGATGCCTGGCTTGTGGCTGGGGTGCTGGCATCTGAACTCCAGTTCTCACACTTGCAAAACAATGGAACTTAACCACAGAACTGTCTCTCTAACCCCGTTGGCCATTTTCCTCTTATATATACTACATGTCTACTGATGCTGTACTCATAGAAGAACCAAGGAAAACATGGCTTCTGTGCCATTTAATTGAATAATACTAAGACCGATTTTAAAACTTGATAATAATCAATAATAATAAACATACTAAGATTTGTAGATATATTGCATTTCATCACATTTTTTTTTAAAAAAATGGAGTGATTGTGAATTCAAATTCACAGATCTCAATACAGGTGGGAACTGTTGCATGTTGAGAACAACTAAAAAGTCACACATAGAAGAAAAAGATTCCTTAGGGTTTGTTTGTTTGTTTGTTTGTTTCTGTACTATAAAAAACAATAAACGAGAAATTTAAATGGAAATCTGTGTCTCATTTTGGAAGACCTAAGTTTAGTATGTTTTGACTAAATGAGAATTTTGTAATTATGAACTTATGAACTCACAAAAAACAAAAGTGCAGAGGAGAGGACCCCTCTGTCCCTTGTACTGTTCAGAGCTTGAGGCTTGGCTGCCTTTCCTTTTTAAGCTGTGGTTTTCTCACAATCCTCTTTCTATCTTCTGGCAAGTGTGTAGCATAATTCCAGTTCCATAGAGATGCTTTCAGAGTCCCAGTTCCTGGGGAATATTCAGTACCGAAGAGCTCCAAAAACAGAGAAATCTCTATGGGCTAGAAGAGGGTGATCAAAAATTCTGTGAAAGAGGGAACTTTTGACCTGCATTTGAGTGGTCTGCATTTGAATGACAAAATACAGATTTCAAATGTGCTTTTGTTTTCAGTTTCTTAAAAACCCAAATAGGAAAAGCCCATGAGTAAAAGGAGAGCTAAAGTTAGATACACTTTTTGATCCAAAAAAATTCTAAGTTTGTGAACTCTAAAACTGCCCCAAATAGAGTTAGTCATCCATTACTCTGCTTTATGCAAAAACATGCCTCTTGTGTACCCTTGTTTTCCTATTGTGCTCATGGGACCAGTGAGATGTTAATGCTCAAGAAAGGAGTGCTTTGAGCCAAACACTCAGGAGCCTCCTTCCTGAGTAAATAAGGTTAAACAGTTTCTTTTGCACCTTCTCAGTACCATTGTGAGCATGTATTGAAAGACAGGGGTATATGTTAGAGGTTTTTCAAAATTACTTTGCCACAGAAACTTTCTCTTGGTTGTTTCCAGAGTCTAATGGTCCTTAATGGTACACTGGAAAAGACTGACACACCCAGTCTGATGTGAACTCCATGGAGAGTAAGCTGGTACCATCACCCCACTTTACAGATGACAACAACTGTGAGTGTCCAGCGAGTCTCTATACTAGAGCCACACCCAAATCTGTTGTTACTACTTCCAGACATGCAGCTAGCATAGGAAATGGTTCACATGTGAAACTTGGTCGGTGGGCTTTGGATTGTACACTAATATCTGTATCCATCCAGACATGATACAACCAGGGCACTGTGAGCAGAAGTTTGAGCAAGGGCATCAACAGACAGAGCTGTGTCTGAATCTTAGGGAGCAGTGTCTTCCTAAACAACCTGGATGAATCAGTAGATGTCTCTGAACCTCATCTTTGCTGATAATGGGGATGTTAGAATCTGTACTGCAAGGTGACTATGGACATTGGTGCTAATGCCTGTAAATATTCCCACAGGAACAGCAACATTCCTAGTGAAAGTAAAACTAAGTGATGCCCAGCAGGGTCATGCTAAGAGGAGACTCCTAAGACCCAGCATTCTGGGTCCAAATCCTGAGCATTCTCCTGCACCAGAGCTGGGCCAGAATCTCTATTAGAGTACCATGAAAACAAAGGTAAATTAAGACTAATTCATCAATGAAATGTTAGAGACTCTCCCAAGGAGGGAGCTGGTGCTGGTGAAGTGAATTTTTGGGCAGAGCACCTGTTTTCTGAGCCCTGGGCTGGTCTCTTTACTTTCCCACTCCTCTCCTCTTTGCAATCAGTTTTTCTTCCTGAGTTTTACATTACTTCCACGAACAGCATTTATGTGGCATTTTTGTCTCAAGTACATCCATAGTAAATTGAAAACCCGAAGCTGGGAGGAAACTGAAGGAAACGAGTCCCGGTGTGACTGTTTCTAGGCAGCAAGGCTTATCTGTGTGACACATCCCTGACTGCATATAATGGTCCAGCTGGAAAGGTTTCCACTTGGGACTCATGTCTGCCCTCACTCTCATCCCACTTGCTGGCAGATCTCAGCGAGAACATCTGGAGAATGCTGTTTACTACAGATCTTGTTCATGAAAGATACAATCCTACAACATGACACTCTGGATTTTCAAAAAGAAAAACCCAAACGGAAAATTGAATTTCTCTTCCCTCCCTCATTTAAGAGATAAACCCGACCCAAACTCAGAGAAATTTATTTCAATCTTTTGTTTTGTTTTTAAATCCTACTTCACATCATATTCATTTGAGGAAGTACTAAGTGGTGGTTTACTTTCTCAGACTCTCCAGGGCCTTATATAATCCATGGCTATTATCACTTTTGTAAAATTTGGGCAATACTCACTCAAGATCGTCCCAAAGTATTGTGTGTCTGTGTAATCTTAAATCCTAGACTCATATAATTTAAAAGCTGGGTTCTTCCCCTCTTTAACTGCCTTATTTCTTCACACCTGTGCCTCAAGACACATTCTGTGACCTCTCTGGTGGCAGCATGTTGAAAGAATTAAAGGCCATCACCACAAATGGTTCTGGGTCCCATTCTGTTTTTGGTTCACTCCTTCAGTGATTCTTATTATTTTGCTACTCAGGCCGGAAGGACCAGCCTCCATCCACCATTCTATCAGCACACACTTAACAATCATAATGTGAAAAATGACACTCGAATTCCTATGAGGGTCAGAAATACATTACTGGGGAGAAGAGAGTGAGAAATCCTGAGTGTGTGAAACTGTTCAGTACCTCAAAAACAAACAAACAAAAAAACCCAAGAAATTTGTGGTATGTTGTCTGAGCAAATAAATCAAATCTATATTTGGAATTTTTAAGAGGGCATGGTGAAATAAGTGGAGCATGGTCTAGAAAAGAATGACTGAACATACAGAAGGACTTTGGAAGGGGATTGTCAGATTTTCATAAAAATACTGAATGACAAGGTGTTCAGAATTTGATACTAGTCTGTTTCTTCTAAAATGTTAAACGTTTCTATCTTGTGGCTGTTCTATGGTGTGTGTGTGTGTGTGTGTGTGTGTGTGTGTAAGAGAGAGAGAGAGAGACAGAGAGAGACAGAGAGACACACAGAGAGAGAGACAGAGAGAGAGAGAGAGAGAGAGAGAGAGAGAGAGAGAGAGAGAGAGATCGATCATGGCTATACTTGATTTCTCTGGGTGAGAACATAAAGAGTTTATGTAGATAGAAGAATTCAAGGTAGAAATGACTAAGATTGACAGTGCCAGCCCAGCAAGAGGACTTAGTAAGTAAAGGTACTTGCTTCACATCACTGGCAACCTGAGTTCAATCCCCAGAACCCATGTAAAAGTAGAAGGAGAGAAGTGACTCCACAAAGTTTTCATCTAACCTGACCTACCTATTCATGTACACTATGAATACCATGGTGTGCATACCTTGCCCAAACACGAGAATGTGTTTAGCAACACCAGAGAAGTAGAAATAAATAGAAGGCACAGTGAATTGCTATTTCTTACCCACTAGGATGGTTACAAAGCAAATGCAAAGTTGTAACAATTGATGGCAGAGGTATGGAGAAGTCAGAACCCTAAGGCAGAGTTGGGAGAATTAGAAAATAGTGTAGTTGCTTCTGAGGGGAGTCTGGCAGTCTCTGAAAATTAAGCAATTATCACAAAACCTGGCCTTTTTCTTCCTGGTAGACAATCCAGAGGAATAAATATCCCAAAAGATGCAGATCCACCCTATTATTCAGAATGAAAATAGAAATAACCCTCATGTTTCTCAATTGTTGTCATATACATCACAGTAAAAATATTTTTCAACTCCCCAAAGCAAGGAAGCTGTGATGACATACAACAACACAGATGCAGCTTTGACACATGATGTTAAAATCACATGCCAAAGAACACACTGAAGGCACACTGAGTATGATACAGGGGTGTGAAATATTCAGAACAGGCCCTTCTAGAGGTAGGATACCGTGTTTGCAAGGTTCTGTGAGGGGAGGAAATGGTAAGTGACTGCTAATTCTTGAGGGTTTTTTTTTGGGGGGGAGATAAAAGTGGTCTGAAATTACATGATGGTGATGGGCACAACTCTAGGAACACATTAAAATGCACTATTCTGTGCTGTTCTAAAAGACAAACTTCATGCCATGTGATTGAGGTCTCAATTGGGCTGCTATTTATTTATTCATTTTTTTTTTTAGCAGTGGTGTTATGGGGATTTTTTTGTTTTTAAGATCTTGACGGTCAATGAGGATTTAAGTCAGTATAGATTATTTTCCCTCTTTTATCCCAAGGGGAAGAGAGACTACTCATAATACTGTTAAGGTTTCACACAGTAAACTTTCTCCAGCTGGGTGCCCAGCTTGGCTAACTACATGGAGAAGCCTGGCTTCAGAAGCAAAGGCTGAGATTAAGTGTGATCTGCTTTTTCCTGCCCTCACTTCAGAACCTAAACCTTACAGAGACACAGCCACCACTAAAAACCTGCTACTCTGTGATACTTTGGCTTTTCAGCTTTGTGATATTTATGTTTTTTTTTTTTCTTTCGAGATAGGGTTTCTCTGTGTAGCTTTGGAGCCTATCCTGGCACTCGCTCTGGAGACGAGGCTGGCCTTGAACTCACAGCGATCCACCTGCCTCTGCCTCCGGAGTGCTGGGATTAAAGGCATGCGCCACCAACACCTGCCTTATATTTATGTTTTTAATTTTTATTATGTCTAATATAAAGATGAAGCAACTGGGGCCAACTTCATTTTTAGATGACACAGATAGTTAGCAACTGGAAATCTAATCTGTTGAATGATAGTCTGTAGGGTTTGGGGCTTGTAGTACCACGTTGGCACTCACAAAATTTTGGATTTTGGAGTATTTTGGATTTTGGGTTTTCCTAGACTCAACTTCTAATAACAGAATGCTCAAGTCAACATCTCCCTCTAAGGTTGTCTTTAACATCCTAAAGAATCTGATATTCTTTAATTAGTTATTCTGTAATTGAATTTTTGAATTTTGTCTTTGTGTCTTATTGAAACGTTTCCAAATTCCACATCCCTTCTTTGCTTAAAAACAAGAACAAAAAGAAAACTTTCTCACTTTTATCTGAAAACTGTCAAAGAAAATTACTGCATGTGAAAACTGCATTTGTCATGTTAGCCAAAGAACAAAGGATTTCCTTCAAACCATAATGAATGGCTTCTTTCAGGACTAGACTGCTGACATCTTTGGTTTGTAGATGGTTAACATTTGTTAAATATCACTTCCTTTTGCCTGTGTAATGCATTTATACATATGATGGCTTTAACAAATAGAAACTTAAATTGTTTTTAAGATTGTATTTTTAGG
The DNA here is from genome assembly GCF_003668045.3 of Cricetulus griseus. Lineage (NCBI taxonomy): Eukaryota > Metazoa > Chordata > Mammalia > Rodentia > Cricetidae > Cricetulus > Cricetulus griseus. The sequence continues at coordinate 38,694,431 of NC_048596.1, forward strand.
TATAAATTGTTTTATAAAACTATCTATCTATCCATTGGTGAGAAACTGTAACTCCTTCAGAATGTACAAGTTCATTGAAATGAATTCTGTATAATTTACAGAGCTTTTTGAAGAGCTTGTTCAGAGTAATTTGTTCCAACTTGTAGTCCTTTTCTACTGACTTTTCTTTGTTGTTTTTTCTTTCTTTCTTTTCAATGGGAAATAGTTCTTCAGTAGAGTACTGATAATTGTTTAGTTACTAGGTAGGTGAATGTTTTATAAGCCAGTAAAAGGAGGGTGCAAAAGACCAGGATTTGTAGTGTTTGTCCATTTTGATGACATAAATGAGTAATGCTACATACATGATGTTCCAATGTGGAGTAGGGAATGCTTGCTAAGATCCTGAGTGTCATTGTTTCATTTGCTATCTTAAGGAGCTGACCTAGAGGCCTACCCGAAAGTCAGGGAGAAAAAAAGAATCTCATCGGGGTAGATCATGAGTATTCCTTGAAGTCATTACTATGTACGTAGTTTATAAGTTTCTGAGCTTTATTTACTTATTATTTTTCTTATCATTTATTTAAACCAACCAAGAGGAGAACTACCTGAACATCAGTATATGTGTATTAATCCTTGTCACTAAGAATGAAACAGGGTTGTGGATATGTGAGTTCTTCTCAGATCTGTGCCAATTCAGCCAAAGCAGGCACCATGTGATGAACACAGAAAAGGAGACCCTGTAAATATCATCTTGCCATAACCTGTTACTGACATAAATCAGTTCTTTGAACTAACTAGATTTGCATAGTCAGAGACTAAGTGGCCTTGGCTATCATTCAACAGATCAGCCCTCCAGTTGCTTCCTATCTGTGTCTCTTCCAATCCAAATCTCAATTCCCAGTTTGAGACATAATCCATGGGCAGTTTCATTTACCTGCCTCTGGTGGATAACCAGTTCAACCTCAAAGGTCCCTTAGCATTTTGACTCTTCATTTGCTAATCATGAGAAGAGATCTCCTCTAATTCTCAGAACTTATTTTAGAAGGCACCTTAGTAAAGGAATGGACATTTAAGCAATATCTGTTACTACAAACTCAGAGGCCTTTTCTTGTATGTTGAGTAACACATAAGTCTATCAATCATAACAGTTTTCCTCACTTTTGACATAAAATATGTGGGTTTATTCCCATACCAACCAATTCTCCATTTCTCCACACACCAAGTGGGTGTTCTATAATTCAATTCTGACACTAACTGCCTGGAGTTAGTGGGAACCTCATAATTTAAGCATTCTGTCCTACAAGACTGTATTCATTTTAGATGATCACCACAAGTCTAGACCAGCTGTATTTCTGAATGACTGACGGGATGTGGAGTTGAGGATTCCTACAACTCTTTCCTCAAGTTCAGAAATATGCACAATAGCCCACAGAACTCAGAAAACTACCTTACTTCTATTCCTTTCTCGTTATATAGGGACACAGTTCAGGAGAAGCCAAATGGGAGATAATTGAAGAGCCAGATATAAGAGCAGGTGCTTCCATGATGTTTCTGGAGTATCAGTAACCCCTACGTCTCCCAACCTAGAAGCTCTAAACCCTGTCACAGGGTTGTTGTCTATGCAGACTTAATAAAGTGACTCATTGGTGGTTAACTTCCACTTCAGACCCTTTCTCCTCCATGGAGCTCTGGTTTGTACCTGAAAAGTTTAACATCCTAAAGAATGAAGCATTGGTCTTTCCAGGGACTGGATTCCAACCTGAAGTCACCTAGGAACCTACTAATTAAGCTTTTATTAGAACAAAAGACACTCAGTCAGCCAGAAAATTGTTCGTTTTAGAAGCTCAGTCAGGAAAGACTTGGACAAGGACCAAGAAGACTTTTTTTTTTTAATCACCATAGTCAGTAGAGCAATGATTGACAGCTCTGTACATGTGAATTGAAAGCTGTTTTGATGCTTCCCAGAGCCTCTGCCTGCTTCTACTCTTAAGTCTTGTGATCAAAGCAAATGAAGTCTAGCTAGTAAAGTGTCAAAAAATTGCCCTATAATCACTTTCCTTCAACACTGTACTTTGCTCTTTTCCATTGTCCAGTCAATATTACTCTAAAACTCCTGTGAGGATTCCCCTCCTCAAAACTTAAGTTCTTTCCTTTCCAAGAAACAATAATTATTTAGCATCTACAACAGAGATGTCCCAAGGGCCGGAGAGACTCTAGCTACTGAAGGTTATTTCCAGTACTTTCTCTTCTGAAACACCATGTTCAGGAGAAATGTACTGCACTTCCCGTTATGAGGCAAGACATTGCACTTGGTATTAATGTGCCATCCATAAAATCGAAATCTTTCATAAAGCATAAATGGGACAAAATGGAAGCACATTAGCTTTGGTGGGAGACAGCTTGGATTCTTGGGAGGAAGTTTGTAAGTTTCATGGCTAAAGACTTACTGGTGACCTACAGTCTCAAATCATCATGGGCGGATGCTAGCCTTGTTAGAGGAGATAAACCTACTTGTTTTCAAGTGTCATACCTATACCTTCTCCACCAATACCAGGCAGAAACATGAAAAATGATATTTTCTCCTTCTAGGAAATATAGAAAATCAAAAGTTTGGGTGTTTTTGCCCCTGCTGGATACCTTGACATTTGTCATCTCTAGGGAAGAATTTTTTATAATGGAGAGGTCTACCTAATACAACTACTTCTTGGTTAGACTATGTGTTACTTCAGCACCAGTGCTAGGTCACTCTACTCTACTGAGTCCCCTTTGTGCCAAAATGATGCATCTTTTCAATCCCAAGTCTTTTGATTGGTTCCCCTGGTCCCCTATACCCCTCTGCCACTTCAGTGTTCATTTATACCCACAGACCTGAATAGGCATGGCAGCCGGTCCTTTTCATTTATTCATGTATCGAAAATTACTATTTGTTTATGTGTGTCACATTTTTAACACAAGATGAAGATATATAACTAGAATCCAAATTTTATAGTAATCTCACTGTATTTCGAGGTACAAAACATATAATTTCTATTAAAATTAGAGCTCTTCATCTGAAGAATTATTCTAGGCAGGTCTCTGTGGGTATCTGACTGGCTTGGTAAAGTAGAGATGGCAGAATGCCCTGACCTCTGACTATCAACTTCCCCACATATGGTTTCAAGATGGTTTGCACTCAAGAGTCAGCTCCGCATGGCAACAGACTTTTTATCCCATCTCACACTGAATTGAACTCCGTCTTCTCTATAGAAACTGTTTGCCTTACAGCTTTCTTTATCTACATTTTACCTCCCTTTCCTTGACCCAAAACATTTCTTGGTCCTTGACTCTTCCTTTTGTCTTCCATCTCACAGTCAGACTACCAGGAAACCCTTCAAAGTGCATTTGATTTGATTGCTATTTCCAGTCTCTCTTGGAATTCCTGCTTCAAATGGGCTTCACATGTCCAAGTGATGATGGCTTCCTGTGAGGTCCAGAAGTTATTCTTTATACAATTCTGAGGAAAAAGCAACCTAAAGTGTACATGAGCTCATGCAATCCCACCCTCTGTGCCATGAGCATGATAAAAAATCAGGGTCCTCAGAAACAGTTTAGCTGCTCAGCTTCGCCTCTGACCCCTCACCTCTCATTCACTCCCACTCTCCAGTGGCCCCAAACAGACCTCGTGTATTCTTATCTAATGCCACTGCTTCAGCTGTTCTTGGGCCGACTTCCTAGCCCAAGAATGTCTTCCCTGGAGGTCTTCATGGCTAATGGTGTTTCTTCCTTTAAGGGTTTACTCAAGTCAGCTTTGCATGAGATCCATCCTGACCATCTGTGTCAAACACCAGCTTTCAGCTTTTCAATCATCCCATTACTTTACTCTCCTATCTTCTGCCAGGACACTTACTCCTTTCTTACATATTGTACAATTTATTTCTTACACCTTCTGTTGACTATGCAATGATTCTATGGGCTCCACTGTTTTCACCAGTTCTTGCTAATGAGTTGTGTTCTGAAGTGAAAGGTGGCATTTCCAGCTATAGAATTTAATTGTTCATGTCCAGCACCCTACTGGGGTGCTCCCACTCTCATAAAGTTGTGATAGAGAAAGCAAGAGGCATCAACAAGGCTGCCATAAGGCTCGGATTTGAGAGCTATTTAGCCACACCAGGTAACCTAACCACTCTGATGCAAAGCCTAGCATCACCCAGCTGGGGATATCAGACTTTTCCCAGATACTACACACAACAGATGTCCAAGAATGTGCTGGAAACCTATTGGCCTTGATATAAAACTATATACTCACTTGCTTTACATAAAGCCCAGAAGACATAGCCAATGACTGAAGACTGATAGACAGGAGACTGTAGGTGGGAGGGGACTATCAGCTCAGTTGTCAATTATCTGGATGCTGATTAAGCCTACCCCCCAATTCCCTGTTTCTATTGGTGAAGAGAAGTACCTGAAGTTAGTTTGGTGGCTCATCTTAAACAAGCTGCCTCCAGGGCTGCAGTGATCAGCCCTGTGGTTAAGACCTTCACAAGAGCCAGCTTCCAGCTTTATCCTCAGTAGGTATAGGTGGGCCTGGGAAGCCCTGTCTGCCCCCCTTGATGATTGTGAAACAACCACCACACTCTAAGAATCACTTCGTTTAACAAATAGACAAATGCCAGCATTTTTTTTAAATCGAGAGATATTTTAAAAATGCACCTCATGTTTTCAAAAGAATATCAAACTAGCCATCACAGTTTACACATCATTGGAGATTTTGATTGGGGTTATGGCACATTCCCATTTTCTCAGGAGACTTCTGGAGTACTCCAACTGTCCTGGCCCACCAATCACATCACTCCTTTAGTTCTCCCAGTTGCCCACCGGTAGATGATAAATTGTGTGGCCATTCTACTTACACTTGTTTACCTCCCTTATTTCCATATGATAAACGCTTATATAATTGTTTAAGGTTTGGGCCTCAAAGGTCTTAATCCTAACCAGGTGGCAGCCTTGGGAAAAAGTAAGCCTGGGGAAATCGGTGAGGAAGGCCCAGCTCTGGCGACTGACCATAAATCTTTGCTTTCCATGGGAATCAGTGGGGTATAAGTAGTGTGTGTGGGGGTGAGGGGTGGTGGTGGAAATGTCAGGCACAGAGAGGTTGAAGCTAGACTCCTCTAACTATCCCAAAGCCTGAATGAGTTGGGGCCCACCCTTAGTGTCCAAAGCAGTTCAGGAAAGGTTCTCAGGGTGAGGGTTTAAAATGTCAAAAATACTGACTGTAAGAGAACAGGAAGCATCAATTCAGGTGTTCCCTCCCCTCTACAGGGGGAAGAAAACCAGAATTCATCTTTCTGATAAGGGATCACTGCTAATTTTTTTTCCCCCAGCTGTCTCAGAGCCTTATAAAGGGTCAAAGCATGCATTTCATCTGCCTCACTAAAACTTCCTGAGGCCCACATTGCTAGCTTGGGATATCTAATGGTTATTGGGAATGAGTCTGTGGAATACTTCACTTCCTGCCTGAAGAAGCTCCACTGGGAACCCATCTCTTTCTAGAGTAGGGAGGACTCCCTGATGTCAGCTATGGAGTATAAGCCAGGCAGGTCCAACAGGGAGGATGAGTCACTGTCCTTCCTTCCCCTTGTGACAACTTCTGGTTATTTCCAGGCTTTTCATGACTTTCAACACTAATACTGCTGAAGGTGATTAGAATGCTGATTTTTTTTTTTGTCCGCCAGACTGTCCTCGCTGGCTGGTTCTTGATAACCACAAGTATTTTCACCTGCATCTGTTTCTCCTCTCTTCTTAATGCTGAATACAGCTGGCCAAGCTTTAGTACAATAAAAATGTGGCCGAATGGGTGCCCTGTTTCATCTCTAAGTTATTAGATAACTTGACTACAGTTTCTCTCCAAAACCCTAGTTTGGGGAACACGGAAGTTTAGGGAGCGGCAAAAGGAAACATGAGGGAGAGAGTTGACTGCTTGCCTAAAGTGTAAAAGGCAGGGGACATTTGTCACCCCCAAAGCAAAAGAGTGGGCAGAATTTACTCGTATTTATTAAACATTTTCTTTATGGAAATATTATGCTTTGGGGGGTAAATAAAATACCTTAAACTGACAGTGCTAACCTCCTGGGTGGCCTAAATTCAACCTGAACTCTTTGTAACTGCTGTCATTGGTACCCACGCAAAGCTGTCATAGAATGCTCAGGCTGCCACAGGAAAATATAGGAGCAAAGTTTCAACAACAAAATTCATATTCTTACAGTTATGAAGCATAATTCCGAAGATCAAATCCTGGCACTCTGGCTTCTGGTGAGGGCTTTTTCCATGGCTTGCAGATGGCTACCTTCAGTATCTTCCGGGGTGGGACAAAGTGGGGCGGGTCAGGGCGGGGCGAGGCGGGGATAGGGAGCAGGGGCAGGGCAGAAGGGAAGAGGAACCGGTGGGAGGAACCAATTTCTCTCTTTACAAGGCTTGTAGGCCTATGGGATTAGAGCGCTGCCCTCATAACCTTATTAGCTTTAATTACTTTCTGAAAGCATGTCACATAGTCATGCGGGAAGAGAACTCTGCCAAATGAATTTTTGGAGGACCACAATTCCCTCCCCATCCTGTGCATACTCAGGGCCCACTAAGCTAGGAGCTTAGTACAGGCTGAAGGACCTCACAAGAGGAGAAGCTGTTCTGTTTAGGTCAGGCCACCAGGTGTGCACCAGGAGTGGAGGGGGCAGCCTGCTAGGAGGAGGGGTCAGTCCTGCCTCTCTGGACTTACCGTGAGGAGCACTGGGCTTTGCCAAGCTCTTTAGGGGGCAGAAGGAAAGATTCGGGTGATAATGGAGAGAGCAGCAAAGGCAGACATTTGGGAATCGGAAGCATGAGAGATCAATGAAAAGGTTGGTCTGGGACAGTTTTCAGACTTCTTCTTGCTTTTCTAAAGTGGTTTTTAATGCGTTTTCCTTTATGTTGCTGACGTGGGAAGTTAATGGAAGACGGCTCTTCATTTCCCCGGCTTTCTGGCTCATCGTCACCTGCCTATCATTGGGTTCCAAGGCATCTGCTCTGCTCTATTTCAGCCTTCCTCATCTCCCCATATTCACCCTCTTCCAGCTCCTTTCCCACACACCCTGCTCACTTGACAGGCAGCACTCCACCTGACTGCGTTAACCTCCCGGCATCTGCCGTACCTTGAACGTCAGTCTGGAGAGGAGAGAGTTAAACTCCTCTTTAAATGTGGGAACCCCATCATTGGGTACTTGGTATTAATTTTTTGTCTAAATTTCTAAGTTAGATGTCATTTCCCACAGAGATACGGACTTCGATAGACACTCCCCTCCTCTCCTTTCATCTTTTCGGGTTTTAGTATGTAGATCACATTGTATTAAGTTTAAGTAATCTAAAACAATTACAGTATACATATGTGCAGAGGCATGTAAGTTTGCATGTACACCTTCACATGTATGCACAATGTGTTTTCTTGGTGATTGGGTGGGTCGAGGGTCATATCAAAACAGTTTGCCCCTAATTAGCAGGAGCTCTGGTGACCCTAGTGTCTATGCATGCTACTTTCCATGCAGATCTTCTCATGCTCCTAAGACAAGATGATTGTATCCAGAGTTTCGTGGGTTTGCTTCTGCAGACTCTAGCACATAATAGCTTGAGAACTGAAGTGTAAAGGCATCATTTGTGTGAGCCTGGATTTAGGCCACTGTCTCTGAACGTCTCCTAATAAATTATGAATATGGTATCTGAGAGTACACGATTAAACCATTAGCAAAATTGTTTTATTGCCTCCGTTGACAAGGAGATAGATGTGTCATCTCAGGGAGTGTGATGTCAGGAAATGTCTAAGCAAGCAGAGCTTAAAGGAAGACAGTTGCAAAAAGGACTAAGACATTCTTGAAGCTCACTTTTGCTGACATAGCAATGATGCTCAAGAAGGTTTGGGGTTCTAATCCATACTCCACCACTTCCTAGCTAGGGCATCTGTATCCAATTATATAGTCTTTCTATAGTTTTGTTTCATATAATAATGTGGAAGTACTAGGGTACCAAGTCATATAGGTGTTGGGAGGATGACATGGAGAATATGGGTCACTTGATTTGAACATGGCTTGGGTGTGGACCCCAGGGGTTCATCTGTTCAAGGCTCAGTCTCCTGGATGGTGTTTTAAGAAGTGATAGAACTGATGGAGACAAGAACAGTGGAAGATGACTGAGTCATAGGGGATCAGAAATAGGAGTTAAGATAGTTCTCAGGAGATCCTTAGTTTTGTAGAAAAGATTGTTACAGAAAAAAACAAAATGGACCCTTCTCCTTACTGTGGTTTGCTGTTTTTACCATGCCATTTTTCTCTTCCATAAGTACTCTTTCTTATATTGCCATCCACCATGATGTGGCATAACCAAGAGGGTCCTTGCCCAAGCCTTTGTTGCTTGGGTTTTCAACTTCCAAAACTGTAAACTTAGCTAGGCAGTGGCGGCACACACCTTGAATCTCAGCACTTGGAGGGTAGAGCCAGGTGGATCTTTAAATTCTAGGCCAGCCTGGTCTACAGAGCTAGTTCCAGGACAGCCAGGGCTATACAGAGAAACCCTGTCTCGAAAAACCAACAAACAAACAAGTGAGAAACGAAGAAACAAACAAACAAAAAAAAAAGACCCAGTAAATTAAACAAACCTCTTTTTTTTTTTAATAAGTAACTTCAGCCTCAAGCATTTCATGATCACAATAGCAAAGTAATGAAAAATGTGTCAAACATTAGGCACAGAGTCTGGATAATTGTAAATATTCAATGAATACTAGTAATTATTATCATGCATCGATATAACATCTTTTATCCTATTATACTCTGGAGATCTCATTTCTAAGACACACAGAAAAGGCAAGAAAAATAATACAGAAATACCCTTATTTTTGCAACTTCTTATCATGGTTACCCCTTAGGGTACATCAATTAGCTAGTGATGGATCTGTGCTCATTAACAAAACTTACTGATGATAGATATGTTCTGTATCTAGGCACTATCTCTTCACATATGTCTAGGGTGACTAAGGACCTGGGTTTTCATTTTACTTAATTTATGGTGGAGGGCGCCCGAGCCTCAGATGAGTCTGGGCACTGCTCTGCTCCCCAACCTCACCCATCAACCCCTGCTCCCTTCTACCTGAACACCCCCAGACAAGAGTGGACCTGCCCAGACTGGAAGGCCCACCCTGAGTCTGGACACACCTCACCCTTGTCCACCCACCGCCCTCTGCCATCCGGCTGCCGCCAGAGCCTGAGACCTCCACCTGCCACCTGAGGGATGGAGAGACCCCACCTGCAACCACTGGAAGAAGGGATGAGAAGAAGACAGAGTAAGAACGCACTCAACAACAGAAAGACCAATATGACACCAGCAGAATCTAGGGACTCCACACCAGCAAGAACTGAAAAGCCCAACATAGAGGATGAAGAAGAGATAGATCTTAAAAATTATTTTATGAAGATGATAGAGACCATTAAAGAGGAAACAAGAAAATCCCTTAAAGAAATAGAAGAAAACACAAGCAAAAAATTACATGAAATAGAGGAAAAGACAAACCAAAAAATTCAAGTAATAAACAAATCCCTTAAAGAATCTAAAGAAAACCAAGAAAAAACAAGTGAAGGAAACAATTCAAACAGTTCATGGTTTGAAAGCATAATTAGAAACAATAAAGAAAACACAGAATGAGGGGATGCTGGAAATAGAAAAGCTGGGTAAATGATCAGGAACCACTGATGGAAGCATAACCAATAGAATACAAGAGATGGAAGAGAGAATCTCAGGTGTTGAAGACCATTAGAGGATATACAGTCATCGACCAAAGAAAATCTCAAGTCCAACAAATCCCTAACACAAAATATCCAGGAAATATGGGACACCGTAAAAAGACCAAGCCTAAGAATAATAGGTATAGAAGAAGGTGAAAAAATTCAGCTCAAAGGTACAGAAAACTTATTCAACAAAATCATTGAAGAAAACTTCTCCAACCTAAAGAAGGATATGCCTATGAAAGTACAAGAAGCTTACAGAACACCAAATAGATTGGACCACAAAAAGAAGTCCCCTCACCACATAATAATCAAAACACCAAACTTACAGAATAAAGAAAAAATATTAAGAGCAGCAAAAGAAAAAGGCCAAGTAACATACAAAGGCAGACCTATCCAAATTACACCCGACTTCTCAATGGAAACTTTGAAAGCCAGAAGATCATAGATAGATGTTCTACAAACTCTAAGGGAACATGGTTGTCAGCCTAGACTACTGTATCCAGCAAAGCTTTCAATCACTATAGATGGAGAAAACAAGATATTCCATGACAAAACTAGATTTAAGCAATACATATCTACAAATCCAGCCCTACAGAAATTAATGGAAGGAAAACTCCAATGTAATGAAGATAATTATGCTCAAAAAACCATAGGCAATAGATAATCCCACTTTACCAAACACCAAAAAAAAAAAAAAAAAAAAAAGGTCAGGAAATCTACACACAATAACATCACCAGCAACAAATCCAAAACAAACAAGAATCAACACTCAATAGTCATTAATATCCCTCAATGTCAATGGTCTTAACTTGCCTATAAAAAGATACAGGCTAACAGAATGGATATGAAGACAGAATCCATCCTTCTGCTGCATACAAAAACACATCTCAACTTCAAAGACAGATGGTATCTCAGAGTAAAGGGTTTGGAAAAGATTTTCCAATCAAATGGACCCAAGAAACAAGCTGGTGTAGCAATCCTAATATGTAACAAATTAGACTTCAAACTAAAATCAATCAAAAGAGATGAAGAAGGGCATGTCATATTTATCACAGGAAAAGTCCATCAAGATGAAGTCTCAATCCTGAACATCTATGCCCCAAATACAAAGGCACCAACATTTGTAAAGAAACATTCCTAAAGCTCAAATCACACATAAAACCTCACACACTTAGAGTAGGAGACTTCAACACCCTGCTCTCGCCACTAGATAAGACCACCAGACAGAAACTTAACAAAGAAACAAAAGAACTAACAGATGTTATTACCCAATTGGGTTTAACAGATATCTATAGAACATTCCATCCGAACACAAAAGAATATACCTTCTTCTCAGTGCCATATGGAACCTTCCCTAAAACTGACCACATACTCAGCAATGTAGCAAACCTACACAGATAGAAAAAAAATGGAATAAGCCCCTGTATCTTATCAGACCACCATGCTTTAAAGTTAGAATTCAACAACAACACAAATTGCAGAAACCCTACAAACTCATGGAAATTAAATAATGAGCAATTGAACCGTTCCTGGGTCAAGGAAGAAATAAAAAAAAAGAAATTAAAGACTTCCTAGAATTCAATGAGAATGAAGACACAACATACCCAAACCTATGGGATACTTTGAAAGCAGTGCTAAGAGGAAAGTTCATAGCACTAAATGCCCACATGAAGAAACTAGAGAATAGTCACACTAGAGAAATAACAGTGCAACTGAAAGCTCTAGAACAACAGGAAGCAAACACTCCCTGGAGAAGTAGACGCCAGGAAATAATCAAACTGAGGGCTGAAATCAATAAAGTAGAATCTAGGAAAACACTACAAAGACTCAATGAAACAAAGAGTTGGATTTTCGAGAAAGTCAACAAGATAGACAAATCTTTATCCAAGCTAACCAAAAGGCAGAGAGAGAGCATGATAATCAACAAAATCAGAAATGAAAAGAGGGACATAACAGTGGACACTGAAGAAATCCAGAGAATCATCAGGTCATACTTTGAAAACCTGTACTCCACAAAATTCGAAAAACTAAAGGAAATGGGAAATTTTCTGGATAGATATCACTTACCAAAATTAAATCAAGAACAGATAAGCAAGTTAAACACAACTATAGCCCCTAGTGAAACAGAAGCAGTCATCAAAAATCTACCAACCAAAAAAAGCCCAGGCCCAGATGGATTCACTGCAGAATTCTACCAGAAATTCAAAGGAGAGCTAATACCAGTACTCTTCAAATTGTTCCACACAATGGAAGCAGAAGCAACATTGCCAAGCTCTTTCTATGAGGCTATAATTACCTTGGTACCCAAGCCACACAAAGACAGAACGAAAAAAGGGAATTACAGACCAATATCCCCCATGAACATCAATGCAAAGATATTCCACAAAATACTGGCAAATTGAATCAAAAAACACATCAGAGAAATCATCCACCATGATCAAGTTGGCTTTATCCCAGGAAAGCAGGGATGGTTCAACATACAAAAATCCATCAATTTAATCCACCATATAAACCAACTGAAGAAGATAAACCACATGATCATCTCACTAGATGCTGAAAAAGCTTTTCACAAAATCCAATATCCCTTCATGATAAAGATCTTGGAGAAATCAGGAATAACAGGAACATACCTAAACATGATAAAAGCAATATACAGCAAACCAACAGCCAACATCAAACTAAATGGAGAGAAACACAAGGCTATTCCTCTAAAATCAGGAACAAGACAAGGCTGTCAATTCTCTCCATATCTTTTCAATATTGTACTTGAAGTCCTAGCTAGAGCAATAAGACAACAAAAGGAGATCAAGGGGATACAAATTGGAAAGGAAGAAGTCAAACTTTCACTATTTGCAAATGATATGATAGTTTACATAAGTGACCCAAAATACACTACTGGGGAACTACTACAGCTGATAAACACCTTCAGCAATGTGGCAGGATACAAGATTAACTCAAGAAAATCAGTAGCCCTACTATATACAGAAGATAAATGTGCGGAGAAGGAATTCAGAGAAACATCACCCTTTACAATAGCAACTAACAAAATAAAATATCTTGGGGTAACACTAACCAAAAAAAACAAGAAAGACCTGTATAGTAAGAACTTTGAGTCTTTAAAGAAAGCAATTAAAGAGTATACCAGAAAATGGAAGGATATCCCATGCTCTTGGATAGATAGGATCAACATAGTAAAAATGGCAATCTTGCCAAAAGCAATCTACAGATTCAATGCAATTCCCATCAAAATCCCAACACAATTCTTCACAGACCTTGAAAGAACAGTACTCAACTTCATATGGAAAAACAAAAAACCCAGGATAGCCAAAACAACCCTGTACAATAGAGAAACTTTTGGGGGCATCACCATCCCTGACTTCAAGCTCTATTATAGAGCCATCGTCCTGGAAACAGCTTGGTATTGGCACAAAAATAAATAGGTTGAGCAATGGAATTGAATTGAAAACCCTGATATGAACCCACACACCTATTAAAATCTGATTTTTGACAAAAAAGCTAATGTTATACAATGGAAAAAAGAAGGCATCTTCAACAAATGGTGCTGGCATAACTGGATTCAGACATGTAGAAGATTGTAGATTGATCCATATCTACTGCCATGCACTAAACTTAAATCCAAATGGATCAAAGACCTCAACATAAATGCAGCCATACTGAACCTCCTAGAAGAGAAGGTAGGTAGCACCCTTGAGCAAATTGGTACAGGACGCCACTTTCTGAACATAACACCAGTAGTTCAAACATTGAGATTGACAATTAATAAATGGGACCTCCTGAAACTGAGAAGCTTCTGTAAAGCACAGGACACAGTCAGCAAGATAAAATGCCAGCCCACAAAATGGGAAAAGATATTCACCAACCCCATATCTAATAGAGGGCTGATCACCAAAATATACAATGAACTCAAGAAGTTAGCCACCAAAACACCAAACAATGCAATTAAAAGTTGAAGTGCAGAACTAATTAGAAACTTCTCACCAGAGGAATTCAAAATGGCTGAAAGACACTTGAGAAAGTGTTCAACATCCTTGGCCATCAGGGAAATGCAACTCAAAACCACTCTGAGATACCTTCTTACTCCTGTCAGACTAGCTAAAATGACAATCTATGCTGGAGAGGATGTGGAGAAAGAGGAACTCTCCTCCATTGCTGGTGGGAGTGCAAACTTGTAAGACCACTTTGGAAATCAGTATGGCGGTTTCTCAGGAAAATGAGAATCAGTCTACCTCAAGACCCAGCAATCTCTCTCTTGGAAATATACCCAAAGAATGCACACTCATACAATAAGGACTTATGTTCAACTATGTTCATAGCAGCATTATTTGTAATAGCCAGAACCTGGAAACAACCTAGATGCCCCTCAATTGAAGAATTGATAGAGAAAATGTGGTATATTTACACAATGGAATACTACTCAGCAGAAAAGAACAATGGAATCTTGAAATTCGCAGGCAAATGGATGGAACTAGAAGAAACCATCATCAGTGAGGTAACCCAATCACAAAAAGATAAATATGGTATGTACTCACTCATTCTTGATTTTTAGACATAGAGAAAACGATCACTAGCCTACATTCCACACTGCCAGAGGAGCTAAGAAATAAGGAGGACCCCAAGAGAAGATTGTAAGTCCCTTGAAGAAGGGGATGGGGACAAGAACTCCTGACCAAATTGGAGCCCAGGGGCAGGGAGAGGAAGGAGAGTCTTCATCCAGTTGCTGTTCGAAGCAGAAACAGACACTCATAGCTAAAAAATGAACCATACTACTGGAATTCAGTTGTGGAGAGGGAGGAGGGTTGATCAAAGGAGCCAAGACGGGGATGGAGAGACCTGTAGAAATAGTGGACCTGACCTATTGATAGAATGGAGACCCTAGTCATAAAACTGGGGAAAAAGCATTGGACCAAACCAAATCTTCTGAATGTGGGTACCAACTAGGAGCCCAAGACAGTCTATAGATCCTCTAACAGCAGAGCCAGTCTTTATCCCTAAGCACAAATGGACTTCGGGAGCCCATTCCCTATGGAGATACTATTGCAGCCCAGATAAAGCAAGGAGGGTCTAGACCCTCCCCCAAACAATATGACAGACTTTGTAGGTCCTTGGCAGAGGGTCTCACTATCCCTGGAGAGGAGTCGAGGGGTGGGTTGTGGTGGGTTGGGCGGGGAACATGTGAGGAGGGGAGGGTGAGGGAATGGGGGTGATGGATATGTAAATATGAGTAATTAAAAATAATAAAATGGAAAAATATTAATTTACATTAAATACAGGAATCAGAACAAGCATAACTAATGTCCCTCAGAACATTCTTGAGTACAGCAGTATCATTTACTTATTAAATTGAAATGCATGAATATAAATTGGTACAATGATGATGATACAGTCAGAGCAACAACAACATAAATAAAGCAAATAGATAATCTTAAAAGACAAAATGGCACCCAAACTCAAGCCAGATACTGGATCCAGTAATCAATCCAAGAAAGTAAGATGCATTCTATCCTTTTATCTGGTTGTCCAAGATAATTGTGGATTTGTGTAAATTTGTACTTTCTGCTGAATTTTGGACAACTCCCAGCAGATGCAACTTCTATATGACCTATTTGTTGCAGACTAAAACACACAGCACTCCAAAGGTAAGAACAGAGGCATAGACAGGAGATTGGTCCAGAGGCTCTTACGCCAGCTAGCCTGGAGTATGGAGCACAGCAGTAGAAACAGGAGAGATCCTCACTCAACAAGGTAGAAGGCAAAAACCAACTTCAAAAAGTTGTCCTCTGACTGATGCATTCACACACATAGACACACACACACACACACACACACACACACACACACACACACACACACATAGACACACACAGACACACATAGACACACACACACACACACACACACACACACACACACATTCTAAGAAAAAGAAAACTGCTCAATATGTCAATATGGAGTTTCTGACATCAAGTACTCTTGTCTATGAACTCTTTTCCTGAACCAGTTATTGGAGTAGTCATTATATGCTTTGTGCATGAATATTTTGGTAGGCAGTTTCTAAAGTCATCTGATAATCTATCAAACACAAATCTAGGCAGTTCTGTCTGTGAAGGAATTTTGTTTATGAAATACCACCAGTTTCTCATGTGCTTCCCACCAGCTCTAAAACTGTAAAAAAGCCCCTAACTAAATGCTTTCCTTTATAAGAGTTGCCTTGGTCAGTCAGGCATTGTGGCACTTGTCTTTTATTTCAGCACTTGGGAGGCAGAGGTATACAGATAGATATCTGTGAGTTTGAGGCCAGCCTGGTCTACACAGAGTGTTCTAGGACAGCCAGCTCTAGATACAGAGACCCTGTCTCAAAATATCAATAAATAATCATATATAATAAAATACATAGATAAATAAAGAATTGCATTGGCTATGATATCTCTCCACAGCAATAGAACAGCAACTAAGGTCATACTTTAACCATACAACCTGAAAAAAATTAAATTTGCAACAACCTAAAGTAATTGAGTTGAGTCTTTTCCTACTTGAACCTCTAACTTGATTCTCTGCTTCATCCCCTGGAAGAGGAAGTAGCTATCCCATTCCTTGATATGATTTCCTTTTTCCTTATGATAGATTGAACCCAGGGCCTCATGCCACCTATGCAGTTGCCCTACTTCTGCTAGCTTTGAGCTAGCCCAGACAGAATCCAATCACGCAAGACTTCCTTCTTATAAAACTTTGAGGCAGTTAGTTGACCTTGTTTTAAATGTCTAAATTCCTAAATTTATGATTTTTGGATCCATGATGCTGAGACATATGTGCTATGTATGTAATGAAACTGAATGTTTTAAAAGGTAGTATTATTTGGAAAAGAAGTCCCTCTTGATTTTTTATAGAATACCTAAGCTTCTATCTATAACATAAATGAGAAGTGACAGCTCTTATCTTCCAAGGGGCAAATGGAAGGAGGAACAGCATTTTTGACCCTCTCAACATATCGCCAAGGACTACAGAAATGCACAGCTCTCTCACTCCATCTCTTTCAGTTTGTTGCAAATGCCCTGTGCAACAACCGCCATCCTACTCCCACCCCATCACCCCATCATGGGCTTAGCTAAGATTCGAGAAGACACTGAAGGAATCCTCAGCTTGGTCAACAGCAATCCCCAAAGGTTTACAGCTGTGAAGAGCTTTCTTCCTTGTTGCAGCTGCTGAATTTTCCTTTTCCTTAGCTCGTCCATATTATTCTGGGGACAGGGGTAGCCACTCTTTGCCCTTTCTTAACATGGAGCAGTAATCTTTCTTTATATATTCCTCAAGCTAAATCCATGTGACTGTTTTGACTAGTTACTTGGACATTTAACCAGATTCTACCTTCTAATATCTTTCAAAGAAAACCAGACCATGTCTCTAGGCTTCATGAAAATCACATCTAATGAAAACACAGCAGTCTGCATATATCCTAAAGAAATTATTGACAGATGTCTATGTCTCTCTTTGTGTGGGAAGTCATGTGCATTTTTCATGATGATAGAAGTGATAAACCCTAACTTTGGTTAAGCACTTACTTATGTGTCCAGCCCTACATAGGCATTTTATGTGTCCTAATTTGCTCAATTGTAAAAGTCTTTCTCTGAGAAAGGTATTATAATTTCCAACCTCATGCCTTTTGTGCAATAAATGAGTGGCTATTTAAATAACTGGCTCCAAACACATAGTTAATAAGGGGAGGAGTTCACATCTCAGAAAATTGTGATCTCCAGGTTGTGTAATTTGCTGCTTATACTCTGAAATGAGACACACTTTGTCATCACTTACAAAGTGCACTGTTCAGCAGAAGAGGAAGGGCCCTTCTGACACAACAAATTATCTCTGCTCGGAGAAGCAAATACACGAATACTAGAAAAGCATTCCCCCTTTTCTTGCCATAGCTATTGGCAGTAAATATGAGAAATGAGTGAATCTGCTTTCAAAGTTCTGCCTGAAGCTGAGAAAATTTCAATGAAGTCCCATAAGACAGAGAGCACAGTTTAAGGAGTTTGTAACAAGACAGAAGCTTTTTGTTCAACTTGTGAGATAAACAGGACTTGGAAGGTGATTGCCTGGAACCTTGTTCCTTCCTAAGCCCCATTACTGAATGTTAGAGTTGAAACAGGGCAGCAAAACCTCTCTTGATCCTGGGCTATGTGTTACTCTCAGTAACGAATTTACACTGTGTGTTCACATAGGTGCATATGGCTAAAGTATACAAGAGGCATTTTTTTTTCTCCACAGAAAAACAGATTATACAGCTATTCAGTTTTCGTATCATTGCTCCAAATGGTTTTTGAAAACAACCAGCACCATTGTCAGGCTACTGACATTGTGTGTTTCAGAGGCTTGCATATCCTGATGCTCTGCCAATCAAAATGTGTCCTGAATAATGTAGAAAGAGTATCCAGTATAGAGGATTCTCAGTGAACCTATGCTAAAGTAAATAGCTACTTTGAAGGGTCTATTTTGAAGATAAATACATGCTTCATTGGATTTAAATTAAGAGCCCAAATACAAGGTTCTTCATCTCTTACCTAAGTATGGTGATAGCTAATAGCTTTCTCTGTCTTTGCACCTTCATTCTCTTCCACTCCCAAGTTCATTTAGAATATTTCCCACAGAGGCTCTTAATCTAGATACATGATGGAATTTTATGGTCCTTAAATGTAGATGAGAATCATTTATTTATTTACCAGTTTTTAACTGAAGCTTACCATTTTCTTCTGTCACAAATGGAGACAAACTTTAGTACTATATGCACTTGCTGCTGAACAAAAATCACAGATGTTTCTCTGTCTCATTACAGTGCTAGCGAATATCCTCAAATGCATTTGTGCCCATCATCAACCCAAATTATGATGGTTATTGGACTTGCTGCTAGATCTAGTTTTTAATGAGTTAGTAAAGAAGCAAATGTTTATTACAGGCTTATTTTCTGATTTCGACAACTGTATTTCTAAATAGTTGGTCTCCTTTGAAATCTTATTTATGTGTTTTTATTTCACCTAGAGAAGGAAGCCACCATTAGGCTTTCTAGATTGCTAAAGATACTTACGATACCCACACCCAAATTAGAACCCTTGATCTAAAAGGTTTTTCTTTTTCTTCTAAAATTAGGTGTACAACAGCACTTTCCAGTAGAAGTTTTCACATTGGTGGACATTATCTGTACCTGTCTGGTTCCATACAGCCACTGCTAGTCACATATGGATGTGGAACACTTGACATGTGACCAGCATGATAGAGGAAGTGAAATTTTAACTGAATTTAATTCACTTAGCTGCAATAACGAAGATGAGTACCATATTGAGAGTGCAGTTCTAGAAGGTATGTAGTAGACATGACTAATAAATGGCTAACAATGACTAAGAAATCACCAGATAGTTTAAATAACAGAAATCTATTACTTAAAGTGCCAGTGTGATATCCCACGGGGGACAGAGCCATGGGTCAGCGGATATTCATTGAACAGGTGACATTTGAGCTGAGACCTGAAGGTTAAGAAATATCCTGCTGTAGGGAGAAATTAAGGAAGATCATCTGCTGGATGTGTGAGACTGAAGGCTCAGCTACCTAGAGCGCTGGGGGAAGCAGCTGCAGTAGGGCAGGGAGACAGGGGAGAGCTGGGGCCAGATTGCCACTGCTCAGTCAATGAATATAAAGATTTTGAACTATTTTTATCCAGCTGTAGTAGGATGACACTAGAGGGCTTTTAAATGAGACAGCCTGACTTTATCAAAATTTCCTAAAACTCATTGGTCATTTGAACTGTAGGAGGCACAGCTTACAGAAAGCCTTAGAGGAACCACAATTATTAAACATCTGGCTGGGCGGTGGTAGCATACACCTTTAATCCCAACACTTGGGAGGCAGAGGCAGGGGGATCTCTGTGAGTTTGAGGCCAGCCTGGTCTACAAGAGCTAGTTCCAGGACAGCCTCCAAAGCCACAGAGAAACCCTGTCTCAAAACTGCCCCCCCCAAAACCCCAAACCAAAACAAAACAAAAAACATCTGGTCTTTTTTTCTTCAAAAAAAAAATGACACCCGTTCACTAGGAAGGCTGGAGTGGATGTTGTCTAATAACCCCATGATTCTTTGCTATTCTATGGAGTCAGCCTGAATTCCCCCAAATCCTGAGCACTGCTTAGGTTCTAACCCTGAGCTTTGTCTCTCAGTGAATACAACCCATCCCTATGAAAGAGGTTCCATGTACTTTGCATCCCCCATCAATAGAATCTAACCTTACTCTTATACAAATCCTTCCTCTGGAGATACTTACCCTGAGCTATGCTTATCAGTCAAAAGAACTCATTCTTACTGTAAAGTCAGAAGTGCTTTGCTACTTTGCAAGGGAGTTTCAACGTAGCTATTCTTGAAGTTTGTTGTGATAATTGTCACATGGCAACTTTCCCCTAAAGTTGTACTGTGCTTAGATGCATAAGAAAAAATAAACTATGATGTCAGACTTTGCAAGTTTTGACCCAGAACCTGCTAAATTGGTGCTTAACTGAGTCTCATTCTTCACTCCACAATGATGGTTTTACTGCTGTCCGTGATGCTTGCAGGGACCCCTAACATTGAATAATGGGTTGTAGGATGGAGGCTGGGGTCCAGTTGGAATAATTATAGGAGTCCCAGTGTGAGCTGGATGGCTCATGGTGATAGTAATGACTAGGATCTATAGATAGTCTAGACAAAATGAGCAACATCTTCTAAGGGGTTGTTGGGGATTGCAAGAAAGATAGGAATAAATATTAAAGACTAATGCCACTGACCAAGATAATATTGGGATGGGCAATCCAGGGCGAAAAACTGGCAGTTCAGCTGTAGATATCCAAATGGAGATGCAAGCTTAGAATTGTGAACAAAGGGAGGATGAAGAATTAGAATTCGAGAGTTGCAGCAGAAATGGCTTTACAAGATATTGGGTGGAGGCCATCTGTCACCAACACAGGCTGGCAGAGCAGGAACTCAGGAGTGGTTGGATATGGCCAGCATCTAAGTAGGCTGCTTGTCCCCTGCAGATGAAATTCATTCTCTACTTCATGCAACATGAACAAATTCCAAGATCACCAACGACCAACAAATTCGGTCGCTGGTGATCCAGCGTACACACTGCTAGAGAGTACGCTGTTTGCAAAACAACACAAATGGGTAGAGTCAGGAAGAGAGAAAAACCAAGAGCTATTAATGAATTCCAGATTCACCCATAAACTCCAAAATACATACCAGAGCAACTGTTCCACAGGGAACAACACTGGAATGTAAACACAGTCAAGCAGACCCAGGTTAAAATCCTGACATCAATATTGGCTCTTATTATTACCCTTGGACACAGTAAGACTTAAGCCTATAAGGCATAAAGCCTGATACCTAACACAGAAGACATACTCAAAACACACCAGCTCTTTACACAAAATACCTGGTTCAGTGTTAGTGAACAGTCGCTGTGCCATAGGCTTAAGCAATGTACCTAAGGTGTTACAAGAGGAAAGCCTGTGATCATGCACAGCATTGACTCCTGGCTCGAGAACTACCTGAGTTGGGCTCTGTTCCTTACTTCTCACCTATGTTTCTCACAAATAATTTACATTTCAGTGACTTTCCAAAAACTGGATACAGGACTCCCTTGCTTCCTAGGACTGTCTTCTGCTCTCTGGCAGGAAAATGTACAGGTGTCTACATTTTTCCTTTCAAATAAGTATAGGTTCCAGGGGAATTTTCCCTCTTTGTTATTTTCCCCTTTCCTCTTCTCAGCCCACCTTAGTCCCTCCAGAAAACTTCACCAGCTTACTCAGCATCCAGGGCTGAAGCATTGCTACCTCCACAACCTACCATTACACATGTATATTAGCTAAAGTCCTGCTGAGTCGGCTTTCTCTGTGCATCCTATGTAATAAACCTCCAGCCACTTTGCATGGAAGACACAAAGAAATGGTAGACAATTTATTTATCCCAGCAGATCAATAGGAAACCTGGAGCCCTTCCAGGGAAAAGTGTCTTTAAACCTCCCCTCATTTCCTGGAGTGTGTGTTCTCCATCTCTGTTTATTATGTACACCGGTGATTCATGCACCCAGTGGGAACACTTCAGATGAGCAATCACCATGGCACAAGGGCACTTTGCAGAAATCACAGTAAACAGGCTTACATGATACACACTCTCCTCTCTTTCTTCCTCTACATCTCACCCTCCCTTTTTTCTCTCTCTTCCTTTTCCTCCCTCTCTCACCTTTTTCTCCTTCCTCACCTCCCTCCCTCTATCCCTCTTTCTTTCTTTATCATTTTCCTGCCTTATACTTGGTTGGTAATTAGCCTGACTCTCTATAGTACAGTTCACAACACATGGGTGCTATTATGTTTAAAGTCAGCATTTCCTAAGGTTAGAGGCCCTACTTTCTTAACTGTCCTCACCGGGTGCATTTATTCAGGGACACACGAAAACTAGCAACTTAAGTTTTCTCTAGACCAGATGAGAAGTGGGAGAGAGGTGGCTCATTCTCTGCTTTTAGCTCATGGCTCTCCTAAAAGTGTGTATGTTACATGATGGCTATATGTATTGGACTTTATCAACTTGGACTCCAAATGGAAAGATATTGGATCTATTTATTTCTCTCCATTGGTAGATGCTTAATGTAATGCCTATAGGTGTCTAGAGACATTTTTATACAAGTCTATCAGGTACTTGGCCATATTCACTATCACTCTTCTTTTTCTCTCCTTTCCCATCATTCTATTTAATCTGTCTTGGTATCTTCTTTCTACCTTCATACCCCATATACATGTATGATTCCATGCATCTACATAAACACTAGGATCCAAAAATGTGAGAAAACATGCAATATTTATTTGATTGGTGTCTGACTTATTTCCCTTATTATGGTATCTCTGGTTGTATCTATTTTCCTAAAAATGATATAATTTCATTCTTTGTGGCTGAATAGAATTCCATTGTAACCATGCTGTTGCTTAAATTCATTTTTCTGTTGATAAACACCAAGGCTGATTTAATGATGTGGCTGTTGTAAATAGTATCGGAATAAGTATGGTTGTGCAAGGATTACTGTGGTGTGCTGACTTGGAGTCTTTGGGGTATATACCCAAGAGTGGTATACATAGCTAGATAGATCCTTTTATCTCTTGTTTTCCATTTGTCACCCTTACACAGCTTGTGCCATTGAAACAATTACCAAAACTATCTGTTAGGATATTTTGACCTTTTTTCTTCATTAATCTGTGACAGAATCTAACGAAGAGTGAGATGTTGCTTGCCTGTTTCTTCACAATGTCACCATCACAGCCATTTGTTTTAATTAGCTATGTCAGAGGTGCCTAGCATCTTTCCAGATGTGTGGGGTAGATGATGGATGGACATAGCATGCCAGGATCTTAGAAAGTAATTGTTCAAAAAATAAAGCCCAGAAAAACCTAACAGTGGTCTTCTCTATACACACAGATGCACAAGCATGCATAGTCACATAACTGTTGGCTCAAGTTCACTTGGCTATCATATTTTGACATCCTAACTTTGGTCCTTAATTGCCGTCATTTCTGGTCACTTTTCTCTCTGCAATTCCCTGGATCCATTAGCTCTATGTGTCATTTTACTGTAATGCAAATGCATTTTTCAAATTGGCTGAGGCTTGTTTTTCCCAGTGGATGGAGAACTGCTTAAAGGCAATTACTGCTTCTTCTCTATTTCTATAATCACAGAATCTAGAGCTTCACCCATTGAAGGCACAGCACTGTTGAATTAATCAAAGGCCCTTCTGAACCTTTTCAGGCCCTTGTGATTTGTGAGTGACTGATGATTTTCTCCCTCAAGAAAACCCAGGACCAGAATTCTGCATGTTATTTTAAGGAATGAATAACTTTGATCTACACACATTAACTCACCATGCTCAGTCTAGTAGAAGGCCAGGACTTGGATGATATAATACATGGACTCAATTCTGCACCTGGCAGTCCCAAGTTAGCTGATAAAATGTTCCACTCACCTTTTAACGACACCAAAAGACCTGCTCTATCACATACAAGGCTAAAAAAGATCCAAAGTCAAGCCAAATGAAGAAGATACTCAGGGTCATTTGTTTACTTCTGATGAATCAAACAAACTATCATGCTAAACATATGGTCCCCATTTACATTCACACCCATGGATGTGGCACTCAGATTATATCCAAGACCAACAGGGATCACTGGCTGAAACATAATGCCAAGTCTTTATAAATGTTCATTTTGGGGTTTTCTTTTCATTTTTTAAAGATATCATCATCATTTTTTTGTCCGTGTTCCCTGTGTATGCCTGGTGTCCCTGGATATTCCTGAAGTTATAGATGGTTGTTAGCCATCATTTGGGTACTGGGACCTAAACTCACATCTTCTGCAAGAGCATCAAGTGCTCATAACCACTGAGCAGTATCTACAATCCCTTCTTTTCACTTTTTAACATTTGTTTTTTTCCAATTATTTAATGTGCAGGCATGTGTATCATGTAGGTGCCTGAATGTCTATGGAGGTCAGAACAAGGCATCAAATTGCCTGGGATTAGAGTTACAGATATTTTTGAGTCACCATGAAGATACTGGTAACTGAATATAGGTCCTCTAGAAGACTAGCCAGTAATCTGAAGAATTGAGCTACCTCTCCTGCCTTGTTATCTTTTTAACAATAGATTCTACTCACATTGTATTCTGTTGAGTTTTTTAAATGATCTAGCTCAATTGTTCCCAGAATTTTAGCAACTGTCTAGAATTTTTCAAAATTACTGGCAACATGGATTAATGTTTCTTCTCTTTGGGTTCTGGAAATTTTTAGAAGGTCTGTGCTGTGGATTATTCCTTTACACTGTGTAAATATATGTCATTGTGATTGGTTTACTAAAGGAGCTGACTGGCTAATAGCTGAACAAGATAAAGTTAGGCAGGACAGCCAGACTAGGAAAATGGTGGCAGGAAGAAGGGCAGAGTCTGGAGTTGCCATCCAGATGCAAAGGGTACAGGGAATGAATGTGCCAGGCTAACAAAGGTACTACACACGTGGTAGAGCATAAATAAGGAATATGGGTTGACTTAAAATGCAAGAGCTAGTTAGTAATAAGCTGAGCTATTGGCCGAACATTTATAATTAATATACACCTCAGTGTGTTTATTTGAGAGTGACTATGGGACAGGGACACTGCCTGCAGTTTGTCACTCTTTATCATAAGTAACAAACTTCAAATCACACCCAAATATCCCTTTAATAGGGAAATTTGACCTCTGCTTCTTCTATGGGTTGTATGGGAGCTTGTGTGGCTGGTCTAACTCAGCATATTATCTCTAATACGCTGTGAGCCATGGTTTGGTATGCTAGAATGGTTTGGTGGTGGTGTCTTTGAGGACTGATAGACAATATGCCTTTCCAATAAAAGAACTCAAATTTACTCCTGACTCTAGCACAGTTCCTATCTGATGTCTAAAGCCAGAGATCTTCATGGCTCATGCTATAGTTAATTTGATAGATACCCAATGGGTTTCTGTAAGACATTTCACCAGTTTTCATCTCTGGGAGACTGTAACCCACAGAGTAACACAAAATACCTTGGCCATATGTCTTCAAGACTGTTCCTGTTGTTTTGGGTTAGAAAAACCATTTCATTTTCTTTCCTTTTTTTTCTTTTGATTTTTCAAGACAGGGTTTCTCTGTGTAGCTCTGGCTCTCCTGGAACTGGATGCATACTCTATATACTTTGCTCTAATGGAATCTTTTCCATACCAGACATGTTCTCTTTTATGAGCCATTATTTGTATCACTTTCACTATCGTTTAATGATCCTGTTTTCAGAGCAATTCTAGATTCATGCAAAGCTGAGAAGGGGCAGAGATTGCCCATATGTATCCTGTTCCTAGACACACACGGCCTACTCCATGAGCTACATCTCCCACTACAGTGAACACTTTCGACATCTTCTGAATCTCACACAAGTCCTCAGTTTTCCCTAGGGCTTGCTGTTGGTGTTTGCATTTTACATGGTCTGTGTTGAAATTCATATCAACCACTACAGCTAACCATACAGGACCACTTCAATGCCCTAAAAATTCTCGCCTCTGCCCTTTCCTTTCCCAGCACCACCTTACAGTTCTTTCCTTCTCAGCCTCTGACTGTTTACTTGCCTATATAAGCCCATTCCTTACCATTGGACTTAAGAGTCTAGCTAGCACTCTGACACACATGTTTTCACTACTATAGCTTAGAGGTTCTACAATTGACTATTTTACCTTTATTTGGCAATGCTTTCCTTTTCTTCTTAGCCAACCTCTGCAAGTCTATGCAGTATGTTCACCATTTCCATATAAACTGTGGTTTATTATCACACCCTTGTGTATATAAAGAATGGTACTGGTGGCCAAAGAGATCTATCCAGTATGCTCTAGCAAAGCCCCTTATTTGTGGCAGTCATTTCCCTTAGGCTTCTGGTCCTGTTCAATCTCACTTCAAGATGAATTTTCTATTTTCCTTCAATTTTAGCTTACACTCAGGGAAGAAGAAGAATAAGAAGAAGAAGAAGAAGAAGAAGAAGAAGAAGAAGAAGAAGAAGAAGAAGAAGAAGAAGAAGAAGAAGAAGAAGAGGAGGAGGAGGAGGAGGAGGAGGAGGAGGAGGAGGAGGAGGAAGAGAATCTGCCCGCCCCAGCAGAGCCTCACTAGAAAACAAGAATTATGAAGGTGGAGACCTGATAATTGGCTGTCCCTCACACTTGAAATAGATTGCTGGTGTGCTGTCCCTTGAATTAATTGCTGCAAGTTGCTGAATAGAGTTGTCAGTGGACACCAACATTCTCTTTCCAAATTCTCCAGGCAATAGCTCATTCCTGAGTTTAGCATCCTAAGACTTTAGTAGGACAGGACACTCATTCTTTCTTCTGAAAATGATCAGAAATGACAGGCAGTAGTAGTATTGCCCTAGGTGAATCTATGGTTCTCAAATGCAAGAGAGTAAAGAGTTCAGTAGGTAACCTGAGGGGAAGTTAAAGACTGGAAACCCCATGTAATTATCTCTCCCATAATGAGGCTTCTTGAGAACACTTGGCTGGCACGAGTCATATCATGGGCTCGGGAAGCTTTAATTGCCCGTTATTTTCAGCATGATGACATTTTAAGGTTTTGTTCCCTAACAGAAGAATGGATAAATACAGCAATTGACTCATGTGTTGATCCAGGGCTATTTTTACCCTTCAGCACCTTCCATTGTCATTCCAGAAGAAGGTGCAACAGTTTCTGGGCAGTCCTCCCACAGAAGACCTAATATATCCACACGCATGCATGCATTGCCTTGGCTCTCAGGAGCATGTAGACCTCTTTGCAGGATGCCGCTGCAGGAGTCAGTGTGAGGCAGTGGGAGGTTGGGGGTTGGGGGACACTGCAGCGTGCAGGCCATTTTCAAAGTCAGACTCCTCTCCACAGGCAGAGGCCATGCCAAGGCTTTATCATATACTGAAAGCCTGGTGTTTCAGATCTCATTTATCCCAAGAAAGCTGTCAGGGATGGCCCCTGCAGGGAGGGCTGACCCAAATTGTGACTTCTTTCAGGCCTGGCAAGCCCCTCTAGGACAAACAGGAAGCGATCACTCAGCATAATGTATTCTCACTGGGAACAAGAAAACAGTCCACTGTTCAGTTCAAAGCAATGAATCCAAGGCCGTAAGTTGGTTTTGGCTCAACTCAACCCTAAAATCAAGTCAAATGGAATGAGTTTATTAATTCAGAGCCTGGAGATTTGATTTGGCTGAATATTCCAGTTGAAGTGTTGAATTCCACCTTGTGTTAGTTACTGTTTTTTCCTTAGCCATTTTGAAGGACTGCTTGGCTTTCCAAAGAAAATGCCATTGTTGGTTTCAGATCCATTCCCAGGTACAGAAGTAATCTCCCAACATACGGTTTCAAGTGAAAGATGGGTTTTAAAGTAAAAACACAGTAGAATGAAAATTTTCTTTCTCTCATTGGGAGCTAGAGAAATTCAGATTTTTCTTGTATAATTTATTTGCCTCTCCTTGGGCTGCTAACACTCAAACTTACCTAGTCTAATTACCTTTGCAGCCAATTAAACAGGGTTTTCCACTTAAATAACGGTACCTGCCAACACAAAGCAGCAGCTCCTGCCTTTGAATTCCTTAAATAAGATGCTTAGGTGCTGTGTAGAGGTATCGAGAAGCCAACAAGAAAATGTGTATATGCTTTCTAGTGGACAGGGTTGTTTCACTAGAGAAGTGAGGTGTGGTAGTTCTGCTATTTTTCATTAGTGTTCACAGAGCAAACACATTCTTAGAATCAGGATAAGTGGCTCTTTCTTCCAACTCATCACTCTTGCCAGGTGTATAGAAGGAATGGATAGGCTGATGCATTTGCTTCTATAGACACAATGGCAGCTGGACAGTCAAATGCTTTTCCTTATTGCAAACACTTCAAGAAATTTGGCGTATAAAGGGATAATTTTAGAACACACAGGCCTAGATTTCCTCAGTTCTCCCTAATTGCTTTGCATTGTGACAGGTGTCATGCTGGTGTGGAAGAGGCTTAAATGGTGTTTCGTGGAAAGGTGACTTCGTAAACTCTGACTATTACTATTTTTAGAATCCAATGCCAGTTTCAGTCCTCTCTAGTCTTGGGGACAAGAGTCCAGGCTGGGCTAGGTGTTGTGGATTTTGAATTCTAGCATCTACTCAGAAGTAAGCCCCATGTCTGGACTGTGTCTGTCTGTAGCCAATACAGTAGTCATGTGCCTTCTGACAGAGTTTATGAATGCTGGGTAATTAATAAATAGAGAGGCAAAGAAAGAGGTACACCCCTATCTGTTTCCCCCTGGGTTCTTACATGTATGTTCTTTCTACTCAGGGTATCAAGTAAGCATTAGTGAGATTGTGCATAGTGGTACATGTTATCCCACTACTGTCAGCATGGGTTGGGGGAGAGGGAATCCTAAGGCAGGAGGTTCATGACTTAGAATACAACCTGGGCTATGTTGTGAGAGTCTATCTCCAAAAGAACCTAAAAATAAGTATCTGATGCATTCTGCTCAAAAATGCTGAGATAGACTTTATTTATTTATTTGTTTATTTACTTATTTATAAATGGGGTCTTGCTGCACAGTACTGCTTGTCCTCAAACATACAGCCCACTTACCTCTACCTGCACCATCACATTTGGTTCCTGAGTTTACTTCTTAATGTCTTGGAGCCACACATAATCTTTAAGGACAGTGGCCAGGATCAACACAGCCATTGTCAAAAACAAAACACTTTATTCAACCAGCCTTCCCTTAGAAATAGTTTAGGCTTAAGAAAAAAAAATAACCATTCTGAAGGTGAAGCCAAAGAATAAAGTTTCTAACTGAAGAATGATGTCAGGATGATGGCGTTGGTGGTGGACCTCTTGTGTCCAGACAGCTGAACTGCTTTCTCGCAAAGGAGGCAATTTGAAACATGTAACACAGGGTGTGTGGCGATAGTTACTTGGACTTTAGTTTGTTTGCTGCTTAGCTGGCAGACAGAGATATATGTGAATGATCAGGGTGCTACTGGGACTTTTTTCTTTCTTTTTAAAAAATAAATCTAAGGAACAGAGACAACAGTCCGCAGGTGCAGCACCAGGCAGGTACTGGGTCTTGGGTGCCCCCTTGTGGTTAACACACTAACACAGAGGACTCTGGGATCTGAAGAGTGTAGACTTAGTCTCTGGTCTTGCTTCTTGCTGTGCATCATCCTGAGCTTTCTATCTTTCAGCAACACAGCCCTCCTTTTAGTTCTCAAATGCGCCATGATGCCTTCTTGTGTCTGTTCTTGCTTACCTCTTTCCACATCATTGTAGTATTCTTTCATTCACTTCCTGCACCTAATTAACTAATTCATCCACCAGTGTTTCCATTGACTTCACTTCTGCATGGAAGAATTCAATGATTCTATACACTAGGCCAATGTTGTGTGTTCAATGCAGAGACATCATCAAGAGGTACACTACTTATCTTGACTGCACTTGGAGACCTTGGTCTCAGGGCTTGACCCTTGAAATGGAATGGCAGTCTCTAGAACTCCATCTAACAACATAATGTTTCTTTGCAATGAGAGCTCTCAGAAGAAAAGAGCAGCTTTTTGAACAAACAACACAACTATTCCACATGGACATCACTAAACTTCATCCAGGACACTAATCATGTTTTCCCATGACCCCTTTCTTCTGTATATCTGTTCTCTAGAAACTGAACTAGGTTCTTTTGTCTTCTTGAACAACTAAAGTATAACAGATGGGTAATACATGTTTATTCAGTTATGGTGACTAATGCACTCCTTAAAAAATTCATTATTAAAATATGAATCCTAGTCCTGAAGAGTAACAAATACATCCTTCTCGAACATTCCATTTGTCTCCCAACTTTTTATTTGAATAAAACTAAGTCTGCAAAATAACTGAATCAAAGCCACGGTGAGCACCCAAGTGCCTTCTACTCAGTCCTCTCCCTACAGCTACCCCTTATCCTCTTCAAGGGTTTGGGTGTTAGCTTTAGATACCAATGTACTTTATTTCCAGACAGTTGGACAGATACTTCTTAAAAACATAGCATTTTCCTATACAACCACATCATTAACCTCACATGAAGAGAAATATGATGTCAGCTCATAGTCAAGTTTTCAAAAATATGCCTTTAATCATTCTTGTTGTTGTTTGATTCAGTACACAATCAAACATGGAGGTGCCTTTGTTTGTGGGTGGCTCAGTCTCTTTAAGCAAGCCCCCTGTGTTTGCTGTTCTGTCTGTCTCATCTTCATTGCCTGGACACTTATGAGTTGTCCTGTCTATCAAATCTATTCCTTAGCTTTTCAATCTGACTTTTTTTTTGTTTTTGCAGATTTATTTTATTGAACTCCTTGAACTATCTTTCCCCCACTTAACAGGGTGTCATGAGGACCACTCCATAGCAGGTCAAGTGTATTTTCTCTTTCTTTACATATCTTTGGGTTCTTTGTTCCTTACTGTGTGAAGTTTGTGTAGTTATTTTTCTGTGGATAGACAGTGGGATGTTTCTAGAATTTTACTATGAATAATGGTATAAATTGTGTGTGTGTGTGTGTGTGTGTGTGTGTGTGTGTGTGCACATGCGTCACTGTGTAGTCCTGGCTGGAGGCTAGAACTTGCATTGTGGAGCAGCAGGATGGCTTTGAACTCACAGAGATCTACCTGCCTATACATCCAGGGTGCTGGGATAAAGGCACATGTCATTATTCCTGGTCCACAATAAGTGTTTTTGTGTCTATGATATTTTGTACTTGTTAAGATGTATTTTACAGGGCAAAAATCTAGAATTTAGAATAATGGATTAACATGTAAATGGTTATGAGTTTTAATTAGAGACTGATAATTGCCTTCCACGGGATTGCTCATCAGCAACGTAGGACATTGACAAAGTCTTTGGTCTTCCTATCTCCCCACCCCTTTTCAGTTCTTCCTTCCCCATCTCTTCCGCTTCCCCTGAATTAGAGAAGGGTACATCTAAGTGAGAAGAGAAGTCATGTTGAGAAGGGAATTCTTTCATCCTTTTTATGTTAAACCAAGTGTCAGTGTCTAATTTTATTAAATGCTTTTCTCCTCTAGAGATATATGGCTTTTTCCTTAGATAAATTGCTATAGCAAATTTACTAGTGAATATAAAATCCTTGAAATTTTAAAATGGGTTTTCCCTTTGCAATGATTTTTCTATGTGAGCCCAGGCTGCCCCTTCCTTTTTGGGACACCTTTATAACAATTAGTTTCATTGCATACTTGCTTCAGGAGGACACTTTGGAAGATTTTATTGTTGTTTTATTTCTGTGCTTGTGAAACAATTTAAGTATATTTGGAATGATGAAGCCATGGAAGTTTTGGTAGAATTTACTTTGTGCTTTGATACCTAAATACATTTTATGCAAATTAGTTTGTTTAAGCTTTCTTTCTCATAAGCCTAAATTTACTGAATTGTCTTTACTTAGGAAATTGCTTATTTAAGTTAGATTTTCTAATTTATTTTCACAGAATAGGACAAAGGACCCTAAATGAGTTTTCAATTTCCTCCCTTTTATGACATTTCCCTATTGTCACTTTTTATTCTATGGATTTATAAATTTTCCCATGTATTCACACACTATCTCCTTTCAATTATCTTTTGTAATGTTTTTCATATGATGAGTTTTTTTAAAGAAGAAGTATTTTCTCTTATTTTTTATTCTACTGCTTTGTATTTGACTACACAAATGTCTGCTTTTGTGGCTATTTCTTTCTTCTTTCATTTGGCTTGGTTGTTTTCCTCCTTATGGATTTCTTTGGGATATGAATTCTACATTAATTAATAACAGTTTGTTGATCCCATGTTTCTGAAACTTAAAATTAATCAACTGAAGAGAGGGGAGTAAACATTGGGTCTTTTTATAAGATACCCCTGGCCTTAAAACTGAAATCCTACCCCCATCCTGAGAGCTGGGGGTTACAAACATGTATCATCATGGCTGCTTCCATTTCTTAATCTTTAGCTTTCAAAACTCAATTTTGGGTGTATTTTACACATGCAGTATTGATTTGAGTTTTACATCATGATCTGATCTTAAAATTGTTCAATTTCTTATAATTAGGCTTAATCCACTTATGTTTATTTATACAAATGACATGTTTTGCCTCAATCCAATCCAATTATTTTATATATACTGGTATATTTGTTATGATTGCTATGTTTTCAGATTTTTTCTCTTCATAACAAAAAACCTGTTGAAAATAATTAATGGTTTAAGTTAAACCTCTCTGGTCCATTGAGTGCCTAGCCCATTTTTATTAGGATAACTTTGGCTAGACAACTGAAAACACAGAACTAATGTAGGAGTTGCCTAAATGAATACTATCGTTTTGTTTCTTTCTTTCTTTCTTTCTTTTTTTTCTTACATTTTTTTGTATTTAAAAAAATACAAAAACAAACTGTTTTAAGCCTAATTCTTCTTCACAGCTGATCTATGGCTGGAATGCTGATAGACTCACATGGCACACAGGCCAGCCCTACTTTAGTTAGTGCTGTTAGATGGTTCTTCTGATGACTGCTCATGAAACCCCAGGAACTGAGAGCCATCTCTTTGCTTTGCCAGCCACTCAGGAGAGCCTGCCCAACCTCTACAGCTATAGGTAGACCTGCTGTAGAGTCTTAGACAGTAAAAAAAAAAACACCAATATAGTCATCATTCTATTCAGGGATTGAGATAATTGCAGACATTCCTAGTCATAGAAATTGGGGACAAGAGAGGGCACACACCAAGTGGGAATCAGCCATTGCCTTGAGTTGTGCTATGCACAAGGGGTGGTATTATATTTCAGTAATAGTTGTAAACTGCTATGGGAACTCAGAAAAGAAATATCTGGGTTTGGTACCATTTAAAGAGTGACTTCTTCACCAGGAAACTTTGAACTTCACCTTTAAAGTCTCTCACATGTGTTCTGTATTTTCAATTGCTAATACAAAGCTTTTCTTGTAAAAGCAGACTAAGCAGAAAGAGAATCAATGAGCCAGACACATTTAATTTCATTCTTGAAAGGCTGTGAACAGATTTTTGTTTCAAATGAATATTCACATTTCATAGAGAGCATGGTCAGTTTCTTAGAGAGTGTTTCCTTTAGCTTGACAAGAGTTAATCATGAATGAGACAAAGAGTTTTTGAAGCTATCACCACACATGAGCACATTACATATCTCAGTAAGAGTCTGTGTGTACATGTGTTTGCCTGTGTACATGCACATGTATCTTCAAATGTTCAGGTGAGTGACTTTAAGCCACTGCTTGCTGTTCAGCCATCCTGAATGTCCACCTCTCAAACAATATTCATCTTTCCAAAAGAAAACAATATACCCAGTTTTTCCTGACACCATCTTCACTGCTAATGCCTGACAACCACCATTCTACTTTTAGTGTCTGTGAATTTAATTACACTAAGTGCCTCGTATTGGTAGAACCACTCAACATCTGTCTGTGTATGCTTATTTCATTCAGTGTGTCTGTACATGTTGCAGCGTGTGTCAGAATTCCTGTTCTTTTTAAGACAATATTATATCCCATTGTATGCATATGCTTTTTCATGTCCATTCTGCTGAACAGGGACATTTGGATTGCCGCCATTTGGGAACTATTGTGAATAATGTAACTATGGACAAAAGTGTACAAATCCTTTGAGTGAGTAACATGAAGTAGGATTGGTGGGTCATTGTAGGAGAAACTTCGGCCAGCCTACCCAAGCAGCAGTTGCCCTGCCCCCAGTGCCCAGGCCAGCCCTCATGCGTATGCGCATGTGCAGCAGGCATTTCGTCCCTGAGCCAAGCTGCCAAGCCTGCCACAATGCCCAGAGACCGCTAATGGACAGACATCTGACCCAGAGACACCAGTGAGGAAAGGACATGCAGCAGAGTCAGCCACCTGAGCCAATTGGACCTTGGGAGGGGGTATAAAGGCAGGCCCTACTTCCTTAATAAATAAGTCTGCAGCATGCTCTGCTACTTACTGACTCCCAGTTCCTGAGTAGTTGGTGCTGTGTCTTCTCACCCCCCCCCCAGGGGTGTCCGAGCAGTGTAACCCGCAACAGGTCATATTGTATACAACATACAATGTATACTATGTATTATATAGTCTCTATAATATCTATGGTGATTTTCACTTTTAAAGAACTTGCATATTTCTCCACATTTGCTGCACCTTCTTGAGTTTACACCAGCAATGTACAAGAACAACCATTTCCCTACTGACTCACCACACTTAAACATCTGATTTTTGTCTTTGTATTTATATTACAGCACTAAGTTATAATGATGAAGCTCACATTCAACTACCTGGCCAGGCATTGAGTCCTCTGTGCTGTATTATGTCATATGTTCTCACCAATAATTGACATTCACTTTGCATATAAGGCTGTGTGACTTTCTCCTTTCTATTTTTGCTTTCCTAGGTTATTTCATCTCCTTAGTTAAACTGCTTATAAGAAAGGAGAGAAAACTCAGATACAATACTAGCCAGACATGGTGACAGATACTTATAATCCCTGCATTTGCCATGAGTTTGAGGATAGCCTGGAATGCATATTGAGTTCTATGTTAAGCTGAGACTAAGAGTAAGATCCTATCTCGAAACAACCACAAGAGCCACAAGACAAGAAAGAAAAGGACAGAGGGCAAACAGAGAATAATACTATGAGGAAATATTTAACCAAATGTAAAATTATTTACAAAAAATATATGAGGTTTAGTGCTAGAGAGATGGCCTAGTGTTTAAGAGCACTTGTTGCCCCTGCAGAGGACCCAGGATCCATTCCCAGAAACTACATGGTGGCTCACAACCGTCTTTAACTCCAATTCCAGGGGATCTGACATCCTCTTCTGGCTTCCATAGGCCCCAGGTATGCATATGGTAAAAAGAAACACAAGCAGGCAAAACACTCATATACATAAAGTAAACACATCTTTAAAAATCCTAAAATATAAATGGGCAAAAACAAAAGTCCAAGACTGCCATGCTGAGTTACAGAAGACAATCAAGTACTTGAGTAAAAACTAAAATTATAAAAAAAACATATGATTGAT
The DNA here is from genome assembly GCF_003668045.3 of Cricetulus griseus. Taxonomy (NCBI): domain Eukaryota; kingdom Metazoa; phylum Chordata; class Mammalia; order Rodentia; family Cricetidae; genus Cricetulus; species Cricetulus griseus. Next base: position 38,729,831 of record NC_048596.1, read on the forward strand.
ACAAAGATACAATTTTAAAATGAGATGAAGAATATATGCCATGAAAACAAAACAAAGAAAGATGTGCTGATATCAGATAAAAACTTAAAAAAATAAAGATAAGAAATTATTTCATAATGACAAAAGGCCAGGCTGAATAAGACAACTATGTGCATGCATATGTAATCATAAGAGCTTAACATTCACCATGTGAATATTGATGAATCCAATAAAATACATATATAACAATAGATATAATAGCATAAACCCTAGAGCTCTTTTCTCAAGAATGATGGAATAAATGGGGAAAATATCACCAAAGATACAAAGAATAAGTAATGGCATTGATTCAACTGATATGTCTGGAAATCCATCCTCAACAAATGTTGAACATACATTTCTTTCCAAGTATAAGAAAAGAAAAATATGTGTTTAAAGTTTGGACCATAGAAAAAGTCTACAGAAATTTCATGCAATGAATTCATGAAGACTATTATTTTGCTGATCAAATATTCAGTGTTTTAACAAAAAAGGAAAGACAAAAGATAGATTGACTTTAGTAGCCCAAGACCTTCCATATCATAGCAGAAAGCAAACACAAAACATAAAATTGATCAACTAAGAGGTAGTAATCTACACATATTTAGGGGCAACAGTAGGTATTAGAGATTGGAATGATGATGCTGAGTGGTAGAGGATGTTGTATTCCTTTTCTTTTTTCACCTGTGGTGTGTGTGCACATCTGTAATGCATGTGCTTATGTGCATACTGACAGAAGTCACAGGAAGACAGTAGGAGTCTTCTCTATCCCTTTCCTCCTTAGTGTTTAAAACAGAGTCTCTCACTGAACCTGGAGCTCACTTGTTATCTAGACTGACTAGCCAGTATGCAACCATAGTCTTCCTTTGTCTGCATCCCAGTTCTGGGACGACACCCCTCCACACCCCCCCAACACAACACGCTTAATATGTGGATACTAGGTCCTTAGGCTTTCACAAGAAGCAGCTTACCCACTGAGCCATCTCTATTGCCCAGAAATTTTGCTTTTCCTTTAAAGTAAAAATCATGAGGCCATAAAAACATGGGTTCCAAAGCAGCAAAGGTAAAATGTAAAGAAAGTGAGAGTAATCACTCTATGAACTGTCAGGTCTTGCTGAACAGCTGTGTTCACTAAGGAACATGGAAGGGAGGGCAACACTCAGCACAGCACAGAAAACTCAGACACTGAACCACATAATATTACAACTCATAGCCCAGGTTAGCCTTCAACTTGCAATCTTAGCCCAAGTTAGGTTTGAACTTGCAACTTTCAGGCCTCAATCCTCCAAGTACTGAGATTTAAGCCATGTATCACCATGCATGATTTTTCTGAAAGGTACAAATGAAACCCATTTGAGGAATGATGACAGTTTTTACATGCAATGCAACTATGATGACACAATATCCATAAGCCAAATGAATAAACAAGTGAAAGTCACCCTATGACTCACCTTCGAGCAAAATATTAATGCAAAAAATCATACATAAAATAGAAAAATGATTATTTGACACTTGTCAAATAACACATTTTTGCTAAAAAATATCCTTCTAATAATATGAAAAGCAAGCTATAAATAGTGAAAATAAGTATGGGCCACTTGTCTGTCAAAGAACTATTCCTTAAATTATATAAATAACTCTAAACCTCACTGGTAATAGTAAAGCATCTATTCAGAAAACCACCATGAGACACATACACTTTACCTAAGACGTAAAGAGAGATGGTGATTAAATGATGTTCTGCAGTGTTGGCCACCAGAAGAAAAATACAAGTTAAATCACAGAAAGCTATCTAGGAATAAGACCAAAAGTAGTAAAAAAACAAAAAACAAAAAACAAAAAACCCACAATGCCAGCAAAAATCAGGAGAAACCTGTGTCACCTGATGACATCAGATGACAGCCCCTCTGGAAAATCACTCAGCAGTTTCTCATAGAACTAAACATTAATCAATGTGTAACTTAGCCAATGCATGTCTGGCCTGCTTTCCAAGATAAATTAAATCTTACATTCTTACAGAAATCTGTGTTTGAATGTGCATAGGAATATTATTAGGCCATAGGACAGAAAACACAGAGTCCTTTGGTGGGTAAATTGTTGAACCAACTATGGAATTACTACTCAACAATAAAAAGGAGTGGAGTTTTGACACTTGAAACAATTTTGAAGTCTCCCCTGGAATTATTTCCAAGGAATAGTGCTAAGTACAAAAGCTAATCCAAAAAGTTATGATCTATACTACTTCATTTATGTTTAACATTTTGAAAGAAACTATTTTAGAAATGGGGAAAAGCTTTGTAAGTTGTCTAGGGTTACAGGCAGAGGAGGGAACATAAAGGAAAGAGATGCTACGGCTGTAAAGAGGAACACAAGGGTTTCTTATGGGAATAAATTCTTCCATCATATGACTGTAATATAGAAATACAAACACACACATCACATGGTCGTGAACCAAGCCACCCCACAGCACTGCTTAACCTAGGGAACTCTCAAACTGGTCTTAAATATACTGTGATTTTCTAAAATGTTAAAATCTAGGGAAAACCAGTTCAACGGGGACATTGCATACATCTTTACTGTTTCTTGCCATTGCATGTGAAATTTGTATTTGGCTCAAAATAAAGTTTTAATTGATTAATTATTTAAGCAAAAATTATCCTCATATATTCAACAAAAGATTTTGTACATAGGTGTATTAGGGCAGAGCAGCTGAATGCCAAGAACCGAGTTATTAGGTTCTAGAAAGAAAGACTAGTAGACTCAATGGCATCTGGAAAGTAGGGGGAGTGGTTGGTAGAATGAACTGGGGACTTCATCAAAGGAGACACAGCTTCCACATCAGCAGGGATGACAACAGAGAGGCCCTGACTTGGTGTCTCCTGAACAGACTGTATCATAACCTCTAAATAGACAGTAAAGTGTAACTGTTACAAGTGTGACTTCTGAAACTGACTTCCTGGGACTCAACATCTGTCATCAGCAGGATAAAACTTTTTCTGTGCTTAGGCTTCTCCATTCAAGGTAATTCACACTCAGAATGGAGCCTGGCATTTCGTCAGTGATCGCTAACTGCATTAGCTCATAGAAGAACATTTGTCATGTGTGACAATATAAGGGTTGTTATTTTTTCTTATTATTTGTTGCCTTTTGGTGATTCATTTTCAGATTTCATCCAACTCTACCTGGAAGAACTGTTTATCCCTGACATCTCTAGGTCACCACAGACACACAGGCCCCAAAGCCAAGCACTATATGACAGTTGCCTGCCTACCTGGTACAAGAAAGAAGACAGGGCCAGAACTTTTCACCAGAATCTGTCCCACTTTCCTGACTGTGGCTCTCAACATCTGGCTTTCTGAATTCATCAAAAGGTAGTAATCACTGATGAGTTCCTTCACTCTCACAACACAAAGAACTTTACTCCATGTGAGAGGACAAGTGCCCCTTAGTCAATACAATGGCTATTCTCTGCAGAGCAGCTGTAGTCATAATTTTCTGGCCCAGCACATTAACTTTTGTCTTGTTTTGCATTCTTGGTTTATGAAGATTGACAGACAGTTGGTGTAGACTGATGTTGTGAGCTCTAGATTCTCTACAGACTGGCTTATTCTGTTTGTCAGAGCTGTGTGGAAACAGCCCTGCAGCCTGTGAATGACAGCTGAGAGACTATACCTGTAAAGAAGCCTGAACACTCTTCATGACAAAGAGTATACAGTTCATAAAAAAGAAACCAAAACTCTTAAATTTGTGGGAATGAGGCATGCAAGATTAATTTTCTAATGGACCACAGACAATGTGATCTTTCCTAGGGTTAAAAAGTCACATTTTGGTTGGACTAGCAAACTTTGTCTTTAATAAGGATAAGTATTGATTGCAATGACCAACTGGCAGTCACCACTATAGGTGAAGCATACATAATATGTGAAGCCAGAAGCCAAAGCTATGTGATAGGAACATCAGAACTGGCTTCATCCTGTGACTTCTGTGAATGCCACTAAAGTCCACGTGATCACAGGCAGTGGTGGTCCTATTTGTTGGTATCTTTAGGAGTTTAGACACCTAGCTTCCCATTTTCACTTTCCCCAGCAAACCCCCTTTAACTCGCTGCCATACATACACACTAAACTACTTTTTTCCACGCCCTTTTCTGTTAATATGGACAAATGTTACCCATGGAGATAAACTATGAAGATCACCTATGGGTGTGTGTCAATGACTAACATTTCTCAAACCAATTCTTTTTGAGAAGTTAAATATTTCCTATTGTGGTGATTTGGATGTGAATGCCCCTACTGGCTTCTGTATTTGAATTCCTGGCACTTCAGTTGGTGGCGCTATTAGAGGAGGTTTGGGAGGTGTGGCCCTGACAGAGCAAGCGTGTCTCTGGAGGTGGACTTCCATTGCTTTAGGCCCTACCCTGCTCCTAGTTCTACTCTGAGCTTGTAGTTGAGATGTAAGCTCTCAGCTTCTACCTGAAGCTGCCATGCTTGCTGCTAAGCTGTCCCTCACATTATGGGCTTTAACCTTCTTGAACAATCAGTTAAAACAAACTTATTCGTCTATAAGTTGCTTTGGTCCTGGTGATTTATCACAGTAACAGAAAAAATAACCAACACACACGTGTGATTCATACATCCCTCTATATCATACTCAGGGTCTTTAGAATCATAAAGGCTCCTGGTTCATTTAAGTTTTACCTTCCAAAGTCAAGTGTGAGTCTTTCCTCACATCACTGTAGTAACTACTCACTCAGATTCCTCCCATTTGCCTGTATATTTTTGGAAGTACAGGCGAGAACCATCAGATTCCTCCCATTTGCCTGTATATTTTTGGAAGTACAGGCGAGAACCAGGAGCACACCTTCACTATATGATGAATGAAAACACAATCAGAATACGGTTTTCATTCTTTTCTCTCTGGAACTATTCTTGACAATTGTCAAGTGTGCAAGGACGGAAGTGGGTGTAAAGGGGCTCCTTTCTTGCTGTGAAGCACTGCACTTTAGGAAACAGTCAACAGTGACATTTGAAGCCCAAAAGTTCCTTTCTAGAATTGCTTTTGCGAATTTATTACTTTACATTATGAAGTACACCCGCCAATCAGACTAATTTGCCAACTCATTCACTGGATAATAGTAACATCATTTATACACAGAGATGTACATTATTTAAGGTCATAAAAATCTATGCTGTGCTATACATGCTATTAGCCCATTTTATTTACCTTAGAAAAATATTGGAAGAATATATCAAATAATTTATAGCTATTTCTGACTGATAAAAAGATTTACTATCTATACATCAAGGAAAAACAGCATTGAGGGCCAGGCGTTGGTGACTCATGCCTTTAATTCCAGCAGTCGGGAGGCAGAGGCAGGCAGATCTCTGTGAGTTCGAGACCAGCCTGGTCTACAAGAGCTAGTTCCAGGACAGTCTCCAAAGCCACAGAGAAATGCTGCCTCAAAAAACAAAAATAAAAAACAAAAAAGAAAAGCATTGAATTGGATCTTTATCCATTTAATTCTATTATTATAAAGTCTTTAATACTTATAGCTATGATAATTATATACTAGTACATTATCCTAATCTTTGGGGCACTAAAATAAATTGATGGATGATGCTTTTATTCTAAAAAACAGATCATATGTATACAAATAAACTATATCCATTTGCAAAGAAAATCAAATTACAGTGAAATACAGAATTGAATGATAGAATAAAATATTGGAGGTTTCATCAACACATCACATGTGTAGCATATCTCAAGTGATTGTCATAATTTCAAAATATAGATTAACATAAATGGTAGTTTAAGGTATTTGTAACAACAATAAGGAGATATGAACATCTCTGTGGATTATAATAATGATAAAGTCACAGATGTTGCCAACACTTTTGATACATTGTCTACATATGTTATTAAGTCTTAGTATTGTTTCCTCTTGCTGTGAAAAAAACACCCTGACAAAGGAAACATAAAGGAAGGAAGTGTTTATTTGGCTCACAAACCCAGATTACACTCCATCATTTTGGGGACAGCAGGAACTTGACAAGTCAGTCATATTACATCCATAGACAAGAGCAGAGAGCAATGACTTATTAATGTGTGCACGCTGGTGCTCAGATCTTTCTCTTTTTTTCATTCTGTCCAGGGCCTGATCATGAAATAATACAATGGTTCACATTGGCTCTTTCCCACTTTATTAAACCATGAAAATCCCTTATAGACATGTCCCCAGGCCAACTAGAGGTAGACTAATTATCACTGAGACTTTCTTCCTGGATAATTCTATGTTGTGTCTGGTTGACAATAAACAAATATCACTATTTCAAGAAACTACTAAACTTTTTATAATCATGTTTGTAAAAATATGTATATTTTCTGTATATATATATATATTCAAGTTTTTAAGCTCAAAATACTATTGATATTAATACTGTTAATATTGAGAATAAAAGATATACCAAAATAAATAAATATAAGAATTGTCTAGAGTATTTTTATAGGCACCAATTCATGATGATATACACAAACACACATGTAAATGCACATGTACACACACATATTCAGTACAGAATAAAAGCTATGCTTGAAAAAGATGGTCAAAATATGAAATGACAACAAAGTAGAAATTAGGGAATATTTTCTCAATGAAAAGTTCACTATTCATTCTAAGTTCAAGTTGTCTTTGGCAATAGGATAAAGAGAAATATAAGAATGAGTCTTAAATGATCTCAGCTTATGAAAAAAGTAAGTCAACAAATATTTAAATACACATATTACTGAGAACAGTCCTGTGGGCAATAGAGTCTTCATGAGTCATGAGTCATGGTTTATGACGCTGTGTCTTAAGAGAGCATCAGTAAGGGATAAACAATTCTCAGATAGATAGCTGGAATTAAGAAAATTGTATTGAGTGTAAAAATTGAATTAGAAAAATTATAGTGCTTTGTGGGGAATGCTACTATTTGAGTCATGCACCAAATTATGTACTGACCCTTTAACTAAAGCAGCTATTCTAGGGTTATGATCAGTTAAAACAGCATAATGAGGATTTCTATGGAGACAAGAGGGAAAATCACATTCTCTTTCTATGACTTACATATTTGTAAATAAAACAGGCTCTTCATCATAAACAAATCCATGTATATATCTCAGGATCAAAGGAGATACTTGATTTCTTACTTTCAGTTTTCTAAGATTTATTCAGTAAAGATACTCTATTTTTATAGCTAAGAAAAGTGTTTAAATTATTCTTTTGATATTTTGCAATTGTTATGCTGTTAGCTGTATCAGCATTTTTCTTGATAGGGAGGAGTTATAGCTTTCTGTTGGGACAGAATACTAAATTTTAATGAAACTCAAAAATCACTAAAATGACACTCAGTTTTTCCTTAACTAATCAGGCTGAATGACATTTTAAGAACATAAGACATTATTTGGTATAGACAAAATGATTTATTTTGGAATTTAGTGTGGTAACCCTCCGTAGACATAATGAATAATTACATTGATTTGCAATAACATGCTCATGATTCAACACAGACTGCACAGTCAATGCTAATTGGCATTTTTGCTTATAATGCAAATGTTAGGCTTAGAAGTATTTTTCCTAGAGCTCTTCACTACATTTTGTTGCATTTTATGTTGGAATATGAAAAGGAATTACATAGGTAAGGAGTGATTTTTGGTTACCAATGCAATTACCTAATTCAAATGCTGGCTTACTGAGCTCATGGGATTTGGAGATTTATTTCATGATCTTTGTGTATTGTAGCTTTTTCTAGGTTACATCTTTGACTCCCATGGTTCTTTGGTGCTTCCCACTGTGGAGCTAAAATGCTACAAACATTAAATGTCTGAAAATTTACTTCCAGTTAAGTAGCATCATAAGTTTTAATTTTATTTATTTTATTTTAATTGAGCTATACATTTTTCCTCACTCCCTGTCAACCCTCTTCCCTTCCACCCTCCCACTTGCTGCACACTCCCAGTTTACTCAAGATATCTTTTCTTTTCCTCCTTCTTAGGCAGATCCATGTATGTCTTTCTTAGGATCCTCTGGGGTTGTGTCCTGCAGTCTGGTTGTCCTTTGCTTTCTGTCTAATAACCACTTATGGGTGAGTACATATTATATTTGTCTTTCTGGGTCTATGTTACCTCATTCAGGATGGTGTTCTCTAGTTCTGTAAAGCAAAGAACACAGTCAACAAGACAATATGACAGCCTACAGAATGGGAGAAGATCTTTATCAACCCCACATTTGACAGAGGACTGAGCTCCAAAATATACAAAGAACTCAAGAAACTCAACATCAAAAGACCAAATAATCCAATACAAAATGGGGTACAGATCTAAACAGAGAATTCTCAACAGAAGAGAGAAGTCTCAACTGGCCAAAAGTCACTTTAGGAAGTGCTCAATGCCCTTAGTCATCAGAGAAATGCAAATCAAAACAACTCTGAGATACCGTCTTACACCAGTCAAAATGGCGAGGATCAAAAACTCCTATGATAGCTTATACTGGAGAGAAAATGGAGTAAGGGGAACACTCTTCCATTGTTGGCGGGAGTACAAACATGTACAATCACATTGGGTATCAGTGTAGCAATTTCTCAGAAATTGAGAATCAATCTACCTGAAGACTCAGCAATACTTCTTTTGGGCGTATACCCAAAGGATGCACACTCACACCACAAGGACATTTGCTCAACTATGTTCATAGTAGCATTATTGTAGTAGCCAGAACCTGCAAACAACCTAGATGCCCCTCAACTGATAAAGAAATGTGATACATCTACACAATGGAGTACTACTCAGAGGTTAAAAAAAAAGACATCTTGATATTTGCGGGCACATAGTTATTAATTTATGTGAAAAAATTTATTCTTTCAACCCACACATGTATATCAAGTGACAAACAATTTATGAAGTGTGAGAAATACTAAGATGAGTAAGTCCAACATGATCTCAGCTCTCAGATTTAAAACTGGATTGCAGTAGTAAAAAGAGAACAGAATGCTGTTTCGCCTTATTTGAGTTTGAATCCTCCTCCTTTCACTTATTTCTTCTAAACTTTTCTAGATATATAAGTGCAACTTTCCAGAAAATTGGCTATGTGTTTATCATATTGGTATAAAGAATGGATCCAAGGCAGGTGAAATATCATAACATAGTAATTATCACACAGTGTTTAAGAAGGCCAGATACCTGGCAAAAAGCAGACATTGGAAAAAACATCCATATTGTTGTTGATTGTATTTGTGACTCATAGTATTTTAGTGATATTAAAGATTCCATGCTAATTCATATTCTGCTAGTGCTATGGAATTTGTATTTTTGAGATCATGGGAGATTTTTATGTTCTTTGTATATGTAAATTTCTCAATTTCAGAGTTCAGACTAGAGATTATGGATTCATTCCATCATAGATGTATTACCTCTGTGACTCTTTCATTAAATATATTTCCTAAATTATAATTTGACTAGCATTGAAATTGAACACTTTTCTTTTTATTGACCTTAAGGGAACACACAGGGTCCTATCATCTACATATTTACAAATAGCAGATTATATTTACAAATATCGGGTTGTAAATCCATCATGAAGTTCAATATATAATTGAAAACAGTCTCAATATTGCAGAACAAACAGAAAAATAGAAAAAAAAGAGGCAAGATAGCAGAAGTATAGGGTAAGATAAGAACACAGCCATTCTAATTTACAAAAATGAGGAACATTCTCCTAGAGAAGATATAAATGTGTGGGATGAAGACAACTGGGCTTCATAGGATGAAGAACTGACTTCTTGTATCTATTCCACTTCAATACTGAAAATGTATGCATCTATTTACTTACTATCACAAAATCCATCCTTCTGCATTAGGTTCATTAACAAATTTGCCTTAGCTCAGCTGTAAAGAGAGCTTGTGTCTCTTCTAGAGGACCTGGATTCAGTTCCCAGCACCAATATTGGGCAGCTCCCTACTACCCATAACTTCAGTTCTAGGGGACCCAACTCACGTTCACCTCTGTGGACACCAGTATGCACATGGTACACACACACACACACACACACACACACACACACACACACACATTCTTAAGCTCACACACTTAGGCACACAAAAAACTAAAAATATAAATCTTAATTCTGTTTTAGAATTTTTGCCATCAGATTCTGAGATAAAAGTATTCCATTTATCAGAAAAGAATTCTGTTATGTCATCATTAATTTTACATTACAAAATCTCATAAAGATCAAATGTACACCTTTGTTTTTAATTGGCAGCCTTAAGGACTTAATTGGATTAATTAAAATATATTTGTTTAGAAGAAAATAATTTCAGAAGAGTCAGTTTATTTCTCTTCATTGTGTTATTTATATAGTATATGATGATATAAGAATTTGCAAAACAGTAACTTTCTTTGCTGTCAGGTGAACATTATATACTTGAATGAAATGTTGCTTTCCTCTCTAACTTACAGCATATTCCTGTATTCCATTTAACTAGCCATCATATTTCCAGTTACTTTGATGAATACTCTGTGCTTTAACTTAGAGCCAATTATTGATTATAAGTAGAGTCAAACAATGAGATCCTATTTCCTTCTGACGCTCGACATCCATCTATCATTGATGAATTATCTCCTTATCTGAAGCAGATTGTGGCCTCTAGTCTCTCAGGCCAGAAGGAACATAGTAAATAAAGAGAGAGTTACAAGTCCATTGGGAGATATCTTAGTGGGTAAGAGCACTTGCTGTACAAACATGGAGACCTGACTTCAAATCCCCAGCATGGGTATACACACCTGTACCCTAGCATTGGGTACAAGGGTAGGGACAGAGATATGTATATGTGAGAGCTTGCCAGCCAGTTAAACAGTCAGTTTCTAATTCAATGAGAGGCCCTGTCTTACATATGAGGCAGGAAGTGATCAAGAGTATCTTTTGCATGTGTGTGCATGGATGTATGCACTCCACATCTACATGTACACACCAGACATACCACACTTATACATACCACTCATACACACATACACACACACACACACACACACACACACACACACACACACACACACATTGGAAAACCAAACAAGCTCTTATATTTTAAGATACAGGTTGGCTAAGAGCAAGGCCCTGGAGAACAGATACTTTTTCTAAAATATGTCAGAACCTTAGAGGTGCCCTTTCTGGTTGTCATGATGGCCATGCTTCTGCTTTACTTGGAAGAGTAGATATCAAAGCAGTTGAAAATTCCTGTGTGAGGATTGATGGGTTATCACATTTAGCCATCAAATATGTTTTACAAATTGAGTCATGTCCAAGAAGAGGCATGCTTCCTACCTCTAGTGAGGTGACTGAATGAAATAGGGGACAAAAAAGGTGAATGTTTAATTTTTACAAATTGGCATTCAGGGTCACCTCTGTGCATCATCATAGGCTCCACTTGTGGAATATTCAAAGTTGAAGGTACAAGAGGGTGGGATGTGCAGAGGTTACCTGAGTAACCTGCTTTGCCTGAGTGTGAGAGTGTGAGAGCTGACTGTGTTTATTTTTCCCAGCCATAGACGCAGGAACCATGACTTGGCTTTTGAAGTAAGCCATGGCTGAGGATTTATATTGTGCCACCAACATTTTCTCCACTCTTTGTCAGATATAAAATAATTATTTTTAGCCAACTTCAACTTTATGATTTGGGAGTGTGAAATTTCAGGCTACAATGCTGGAATCCCCATCTTCTAAGCCATAAATAATTCCCCATTTTGTCCCACTGCATTTTCACAAATATGGACATTAATTTCTTAGCCTTCAGTTGATTAGAAAAGTCTGCTAAATACAATGCCTTCTTCTGCAATGGAAGCAGCATCCTGAAGTATGATTGTAATTGCTTCTTACCCAGATGACAGAAGGCAATTTCAGGACCTGTTTTACTTAATTAGGATGCATGAGCCTGGGCCAGCAGGTCACACTACCTCTAAATTACACTTCCTCAATATTTTTTGAGAAAGTTCTTCTGTCTCTGCAACCTTGGGATGTGTTTAGAAAGACATCACTATCTCAATGCCTTCAAATTTCACTGGTAAGTGGAAATATTATTGACATAGTCTTAAGATTTTACCACACTTTCAAGAGTTTATTTACTAACTTGCTGGGGATTAAAGGGGAGGAGTTTTTAACCTATTGGTTGACACACTAGTTTCCAAGAAAAAGGTGAAGGTCTTATTACAATTTATTTTGTGTAAGAACAGGGACCTTTGGCATCAGGCCCAGATTGAGAGTAATTTGGAAAGAAGGCCTTGTTTGCATCAGTCTGAAAAAAGGTAGCTTTCTGTTGCCAGGTTGCAACTTGCAAGGCAAAGCTGTGTAAAATGGCAGCACAGGGATTTGTAAAACCCCTCCAGATCCTCTCCACATCACAGGGTAGCTCAAGGGGAGTTGTGGAATTGAGAGACATGTGTCTTTACGAATGAGAAAAATGCATAACTTCAAGATGACTCAAACTTGTGGCTTCAAAATGATTTGGTATTTGAGACAGCATTTAGTAAGCACTTATGACGACACAAGGCTATGGCTGAGGTAAAGGAGAAATGAAACATAGCTGTTATACAACAATAGTGCACTATCAATAAAATGGCAATAAAATTCTATATAGTAGCACTCAAATATACAAAAGTGTCTTCATTGAGTATGTGCTATGTTGTGATAAAGTCTCTAATTGTTTTCTTAGGCTACTAACTGATCATCCAGTGCTGGCCAAGTTTTTCTATGACTATTTCCCAACTTGTGACATGGGAGAGTTTTTACATTTGGCTGATTAGGTATGTAAGACTACTTTACTATAACCAAATAGACATCACCACTGAAACCTGACAGTGAGTCTGATAGCTAGGGACATTGCACATGATCATTTTTAAATATATGACACACATTCAATACCTTGCATTTTTTACTTTTATTGGGTAGAATCTAAGATGTGTCTCAAATTCAGTGGGTTTATACAAGTAATATATTGTAATTTCTGCATTAGCCAAGCTTATAAAAATGTGTGAGTGTACTCAACACTCCTTCATGATGAAAGTCTTGTGGAGATTAGAGATACACAGAACATACCTAAACATAATAAAGACAATATACAGCAAACCAACAGACATCAAACTAAATGGAGAGAAACTCAAAGTGATCCCACTGAAATAGGGAACAAGACAAGGCTATCCACTCTCTCCATATCTACTCAATACAGTACTCTAAGTTCTAGCTAGAGCAATAAGACAATAAAAGGAGATCAAGGGGATACAAATTAGAAAAGAAGTCAAACTTTTGCTATTGGCTGATGATTTCATAGTATGCATAAGTGACTCCAAACATTCTACCAGAGAACTACCATAACTGATAAACACCCTCAGCAGGATACAAGATTAACTAAAACAAACAAACAAACAAACAAACAAACAAAAACAGTAGCCCTCCTATATACAGTTGATAAATGGGCTGAGAAAGAAATTAGAAAAATAATTCCAATTACAATAGCCACAAATAACATAAAATACCTTGGGGTAACTCTACCCGAACAAGTGAAAGACCTGTATGACAAGAACTTTAAATCCTTGAAGAAAGAAATTGATGAAGATATCAGAAAATGGAAAGATCTCCCATGCTCTTGGGTAGGTAGGATTAACATAGTAAAAACAGCAATCTTAACAAAAGCAATCTACAGATTTAATGAAATATCCATCAAAATTCTAGCAAAATTATTCACAGACCTCAAAAGGACAATGCCCAACTTCATATGGAAAAACAAACAAACAAACAAACAAACAAAACAGGATAGCCAAAACAATCCTGTACAATAAAGGAACTTCTGAAGGTATCACCATACCTGACTTCAAACTCTACTATAGAGAGAGCTACAGCAATGAAAACAGGTTGGTATTGACATAAAATCAGACAGGTGGACCAATGGTATAGAATTGAAGGCCTGGATACCAATTCACACACCTATGAACACCTGGTTTTTGACAAAGAAGCTAAAATTACAAAATGGCAAAAAGAAAGCATCTTCAACAAATGGTGCTGACATAGCTGAATACCGACATGTAGAAGAATGCAAATAGCCACTCGGAGTGAGGTAACCCAGACCCAGAAAGACAAACAGGGTGTGTACTCACTCACAAGTGGATATTAGATGTAAAGTAAGAGAAAACCACCCTGCAGGCCACAACCCCAGTGAACCTAGATAACAAAGATTACCCTAAGAGAGACATACGTGGATCCTCCTAGGAAAGGGAAAAAGACAAGACTTCTTGGGTAAGCTGGCAACATGAGGCATAGAGGGAAGGATGGAAGGGGAGACGGTAGGAAGGAAGGGGAGTAGGGAAAATGTATAACTCAATAAAAAATAAAATTGAACACAAATCACAAAAATGTATGTGTGTGTGTGTGTGTGTGTGTGTGTGTGTGTGTGTGTGTGTGTGTGTGTGTGTGTGTACATCACATGCACAGAAGAGTCCATAGTCAATCTACCACCCAAACACTCAGCATAGCTCTTCCAAAATGGAGGACATTTTGTTTATTTCATCCCTCATGCAGCATAGCTAACAGTGTGGTTAGCTTATTCTCTCGGTTAACATCCTTCAGAACATGGGTAAGATGCCACAGAAATGCACAAAACCTCTCATCAGAAAATGCGACACCCAATCCAATAAGTAATGTATAAGAGCCCATGGTCTGGAAGATGAAAGCCATCTTGCCATTTGTCCAGTCCACTCTCAGTTCTATAATGCATGGATGCACAAGAAAATGACA